>NC_064855.1:72629573-72959573 GCF_024139225.1 Suncus etruscus
CTGTTTCATCACTATTGTTTTAATTAGTCTTCTGTAGTTGGTGGTCTTGGGTTTTGCACCAATACTAGGAGGAAGCCTAGGATAGAGTCTTTGATTGTGTGTCCAGAAGTTCTGCTCAGTTGCAGTTGTCACAGTCAAACCTCTGGAATTAGAGATCTTGGTTGTTGTACAGATTGTAAGCCAAAGCCTAGTCTAGGGTCATTTTTATTGGTCCCAGGATACGTTCTGCCCAGTCATGGTTGCCACAGACAGTCATCTGTTGGTGGTGATCTTGGCTTTTGCACAGATCAATCGATATCCTGTCTTCTGATTTCAACTTATCATTAGGTGGTGAGGTAAGACAACCTGCTCTTAGACCAAGTTGTTGTCATTTTCTTGTCTTGATGTTGTATCAAAACTGGCACATGTTGGTGTCAGAGCAGTATTAAGAATGTACCATAGGGAGTTTGGTTCCTGGCGCTGTTGCGGAGAAGTGTGTCTATTCTATGTCCAAGATCTAGGGTTCAGGGTTGGATAGTTACTGTCTAATCACATGGCGTCTAAGTTGGGACCACATAACATATCATATTTTCTGGCATATAAGACGACTGGGAGTATGACGACCCCCTAATTTTACAGTTAAAACATAGGTTTAGGCCTATATTTGCTGTATAAGACAGAATGTTCCTGTGCCGCAACTGTATCTTCCACAGTGAGCCAATCACAACAAGCAAAGGTCCAAAGGTTATACTGTAATAGACGTCCTCTTTGACTCTGGCCAATCTGAGCAGGCTTTTTACAGTGTAGATTCGGGTACAGAACACTGTATAATTTGCATGCATAAAAAGCCTGCAGGGTGGCGCTAGAGGTAAGGTGTCTGCCTTGCCAGCTCTAGCCTAGGAAGGACTACAGTTCGCACATAGCCAGGAGTAACCCCTGAGCATCACTGGGTGTGGCTCAAAAACAAACAAAAAAAAGCCTGCTAGGATTGGCTGAGTTAAAGAGGCGGTCTGAGCAGCCTGGCAGTGATTGGTGCAGGATTGAGTTGGAAAATTTGTTTTGTGGCAATATTTAGACTATTTTCGTTGAGCGGCATATTGAACGACCCCCAATATTCAGTTGACTATTTTTGGTTCAAAGGTCGTCTTATATGCCGGAAAATACAGTTGTTCAAGGTGGTGCCCCTGTATTGTAAAATGTATGAGGTTTTATAGGTTTTATCTCCTAAGTTTAAGTCACACATGTTTGTGTTGTTTTTAGAACAATAAAGGATAAATATCAATTTATTGGATGGCTAGAATTTTAAACTGAAATATTATTTTAAAATAACAACTTTAAGCTTATCAGTTTATATACATTATTAAAAATTAAACTTTTACTACATTTTTGAAGAGTGAATAAAGTTACAGCAACCAAAACATTTGCCAAACTAACATTTTAAATTAAAGCAAGAGATTCTTGTCTTAAAGAATGAAAAGAACATCCAGTGAGAATAAAAATTAATTTGAAAGTGTTTTCAGGAGAAAGCACCTACCTGAGTTAAATCAAATGTATAGAATTAGTTGATCATAAAGTAAGACTAATTCATTAGATTTGACAAATCTGGTAAGTTTTAATTTGTTGGTGACATGCTTGAGGAAGGTAAAGTGGGTCATATTGAACTTAGTTTTTGAATGAAAGTTTATTGAGTAGAAATAAGTTTTTAGCAGGGCTTTATTGAAATATTTTTGTTAAGTATGTGACTATTAATGTGGGAAAGTAGATAAAAATAGTCATCTGATGTGTAATAATTTGGTGGAAAACTCTAAACTATGTTGCAATGCTGGCAATATTAAATGATAGAAATAAACTTTAGATAAAAGTAAACAAAGGTTTGTATAATGTGCTTAAAAATATCTGTCTCTTAATCCTCAACATCCTCTTTTTCGGGGGGAGGGGGTTACGCCACACCAGTTGATGCTCAGGGGTTACTCCTAGCTCTGAACTCAGAAATCACTCCTGGCTTGGGGGACCACATGGGACACTAGGGCATCAAACCGCAGTCCATCTAGGTCAGCCGTGTGCAAGGCAAATGCCCTACCACTATGCCACCACTCTGGCCCCATTCAACGTACTCTACACATTTCTCTGCATTTCTCAGTCAGTGTGCCACAAATACTTTTCTCATTTACCTAAGGATTTCCTGTTATACCAACCAAAGGTAGCAGAGGATCTTGTGAGTAGGAAACTTTTAAAAAGGACTCCTAACAAAAAGAGGATGAAGAAACCTCAAGTCTTTGGTGGAGGGATATTGACATTGGTAGTGTATTGAAAGTTGGAATATTGAGTGCCCAAAACTCTTATCAATAGCTTTTTAAGGCACTGTAACTAAAAATAATATTTTAGAAGAAAAATAGGTTATGATGACAATATGGAAAACAAATTATAGTGATGTATGTAAAAGTATTAAGGATAAGCAAATCTTGAATACTAAAAGGGAATTAGAAAAAAAAAAAACCTTTGGTTCTATTAGCTTTTCTGGCATTATATAGCCTACATCACATAGGTACATTTTCTGACTTCCTGCTGTACAAAAATTTCATTAAACCTCTCTATACTCAGGCTAACAAAGTCCACAAGGTTGGAAAATACCAGATGATAGTCACTACTGAGCTGCAAAAAAGCCTTTTGGTTTTGTTAAACTCATTCATCCACTCTCCATTGTTTTGTTTTAGAAAATGTATCTTCGATTTTTTTCTTTTTTTTTTTTTTGGTGCTGTTAGGGAATGAACTCAGAACTTTACTCATGTAGAAAATATGCTCTACCATTGAATTAGCTCACTGAATTCTCATACACTTTTTTTAAATTTTCTCTTTTTGCTTTTTTGTTCTTAAATCAAATATGTAACTAATTCATGTGTTCAAACATTAATATCTAAGAGTAGATAATATTTTTTTTCTATAGAGGAATTGGAAAATTTTTAAGTTATAGGAATTTTATCACAATTGTAGGATGATGGATATAGTTCCAGGTAGTTCTTCTGCAATGAGATAACCAGCTAAAAAAGAAGATAGTGGAGAATGAGGAAAAAGTATTCAGAAGTTTGAGATGAGAAAAGGCTCTTGATAGTTTGGGAAAACTATAAAAGACTGCTAGAGAGTAGTAAATTCTTCTGACTTGGGCTCATTACTTTAGAGTGAAATAAATTATTGTGACTAATTTTTTAGAATATTTTAATACAAAATTTATTTGGGTTAAACCAGAAAGTGCCATGGATGCCACACTGAGAAATTAAAAAGTATATATATAATGTAATCAACTAATCATAGGGAACATATATCAGCAGTTCCCAGTATTGCTAATAGATCAGTGTACAATGATCTGCTCAGCTTTATAACACACAGCCAACCACAAACAAAAGCAATTTTCATTGGTATGTATATGAGTTAGCTCTAACTGCTATAACAAAATAGCAGTCAGTTGGGTAATGTAAACAACAGTTTTGTCCCAAATATGGTTATGGAGGCTAGAAGTCTAAAGTCAATTGCTTCTTAGTGTCTATTTCAATTTAGTCATGATCAGTGTCACAACTTCAATGGATGCATTTTGAAGGTAAAGCAAATATCAATTTCAAAACAGAATGTGTTGAAGCTTACTTTTACTTTTTAATTTGTTAATTTTTGGTTGATGTTCCTCTTTATAAAGACTATAATTTACAAAGTTGTTCATACTTGGTACCAAGTCTCCTGTTTCTCATCCCCAAGTCAGCCCTTCTAATATACAAAATTTACCCCATATTGTATATTGCAACAAAATAAAAATGGAAATTAATAGACAATATATTAATAAAAGTAAATTTCTGTTCAATATTATTTCAAACAATGGTGTTATTAAAGTCATGAGGATTTATGAGATAGTTGATTGTACTTGAGTAATCTATGTTGTACTTTTTTAAGCATGGTGGGCTTCTATGCAACTTTCCCATCAGATTTGCTATCCTTTTACTGGGCTGTCAGTACTGTTAAATTTGGAGGATTTTATACAGGAGTTGTAGAACTGGGATGTTTCTATGTTGCAGGAGGTCAAGAGTGGTGGCTGCTGTGTGGAGAGAAGGGAATCAACCTGACCCAATATTGAAAAGACCATAGTAACATTTTTTGTCAGGATATTGATCTACTTGGGAGAATTTGGCAGTTTTTGCCTTGATCAGAGTTACTATCTTTTAAATCGGCTATTTTAAATGAAAAGTGCCTCTATACATTTTTTCAAAGAAATAATTTCTAGTAATATGAAACATAAATTAGATGAAAGATTAACCTAGAAATAGACAATTTCAGAAGATAGTACTTGTTAAAGAACACTCATCTTTCCAGGAATGCTCTAGTTCTATTTCAAAAATACCCTAATATTACCCAGGCTATTTAGGTTTGCTTGTTCCCTAAAAGAACTTTGCCTTTGTAGTTTATTTATTCAACATTTACTTTAATCTTCTCGAAAGAAGGCAGGAATGTAGAGCTCTCTCTCCATAATTCAGTGACATCTTCTAAAATTCTGATTATAATGAATGAGTATATGGAGTGAATAAACCTCTTGGATATTTATTGTTGACAAAACAAAAGTCTGTTTAGAAATTCAAGGATTATTTCTGATAAACATACTGTAGAAATAGTTTCATATTAAAATAAGAAATCAGCATATTAAATTGTAATTTTTGCTACTGCAGAAGGATAAGTGTAATAAAAAAAAAACCTTTAGGGATTTGATGAAGTGAGATGGCTGAAATTTATTATTAAAATTTGGGTGATTCTATGGAGATATGCAGAGAGTAAACATATGGTTTAGATTGTGTTATTTTCTACATTTTTCATGATAGAGCATAGTCTCTGCATATTTATATTATCAGACTCTTCATTGTTTCTGTGCAAGGTGTTGATTTGTTGCTCCAAATTCATCTAGAATTTCTGTGAACAATATTTTCTCCACACCCCAGGTGATTTGTGTGTCAATGTAACATTTTCCTCTCCAAATCAGGGACTTGTAAAAAAAAATACAAAGCAGGTTTGCTATTTCTGGTTATCTTAACAAATATTTCCACATATACTCAGTGTATAAAAATTCCAGTTATCACTCGAATTAATGAGTAGAACGAAAAATCTTTTGTCTTCTTAGCAAATGTGTATTTGGTTTTCATTAGGAAATGTAATCATAACCTAAGAGTGCCAGGGTTATGATTTTTGAAGTGAAGCTATCCAGATCAACTTTTTCCTTAAACAGAATGTGTTAGAAATATTTATACTTAACAGTAAATATTCTGAATATATGTGTGAAAACTGCACACACAATTTCTGATCGACTAAGTTTGTGCTGTTTAAATTCAAATTCTATTTCCACAAATTGCTCAGACAAGGATGGCTATAAATCATTCATTTTCGTTTTTTTCTGTCATCGTAGGACTTAATAGAAATGACAACATTTCTTACCCTACATTTCTCTCCTTTTTACTTGTCCCTTTGTTAATTAATGGGTAGAGTTACCTTACTGAGTCTACAGGGCTTGTTGCTAATCAGGCACTTTCATTTATTGGTTTAGGTAAAAGCTTTTAGAATGTAAATACATTACCTGAGGTGAGCCTGGGAGTGTACTATTGGCAGGAAACACTTCTAAGAGAATAGTCTGGAAAAAACACTTTGCTAAAGCTTGGAATTTACCTCTCCAGGCAGCTCAGATTCCTCATGTCTGTCCCTATTAAATTATTTATTTATTTTATACATTTATATTTAGTAAAATGGACACGTGAAGCAGGGTTGGTTTTTAAAATTTGTTTTTTGTGTTTGGATGCTCCAGCAGAAACTTCATATTTTCTCTTTCTCTAAATTCTTCTCACCCAGCCCCCTAAACATCAATCTTTAGATATACTTGATTCTTACTTTTGATACTATCATTTAGCAAAGAATATTCCAGACTGAAGTTTCCAGTGCCCTTTTCACTGAAAGACCTTTACCTTGGCAGATGTCTCCAGAAGCTAAATATTTGTTCATGATCTCTCCAAATGTTCTAACAATACTGAAAAAAAAGCCTTTTGCTTTGCAGTAATATTAATATTTCTTTCTCTTGCCCATTTTTCTAATGATCCCTGAAACTCTTAAGATATTGAAAGCATTGCCTATCATATATATATCAAATATAAATTTGAAATATTGAAAGCATTGCCTATCATATTTATATCAAATATAAATTTGGTCATATATTTGTCTGTGACAAGCTACACTTGTTTTATATCTTTTCCCTAAAAGTGAGTATTATCTATGATGAAAGTACAAAATGTGATCTCTCACTCAGTGAAGATTCTGAGGACTGCAGTTATATGAGGTTTCACAATTTATATTAGTTTTAGGGGTAGGAAGGTACCAGGGAAAAACACCACAGAGTTTTTTGTGTGGAGCTCCCATAATGCTGACATCTCTTCGGTATTTCTACCTTTCTCTAAAAGCCCTGAGTTGCTTTATCTGTTGACAAGTGACCTGCTTTGCATCTAGCTTCTTCAGGTGGGTTTACAGTTTAGTAAGGTTAGACTTATCTGCAAAATCTCATTCTACTGATGCTCTTAATTCTAAATGAAAACGTGATTCCTTTGATCTCAGAGCTTTTCAAAGAGCTCTGTCAGTACCAAGTTTTTATTTTCTTTAATTTTTTTCTCCACTACACAGTTAACATTTTTCTGAAATCTAGATACATGACCACACTTTCTTAAGACACACAAGACAACTGTTGCGTGGAGATTGCTGGAAGAGCTTGTGTTTTAATTTCAAGCATGTCTTTCGAATTATGGAATAAAGATAGTGATTTGAAACCTGCACAGACACAAGCTGTGTCTCCCTCCAGGAACATGCCTCATAGAGAGTAACAATTTAAATAAAGTAACAAGTATGACATTTTGAAATTGTATTTCTAGAATGGTTTCCTGGGGAGACTACCAGGGGTCTAAAAGAGAAAGTAGGAAGTTGTGACTATATGGGAAGAATTCACAATAACTAATTTCTAGAGGCAGTCTTGATGCAGGTGCAAGATCTTTTGTTTCAGAGCTTTGTTCCACTAGTTATTCTCTTCTAGAGGATACTCACATATCTCACATAGTATAAGCCAAACCAAATGAAAATGAAACATCTATTTTTATTCATGTCAATAATGAGTAAATTATATACAAATCATGAACGTGGTATTAAATGATTTACTGTTTGGAATTTAGCTGAATGACAGACTCCTAGCAAGGCTTTTAACACTAGTAATCAAGACTTTTTCTGCTGAATATGGAAGCAACTATCCTATGCTTTAATTTTACCTAAATTAAAATTCTGTTTCTGTTTCTGTCAAAGCAACATAGTAAAATCTGGAGCTTTCTGGATTAATAAAAATTTTGTTTTTTTATTTAATCCACTCTAAAATTTAATTTCAAATTTTCAACTTAATTTTTTATTTTTATAAAACCCACTATCAACATTTATAAGGCTAGTTTGTTGCCAACATAAACTCTTAATGCATGACTATTTTTACTCTAATATATTCTAGAAATATGCTGTTCAGTTAATAGTTTACATATTTAAATGAATGTTAAAATGTAAGCTTCTATGAAGTTTCAAAAAGAAGTCAAGCACATAGAAACATAATATCTGTTCGCAATACTAGGTAGAAGAGCACTTAGGCAGTAGTTATTTAAAATATATAAAAGTCTTATACCATAATACAAACTTCTGTCCAGTATCATGATAGTAACTCATTCTACTTGCCGGAGATTTTCTTTGTATCTTAAGCAAAAGTAATTTCTTAGGTGTGGTTGATAGGAGGTTGTTATAGACAATATAATTCAAACATTTTTCAATAAAGAGAATATAGAACAGGGAGACTTAAAGTTCAGTTTGTCTCAGCTATATAACAAGTTGTTTAGGAACTTGATTGTTGTCTGTGTATTTCTTCTCCTTTCTTCTCTCCCTTCTTATTTTTCTAAATAAACCTATTATAAAATATTGACTTCTGTGATTTTCATTTTTATCTGTTAGCTTTGTCTTCTTAACATATTCAAAGATACATAAATTTTAGGACAATAGATTTCTACAAATCTAGTTATTATGTAATTTCAATAATATCTAGTTTTCTTTTTATAGGTATAAGTAAACTTGCTTGAAATTCATCACAAATACTTTTATTTTTCAGCATCAAAATTAATTATGACTACATAATAAGAATAAACAATTTGGGAGCCAATCCCAGGAATATATGGAAGCATAAATAAAAATTAGGTTAATTACTACCATGTATGAAAACACTAACTTGAAGGGATATTAGCTTCTTTATTAGAACTAGCATTAATCACAATAATCAATTAATCAAATCAACATAAATATCCATTAACAAATGAATGAATAAAGATATTGTGAGGTGTGTGTGTATGAACTCAATGGAATGCCATTTTGTTGTTGAAAAATATAAACCTGTACCCTTTGAAATAAAATAGATCGTGAGATGAGTATGCCCAATTAAATAAGGGACTGACTGCAAGAAATTTACAGTATGGTTTCACTCTTGTGGAATATTCCTAAAGCAAATAAATTACAAAGAAAAAAATGCACCAGCAATATAAATGGCACCAATCCCTTTTGCAAAGGCATGCTAAAAAAGGGGGATTTTATATAGAGAAACAAGCTCTTATCTACTTGGGATAAGAACCCATTCAGGCACCTCCCACACTGAACAACTGTCATGTGGACTCATCTTATACTCCATGTGACTGTACAGCGACTGTCCAACCCCAAGCCCTAGATTCTAAGAATAGAATGGACACGATTCCCTTCAACAGCACCTGAAACAAAACTTTCCCTGGGAAATTCCTAACACCATTCCGGCACCAACTTGCACCAGTTTTGATATGACATCCTGACAACAAGAAAACGGCAACAACTTGATCTAAGAGCAATTTGTCCTATCTCATCACCTAATGGCACGATGAAATCAGAAGACACATCATCCATTGATCTGTGAAAAAAACATGATGGCTAACTACAGAAGACTGACTTTAACAACCATTACTGGGCAGAACTTATCCTGGGACCAATAAGAAAGATCCTCGCTAGGTTTCCATAAAGGATTGTACAAAAACCAAGATGTCTAATTCCAGAGACTTTGACTTGGACATCTGAGCAGAATTTCTGGAACTGTAATGAAAGACTCTCTCCTAGGCTTCACTCTTGGATCTGTGCAAAACCAAGACCACGGATTACAGAAAACTAATTACAACAAAGGTGATGAAACATAACTTCTCGAACTTTAAAAAAAGACTTTATCCTAGAATTTGTCCTATGACCTGTGCAAATATCAAGATCTCTAGCTAGAGAGGCCAATTTTATCATCAACAACTGAACAGAAAGGTTCCTGGCACAAGAAAACTACCTTCGGGTGTGAAAATGAGCAATATGGAGCCAGTAGTTTTTCCCATGACAGTGTACTTCAATGGTGGAGAAACCCCGTATCTCTAGGCCAAGGGAATTTCCTTTATAATTTCTCAATATTTAACTGTGCCTATAGGGGGAAAAGTACAAAACCTTGCCACACTAGCCCTCCTTTCTTTTCTACTCCCCCATTATTATTTGGTTGCTGTTTTTTTTGTTGCTGTTGTGCTTCTCTGTAGTTGCTGGTTTTGGTTTTTTGTTTGTTTGTTTTGTTATGTTTTTACTTCCCCCCTCCTTTCTACTTTTAAATTGATATTTATAAGCTCTAGACAAATTCTTCCCGTTTTTTTTATCCTTTTCCATTTTTCCTTTTCTTTCTTTTTTTTTTTTCCCCAACAGAACCACTTAACTTGAATCATCTTGTTCTACTTCAAAAATTGAGGGGAAAAAAATGGATGGTACCAGGACCAAAAAGTGGTATGAACATTGAGTGGAAATAAAAAAAGATCAGGCTTAAACACCAAATCCAAAGTCAATGACAACAAAATTGATACCCAATCTACAACAGCTATACCAGAGGTCTCAAACTCGAAGCCAGCAGGCCGTTTGTAGCCCTCCATACATTTTGTGGCCCACAGTCGGCCTTCAAATATCGCAGTATTCACAATTATTCAGTAAGTGAATAATCGCAATAAAAATCGCATTAGTAAGAAAAAAATCGCATTAAACATTTGCATACCCCGAGCAGTTCCGTTCGGGGTATGCAAATGTTTAATGCGATTTTTTTTCTTACTAATGCGATTTCTTATTGCGAATATTCGGTAAGCGAAATCCCTTATGTGTCCCTGCCTCAACCCGACTTTGCGTCCTGCGACCCCCAGATAAATTGAGTTTGAGACCCCTGAGCTATACAGAGAGTGAACCAGTTTCACTAGCATTCTGGGGCCAAAGGAGGGAGATATGGAATGCATACTTGAATTTGTGGAGGGAGGACAACTCTGGTTGTGGGAATGGCCCTGATTCATTGTCACTCTGTACTTTAAATATTACTGTAAAAGATTCATAATTCACTTCGTTCACAATAAAATTATTAAAATAACTAATGCCTAAAATTGAATATTATAAAGTAATAGGTCAGAGATTTAAGTAAAAATGAAACAATAATTTAAGAGATGGCATTGTAGTGGAATGTGCTCAAACTATTGAGTGATATTTTATATATGTGTGGTTCTCAGCAGAGTGAGAATGCAATGCATAGATATTTGAAAATATTTAAAAACATTTTTGTAATAATTGGAATATTCTTTTCATCTAATGAGTATAGGTCCTGGATTCTGCTATAATGTTTGAGAGTTTCCCAAATAGAGGCTTATCTGGGCCAATGCCAACAGTACTAAGATGAGTGAATTTTGTTTTAGGGGATTGAATTGAGTATAAAACAGCTTAAATTTTAGAAGTTATATTTAGCTACTTCATAACTGAAAAATAAATAGACACTTAGAGGATCTATGATAGATCTAAATTTTATATCTAAATTTAAATTTTAAATTTTAGACAGTAGTAGAGAGTAGTAGACACTTGCCTGGAGATTGTGGTGTAAGAACGTTCTCAAATTGAGAAAAAATAGAGTTAGACAAGACTTCAGATACTGTCACATAAAATGTCATGGCTATTGATATAGATTAGTTTTACCATATAAAAATAAACAAGTGAAAGACAAGTATAGATGCTTTAAGTCAGATTTTATCTAAACTAAAATTTAGTAAATTTATTAAAATTTCATAATGATCTTAAGAAACATACATTTGGACATCAAAATGTGAGAAGTCGTTTTACTCCATACCTACAATTCTAAAACCTTCTCTAGTTAGGTCTTAATGAGGAATCCTCATTAAATAGAAGACCCTCCTCTACAAACACCTAATACCTTTATTGAACTGAATATAAACCTTCTAGATTTCTGCTGATATTCATCATCTAATATATCTCCTTAAAATCTTTTTTCTAATATATAAAATCTTTATTTAAGCACCATGATTACATGCATGATTGTAGTTGGGTTTCAGTCATAAACAGAACAACCCCTTCACCACTGCAACATTCCCACATATGAAAAACTTTAAGATTCACGCTTGCCCAACTTCTACTGCCAATTGAATTGCTTACTTGTATTGCAATAATTCTGATAGAATCTGATAAATTTATATTGTAATTATAAGTTTTGGATTTAGTCTTGAAGTAAGATCTGCCTACAGAGGTAACCATTAACACTTTTGAGATACAAACGTCAAAAGTAGAAAGTTCCAGAAACTTATAAAAACCTTTAGGCCACACTAGGTGAAGATATCAATTTATATTAAAACTTTATATATTCTAATAAAATCAAAATAATTTTATTTGAAGATAATAAATTTGATTCTCTCAAAAATTATATAATTTATTGAAATTTCTAATATAATAGTGGAGAAACTGGGATTTAAGCATGTATTTCTTTGACACCACTTATTTTACTTAAAAGCATTATGGTTAGTGTAGGGGTCATATATGATATACAGGTATACATAAAATGCATAATCATATGCATCATTACACTTTTATTTTATTAGAAGCTCACCAATAATTCCTTGTGTTTTGTGCCTATGACCATCTTAAATCTTGATTTGAGCACCATCATTACAAACATGTTTGTCATTATATTTCAGTTATAAAGAACACCCCCTTTACCAGTGCAACCTTTCCACCATCAATGCCTCCATCTCCTTTTTCCCCACCCCCTGCCTGTATTCAAGACAGGCATTTTATTTATTTATTTATTTTTTTTACTAGTATTGTCATGATAGTTGTTAGTGTAGATATTTCTCTCTAACTGCACTCACCACTCTTTGTGGTAAGCTTCATATTGTAGGCCGATTCTTCCAGCCCTCATCTCTATTGTCTCTGGGTATTACTACAATACTGTCTTTTATTTTCCTTAAATCTCACACATGAGTGAGACTATTCTGTTTCAATATCTCTTCTTCTGACTCATTTAACTCAGTATAATAGTTTCCATGTCCACCCATGTGTAGGAAAATTTCACAACTTCATCTCTTCTGAGGATGCATGATATTCCATTGTGTATATGTACCACAATTTGTTTAGCCTGCTGCTTGTAAACTGGGTGTTTCCAGATTTTGGTTATTGTAAATAGCACTGCAAAATATAGGTGTGCAGAAGGCATTTTTGTATTGTCTTTTGTGTTCCTAGCGAATACCCTAAAAGTGGTATAACTGGATCATAGAGGAGCTCAATTTCCAGTTTTCTGAGGAATCTTCATATGATTTTTCATAATGGCTGAGTAGACATCATTATCACCATCAATGAATGAGAGTTACTTTCTCTCCACATCCCACCAGCAATGTTTGTGCTTGTTATTTTGGTAACTTATCAAAACAAAACAAAACAAAAACATCTAATCTCATTAAAAAATGGGGAGAAGAAATGAACAGACATTTCCTCAAAAGAAATACAAATGACCAAAAAGCAAATGAAAAAATTCTCACATCACTAATCATCAAAGAGATGCAAATCAAAACAACAATGAGGTATCATCTCACACCACAGAGAATAGCACATATCACAAAGGAGAACAATTAGTAATACTCTTTCCTACGTTGGATGTTGGATACAAACATTTTTTGCTTACTTGTTTTTAGTCCACATTTAGCAGTTATAGGGTTTACTCCTAAATCTATACTGAGGAATTACTGTTGTACTCAGAGGGTCTTATGGGATGCTGGGCATCGAATCCATGCTAGATGCATACAATGCAAATGCCCTACTCACTGTACTAAGTATCCAGTACCATAGGATGCAGTTTATTTAGTTTATTTAGAAAGTAGGTATATATTGTCTGGAAAGAACTATATCTTTCCGTAAGCTATGCATTTGGTGTATTTTATTCTTTATTTTGATTATTGTTATTTTATTTTATAGTTTTGAGTATTACTGATATTAATTTTAGGATTTTTATATCTTATTTAAAAATATAAATTCCCTTAGAAATTCTTTCATTTCCAATTCAGCATGTATGTTCTAGGCAATGGTGTTGACTCAAGTAGTCTTTAAGTTTTTATCTCCTTAAGAAGGTACTTCCAATTGGCATTAGATAGTTTTGGTTTATCTAATTTTTTTCATATGTTCAAACTATTTTTATCTCTATTTCCATGATATGTTAGAGCATATTGTAATGTTCTGGATTTTTTAATAATCTTTCTCAAAAAAAAAAATTGAACCTGCTAGTCTACTATGAGAAAATATATTAGCATACGTTCTCTAGTCTCAACAAACATAACATTATATTATGTAAATGTAGTATTTTACATGACTTTCAAAGATATATAGTAAGGACCTTTTGTGTGATTTCAAAACACTTTCACTTGCCTGAGAAAAGATCATTACTAACTTTATCTGAAAATGACTTTTACAACTAAAGAAGAATAAATATAGAATGTCAACGATAAGGATAGTGACTAAAAGAAAATTAATGGGCAATTTTTATCCATATGAAGCTTACATTTATATTTAGTAGAAGATAATAAAAAACTGAAAAACTAAATTTCTAGATGGTCAATAAAGAAACATTTTAAGTTTATGAAACCAATAAAACTCAAAATACTTTTTCAAATTTTAGATTATTTTTTGCAACTGCTGTCATGCAAATTGACCAGTTTCACTGCTATTCTATTAATCTGTGCAGAGACTTCTAGCTACCCAAAACTTCAGTTTTGCGGCTGTTTTGTGTTTGACATCTCCTGGAATTTTTTGGAGGAGTGGGCTACTTCCCCCAGTATCTCTGTAATTTGAAATGTTTCAGCAGCCATGCCTGTGAATAACTTGTCACCATATGATCTCAGGGGGCCATCCTCACAGATTCTCAAATTCTGTTCTAGTTGGCCACATAGCCCCCTTAATTTTAAATACCGACTTCCTGTTAGGAATATACAACTAGGTGTAAAATTATCATAGTAGCCATATAAGCTCAACAAAATAAATCCATCAACAGAGTTTTAAACTAGAAAAAAAGCTTAATAAACCATCAGACAATGACATAATGACCCCATTGTGAAATATGAAATTTTCTTTTAACAAAATTTTCGATAATTCAATTACTATTTAGGTGTACCAAGCAATATTTGATTATTATTCATATCTACTAAGGATCATGCATTGGGATGGTAGGGAATTTGTTGACAAATTGTTACACTAGTGGTATATTTGGTTTTGAAATATTGAATGCCAGAAATAAATATATTATAAGCAATTCTGTAAACCAAACTGTCTACATAAACATATAAAATAAATTAAAAAAATAAAATATTCACATAAAGAAAAGTTCCATAAACAAAAAATATGAATATTTTTTGTTGCAGAGCCAACTACTTCAAAATTTATAATCAAAAAACAAATATTTGAAGACTAAAAAGGGAGTACATGGGTGAAAGCCTCATCATGCTTGTTTGCAGTTAAATCTCCATTTAAGCCTGTTTTACAAGTTTCCATAGGCATCACCCATGTCTCCTAAGCAGGATTGCAAGGTAACTCCCACCACACACAACCAGAAACACATACACAAACACACACACACACACACACACACACACACACATCTCTTGTATTATTCTTCAAAATTTCTGTCTTTTTCCTAGACTTAATTCTAGAATAATTGGTCTATTTTTCTAAACCTCATAAACTTACTGACAAGGGTAACTTATTTGTATTTGTCATAATATACTGTTTTGGAGGATCCAATATGGTTTAACTCACATATGTGATACTTTGTTTGGGTAGAGTTAAAAACAAGAATCCTGAGAACAGTTGATTACAGGCATTACAAATTGCTTTTCTAACACTGTAGTTTCTGGGTATCATATAATAAGATGGTAGCTAAAAATTCAGAGTTTATTGCAAGTCACTTGGCCTCAAGCTTTAAGCTTCTGATTTAGCATCACATGTCCCTAAACATCTTTTTTTGCTATATTCTAGTAGAGAAACAAGCACAAACTGAAACACATATTTAAGAAGTTCATGGATTGACTCTAGCTTGCACTGAGATGACTCTAAAATATCTGTTATTTTTAATCTGTCCCATTCATCTTAAGCTGTAGATAATCTATATTTAGATATACTTAAATTTAGGTATAAGTAAACTTTCAGCAGCATTGCTTACCATTGACATAATTATACTTTTTATCTAAAATCAGCATATACAACACAAAGCAAACCCAAACCAGGCAAATGTATTCAAAATCACCTAAGCACGTATAGTTTTAAATGATTAAAAGTTGTTGGCATAGGATAATCACAATCCAGCATTTAATATTTATTTAAATTAGATCAATGTGAAATAGATAACTCCAAAATGGATAGGAAAAATAAAATTTTTGTCTTAGAAAATGTTTTAGTTTATGTTATCCTATACTCAAAATTTAGTGTGCCAGGCTAGAGATTTGCATATTCCAAACTTCTGTATCAAATTACAAATGAATGAGAAGAGCAGTCATTTTTTTTTGGGGGGGGGGAGTTACATAGGAGAACAACACTTCTATTTTGAGAACAGAAGAAAAGTGTATCTGCATCTACATGTCTCTATTTATATATGCACACATATAATGCAGAGTTCTTACCAGCTGGTAAACTTTGACCTCAAGGCAAGTTTCCCCAGTATGTTCAAATTAAACTATTCTATTTTATACTATTAATGAAGTTACTGAGGGGTGGACAACCCAGGTTTTTATTTTCTCCACATGTCATGGTTCCTCTACATAAACTTTTCACATTTCTACTATTGTCTACAATGGTACTTAATGTAAAAATTAATCCCAAGTGATAGGAACTAAGATGAGATGAGTCCTCTTTGCAGTTTTCTAGGAGAACATCTTTTGGACATTTTTATAAGGTTATAAAATGTATTAGAAAATGAAGATGTCTCAAATTGGAGTGATAATGAAATGGAACGGTTATGATTAAATTTACATAAACAGAAATATATTAAGCTAGCACACAAGAATTTTACAACTGAAGAAGACTGAAATAAAGCTGGAAAGTACTTCATTAAGTCAATCACTATTGACATCTATCATCACAAAGTACCAACAGCAATATAATTTTGTCCTGAGATTCTAACCACTCAACCAAAGAGCGGGACTACACATATTTCAACAACCCCCAGTGGTGGTATTGAGCTTACACAGGCTTTCACTAATTTAAAGAGGGACTTTCACACTGGGATGCATTAAAAAGAGAACATTTAAATAAAAAGCAATTTGCTTTGCCTGTAATTGAATTCCCCTTGCTGTTATTGCTAATTATTGACAATATTTGTGATTGACTAAGAGGCTTTTGCATTTAGAGACAAAATTATTTTTCTTCAGGATCTTAGAAGACAGTAGCTGTCTTTTCAATACCACAGACTGTTACCATGGAAATGATTGTGATTTGAGAAATGTATCAGCAACATGCAAAAAAATTGCTCTGTACAGAGAATTCCCTTCTCTTCACTGCTCTGGGCATAGTACAGTCTTGCATAGTAAGTGCATGATAATGACTTCTCACATTTATATAATGTGCCTTTGTTTTACAAAGTACTACACAACAGATAGAGCATGGTATGTGCAACTATAAAGGAAAGAGTAGAAAAGTAAATTGAATGCAATGAAATGGAATTGCTCTATATTTTAGGACAAATTTACAATTAAATTAGAATAAAATGATGCTGTTAAGCTTCTTAACATTGAGAATACATTGGTAAATAGTAGCGATCACAGTAAAAAGATATCTAATCAGTATTGTATTTGAAAGACATTTTCTATTCCTGTAGCTGCAGTCATTTTTCCTTTGTGGGAAAATACTTGTTAGTGTTAATGTAAAGTCTTGGCTTGGTGCTCAAGGCCACTTAGGGTGGTGATCGAAGAACCATGCAAAATAGATGACTGAATCCACTTACAACCTTAGGTAAAGCATAAGTTCTGGCAATTTTTCACTTTCTATACATGTCCAAAGTCAACCAACATTGTTTTTTTGTTGGTAATGGTGGTGCAAAAGATAAAACTCAGATCTTTAGCATTCACAACAAGCATGTTTAACTAGTAAGTGCCATCTCAAGTCCCTTATTAATTAACTTATTTTTTTGCTTTTGTTTTTTGCCACACCCGGTGACGCTCAGGGATTACTCCTGGTTATGCACGCAGAAATCGCTCCTGGTTTGGGGGACCGTATAGGACACCTGGGGATCAAATCTTGATCTGTCCTAGACTAGTGTGGACAAGGCAGATGCTTAACCACTTGTGCCACTGCTTTGGCCCCCTCCCTTTTTATTTATTTTTGCCAATTTCTTTATTTATGTGAATGGGCAGATTGGTAAGACAAATATTTCCTTTGTTCAGCTATTAAAAGAGGGTATTTTCATTATATTTTTTCTAATTTGGGGAAATTCTTGAAAATTTTGATATATATATATATATTCTATTTTTATGTTACAGTAGTCTATTAAATTTTTCCTCTATATATAGGAAAGAAAATAAATAGAATGTCTAAGAATAAGAGTAAGGCAGTGATTCTAGCAGGGGTCTCAAACTGTTTTGTAGGATTGCGCATACAGAGCTTTCCTCTAAAGCAGAGGTCTCGCGGCCCGCAGGCCATTTGCGGCCCTCCGTACAACATTTTGTGGCCTTGCCCTAGAGGAATATTTTTTGTTTTGTTTTGTTTTAGTTATTTGGGTCACACCCCCCAATGTTCAAGGCTTACTACTGACTTTTCACTCAAGGATCACCCCGACTTTGCCTCCTGCGGCCCCCAGGTAAATTGAGTTTGAGACCCCTGTTAGCAATGAGAACTGGTTCCTGAAATTCTGGTTTCTTCTTTCAATTCTTATAGAATAAAAGTTTTCCCATATTTCTCTTATTTCTTTTTAATTGAATACTTTAAGTAATTTAGGGGCATACACCCAACTGCACTTAGAAATCACTCCTGACAGTGCTAACAAATCATACTCTGCCAGGTTTCAACCAGGGTCAGCTGTAGAAGGCAAATGGCTTACCCCTACACTTTCTTTTATCCTATAAATATAGTAGATATATTTCAAATTGCAATATTGCAATAGAGAGGAGTGATGCAGAAGCAAGCAACACAGACTCATATAAAATGCAAAACTAGATCTGAAATAAATAAAATCCTCTGGAACATAGTTTGTGGTGTGCAAAAGTGAGATGGCTCATTGTATTTATAGCTTTTGAAACCATTTTAAATAGTTTATTTGAGAGACTATCACAATTTTGTTAGACTGGGAATAATGACATAGAAGGAAAAATTCACATATAAATTCCACAAATAAATAAAATTTATATTAATGGTCAGTTTCTATACTAATGAGATTAGATTCAAAACCTGAAAAAGAAAACTGTTTATGTAATAAGAATATACAGTGACAATACAGAATATTGGAGAAAAGTGGTTCATTTAAATGTTTTTTGATAATCTATGTTACATAGACTTAAGAAAGTTTAGTTTCTATTTTGTCACATATATTGGCAGATCTCAAATGGATTGATGTAAAACAACAATGCTAAATTGACAAAGCTAAGATTTCCTGTACAAATTAAGGTTGAAAGACTCATATTGAGCAAAATTCAGACTGTACAGACGAGATATTTAAATGATAAATTTTATTGCATCAAAAATTTTAAACATTTTAAATTTATACTGGTAAATGGCAATCTATGATGAAATTTCATATTATATAAAATAAATTAATTTATAAATCATGTTTGTCAACCAGGGATCATATGGCCTCCATGAATTCCCAGGATATTCATAAAGGGTTGCACATTAAAAGTATGTAAGTGGGGGACCAGAGCAATACACTACCGGCCTAAATGACAGAAATGGGGGAGAGAAAAGAAAAAAATATGTATACAAGGTGCTATAGTAAGAAAAGCATTGAAAAAATTCTGATCTAGAGTGTATTGGGAGCTCTGAGCAGTCAAAAATGCAATTCCCAAAATACCAGTAAAGTATAAAGAGATGTGGGATGATTGGAAAAGATAAACCATAACATTATTCATTATTATTAACCCAGCCATAAAGAGGGTATTGAGTTTCTACATCCCTGATAATTAATTTAGTACTTCCTTAAATTATTGTGACTTCTTCTGCATACATAAAAACCATGTTTCAGTACTTATTGAGTGATCATTATAGGTTCTCTTTTAAAATAATTTTTATTTTGACCAAAGTGAATTACAAATATTTCACAGTAATATTTAAGGTACATAGTGACAATAAATCAGGGCCATGGCCACCACTAGTGTTATCCTCCCTCCACCCCTGTTCCCAGCATGCATCCCTTATCTTCCTCATTTGCCTCCAGAACTGCTAGTGTAACTGGTCCCTTCTGTGTATAGCTTGCTGTAGATTGGGTATTGATAATTGTTGTCATTAACTTTTGGTTTGGTGTTTGAGTCTGATCATTTTTTATTTCCACTCAATGTTCATACATTGGTCCTTGTAACCTCCATTTTTTACCCCCTCAATTCATGAGCAGAACAATATGATTCAAGTTATGTAGTTTTGTTGGGAAAATGAAAAACTGGGAGGATTCTGTCTAGAAGTTATAAATATTGATTTAAAAGAATAAAGGGAAAAAAGAAGAAAAACAAAACAAAAAAATGCAGCTACAATTTTTTTTTTTTTTTTGGTTTTTGGGCCACACCCGTTTGATGCTCAGGGGTTACTCCTGGCTATGAGCTCAGAAATTGCCCCTGGCTTTGGTGGACCATATGGGACGCCGGGGGATCAAACCGCTGTCTGTCCTATGCTAGTGCTTGCAAGGCAGACACCTTACCTCTAGCGCCACCTTCCCAGCCCCTACAAAATATTTTTATACATTCTTTATGACCTATCAATAGCTCTCCTTCATATGTGCAATGATTATGTGTACAATATAATTATATTTTTATGATTTATATTATACTATTATTATACATATCTTTAATTATATTTATATCCAAATTTACTTTTATATTGTTTCTGACTGTAAGAAGTTGTACATTACACATGTTTGCCACTAGTAAAATGTAAGCCTAATATGTGCATGTTAATGTTAAGATTTTAATAAACGATACGGATTTAGATCTGATACAAAATGAAAACATTTTGGGAAATCACAATAGGCTGTAATCAGAGATTACTACTGGTTTTATGCTCAGGGATCACTACTGATACTGCCTAGGGGCCATATAAAGTACAAGGAAAGAACACTACTCACTATTTCTCCTGTCTCTGAAAGCATTATAAGAAATAAGTGGTGGTGTAAGAAAGAAATAAAAAAAAAACTGATATATTTAAAATATACAAATATAATACAAATTACACATAGTATCACTAGAAATCTATTCTTCTGGACTTTAGGCAGAAAAAATGGAATGAAATAGGAAAATAAAACAGTGTGAAAGGAAGCATGAACACAACAGTTGCAGATTTTTGCTATAAACTGACTATGAGTCCCTGAGTATATGAAATTATAAAAGGAAAGAAATCACAAGCAATAAAATATTAATAATAACTCTGAATTTCACAGAAGATTGTTGTTACATAAATGTTAAAACACTCTACAAATTTATCTGATGGATGTTTCCTGTTTTTCTGAAGTCACAAAAATGACCTTATTAATTCCCAGAAATCTATAGGCAAAAGATATGATTTTTCAATTATATCATTGCATGCGCCTAACTACATTATCCCTTCTTGTTACCATCTACGTGTTTTGAATAATAAAATGAGACATTTAGTGAGTATGGGCCTGGTTTGATTTAGTGTCTTGATTTGTATTATTTCTGTGTGGTAAGTGCTATCTCAAGCTTAAGAAGAGAGATTTTTAAAAGAAAGGCATAAACAGATATTTCTAATGTGAGAAGTTTTTTTTTTTTTTTAATCAGGGTAGTCTCTAGAGTAGAGAAAATGGCATTTCTATTTTATAACGAATATATGAAGCAATTGCCTTTAATAGTGCAAGCTTCACGTTAAGAGGCAGGAGACAATTAAATGCTGGGTGTTACATTTATGCAAAGCAATTTCTAAGGTGGTTCTTAAACTATTTTGTGTAAGGTATTACATATTTCAAATTTGCCTTTATTTAATTTCATTTACTTTTAGTACTTGAATATAACACTAATGAAAGAGAGAGAAAATGAGAGTAGAGCATACAATCCTATAAATAAAACCTTAATATTTGTTATTTTCCAAGTTGTACTCTTTGGAAGAGACACACAACTCCTCACAGATATTAAACTGAAAATTCAAAACTTTGGGGGATGGGCAAGGTTCATTTCCTCTACTTTTCTCCTATTACAATAAGCTATGTTTTAAATATGTCTGAGAAAATTTATAACATAAAAAGCCACAAAATAGACCCCATATTTTGACCACCCATATAAAATATGACAATAAAGAAATTTATTAAACTAAGACCATTTGGACTAGCATTTCAAGTCTGATATTATGCCATTGTTGTTAAAATGTTAAAAAAAATCTCCATATAAAAATATCCCTTTAGATAAAGGTCTTTTAAGCTATGCAATAATAAATGCTTATTGAAATTGCTCTTGTCAACCTGATACTCATTCAAGTACATTGTTTGTTGTGCAACTTACCCTTCTTGATCACTTTACTTAACTGCATCCTGCAAAGAGAATAGTGCTAAATGTTTTTGTCTTATGCTGAGTGGTTTTATTGCTTTTGATTTTGATTTTGAATGCTGTTTAAAATTTTGACTGGCCATTTTGGAGAGGGCCACAGTGATAGTACAGGAGGTAAGGCACTTCCTTGAATATGGTCAAACTGGCACTGCAGATAACACCTGGGACACTGTCAGAAGTGGCTCATAAGCATAGTGCCAGGAAAGCCCTAGAGCAATAATCAGGCCCCTAATTGATCTATTAAGGGAATAAGTATGCTTATCCATTGTGCTTTCTTCATATTTTTTATAATATTTTATCATTTTAATCCTTTCTTAAATGATAGTTTTTGTTTTGTTTTTGAGCTTTATCCAACTGTGCTCAGGGCTTTCTCCTAACTATGCTCAGGAATCATTCCTGATGGACTAGAGTAGGGTTAGCCATGGCATGCTATGCATCATAGTATGCATCAGCCACATGCAAGACAAATAGGGCCCGGAGAGATAGCATAGCGGCATTTGCCTTGCAAGCAGCTGATCCAGGACCAAAGGTGGTTAGTTCGAATCCCGGTGTCCCACATGGTTCCCCGTGCCTGCCAGGGGCTATTTCTGAGCAGAGAGCCAGGAGTAACCCCTGAGCACTGCTGGGTGTGGCCCAAAAAACTAAACAAAACAAAAAAGACAAATAACCCACCCACTGCATTATAGTTCAAATCCTCCTGTTTTTCTTACTGTTTTCTTTTTTTTTCAACTGTTTGTGATATAATATAGTTTACTTTGGAAATATTTGCTTAGAAAATATGAGAGAAGAGAATAATGAGGATAAAACCTGAGAGTACACATCTCTGGTTGAGTTGGGGGAAAACAGCACAGTGAAGATTATGCTAGTATTATTGTTTCAAATGTCTACAAAACATTGTTTTCCAATTATAAAGAGCAATATGTATCAAATATCCTGTTTACAAATTTACTTTTTCATCACTTGTCAACCTTTTAACTAAGATCAAGTGTAATATCAGTTCTTACAAGTTAATAATTTTAGTTTGGGGGCCAGAGAAATAGCATCCAGGTAGGGCATTTGCCTTGCTGTAGAAGGATGATGGTTTGAATTCCAGCATCCCATATGGTCCCCTGAGCCTGCCAGGAGTGATTTCTGAGCATAGAGCCAGAAGTATCCCCTGAGCGCTGCCGGGTGCGACCCAAAAACCAAAAAAAAAAAATTAGTTTGCACTATTTATGCCATTCTTCCACATATTTTATTTGTTTTGGGGGCCACACTGGGCAACAGAGCTTCAACCTGATTCTATGTTCAAGGATTACTCCTGAAAGGGCTCAGAGGACCAAATGTGTTACTGGTAATCAATATTGGGTTATTAAATATAAATAATATATATAAATATAATTATATAAATAATATTGGCAATATATATTTTTTCAGGACCTCTTACTCAATTTTGTTATACTGTAATAATTGTACTTAAACTGAGGAGTCTAGACCGAGGTCTGCATGTTATTGGTACATTTTTACCATTTTTTTAATTTAGAGTGTTAATGGCTTACTTTTAGCTCTTTAATTAGAGATCATGACTGAAATACTTGAGGGATTATGTGCATTGCCAGGGGTTGAACTGGTATCAGTCTCGTGCAAAGCAAGCACCTAAACCTCTATATTGTTTTTCTCTGTGTATTTTTTTAATCTTTGTACATATCATGTATTATATGTTGATGTTTCTCTTTTTTAAGTTTCATAAAATTGTGACAAAATAGAAACAATTTATTATATTTGACTAATATCCTTGTTTTGTATGGCCATTATCATGATTCATTTCTCTGTGCCCCAGAGATCAAACTCTGAATTCTTTTCCTATTCTATGTATTCTAGCTCCTAAACTATCTTCCTACGTCTGTACTTTGTCAACATATACCTGATCATGTCCTTATATTCCTTTATTCTCAAAAACTGTCTTAATTTATTTGTCACACAAAAATGAAATTTCCTACAAATTGTTTACCATATGAAAAATCAGAATAAAGTCATTATTTTTTAGGTATTTTTATAATTTTCTTTGAATTGTTGTCTATTATCAGAATTCTATAAATAAAATTATTTCTGTACATTTATAGAATTATCTAAAAAATGTATAGAATTATCTCAAAAATATATAGAATTATCTCTATCAACATTCTTGATTGTAATATGCCCATTCAATTATTCTGAAGAATTGGTTACATTTTTTATTCTGGAATGTTGTGTCTGTATAGGCAACCCCCTCCCATTTTCTTTCATTTATCTTTCTTTTAGCTTTTTATTTCCCTCCTTCTGTAGTGTCTGGCCATCTCTCTTCCTTTTTTTTTTTTTTTTGGTAAGTTTTTATAGCTCCTTAGAGTTCTGTTTGAATTACTTGAGTATCTTACTCAGTTACTATTTTAGTTCTGCAATTTTCATGTTTTTCTCACTGTTTGTAGCATAGTTGAATTTACAACCACAATTTTCATCTTTATAAATATGCTTTCTTGATTTTAGATCAATCCTTCACTGTGATTATACCAAAAAACTTTTTAAAAGCAAAGTAAGTGAGTTTGATTTTTTTTTTAACATCATACATCACATTTATTTTAGGGAGTGAGGCTTCGTTTCCTTATTCTGATTCTTCAGAGTGACCTCTTCTTTCACTCAATTGTTGCTACGTGTTAATTTCTGTGTGCTTCAATCACTCTTGTTCGAAAAACTTGGGGCTATGACGATGTTCATGCCTATGTGGCCCCAGTGAAAATAAATTTCAACAAAGTAAGACGTATTTTTAATATCTAATAGAAAGTATAGCTTGCCGAGCTGGTATTATATTTAAGCAGCCATCTGGAGCTTGGAATGTGGCTCATGAGGTAGCATTTATCAGGGCTCACACCCATATTAGTAGGCTATTTTCCTATGTATCTGTGAGTATGCTCTAGAAAAATATAAAAAAAAATCTAGGATCGTCATATAATCTTTCTGTTCCTTTTGTTCTTATGATGTCTTTATGGTCTTCAGAACATCATCTTATCATCTGAGCATCCAATTAAGGTCTATTCAATTCCTTATTTAGTTTAATAAGTGGTCTGAATTTTTCTCCAATTTTTCTTTTTTACTTTCAAGTTCTTTAGTAAAACAATGTTAGCCCTTTATCAATCCGATAATTTCAATTAGTACCTGATGTGGCAAAAACGACATAGGTATATAAAGGAGTGGTAAATATCCTTATATATTTCATACCTGATTCTCTTCCATGATTTAATTTCAGGGAACACACCCATCCAGCTTTGAGACATAATGTACTAATTGAGAAAATGTTGACTATTCCCTGCTCTTTTTGTTTGAATCTGCCATAAATGTATAATCTGACAAAATAATAGATGGGGCCAGAGCGGTGGCACAAGTGCTAGGGCATTTGCCTTATATGCGCTAATCTAGAATGAACCACAGTTCAATCCCCTGGCGTTCCATATGATTCCCCAAGCTAGGATCGATTTCTGAGTGTATAGTCAGGCGTAACCCCTTAGTGTCACTGGGTGTAACCCAAAAACCAAAATAAATAAATAAATAAATAAATAAATAAATAAATAAATAAATAAATAAATAAAAAAGAGCAAAATTATTTGGTTTAAAATATAAAACTTGTAGTCAAAAATTAAACAAAGGAGTAGTTAATTAAGAAGTATGTGAATGTGGCTGTGTGTGTGTGTGTGTGTGTGTGTGTGTGTGTGTGTGTGTGTGTGTGTGTGTGAAGGTGAACTTGTACATTTTATTAACCTGAGGGTTTATTTCTGGTTTTCCTGAATATCAAAGCCTTTAGACAATTTTGAAATAGAATTTTTGTTGGTATATTTCAAGATAAGGCCTTTGCAAATGACACTGAGCATTGTGAACTCTGCTCAGGTCTTTGCATTTTAGCTCTCTCCTCTCCTGCGATGTGTTTGGTGGGCTTCTGCCATCACTACCCTTTGAAGACAAGGCTGATAACATCGGTGACTAATGGCCAGGCTTTTCACTGAGAGCTGAAGAGAGTACCCCAGATTCATCCGTGCTTTTCCTAATTAAAAGTGGTTAATAACTCTTTTATTGAAACTAGATTAAATTCTTATTTGGGAAACTTAATTTAAAGTATGACCTGTCAGCTCTGTGGCACTTCTATCCAGTCTCATCTCCACGCAAATTGAAGGAGAGTGAATTGTGTTTTAATAGTCCCACCAGGAGTGAGCAGGTGAATTGTAAAGTTGAGAATAAAGTAGTCACTTTCATTTGATTTGCAGAGAAATCATAAATAGTTAAGCTAAACAATTTTATTTTCAGTTACATTTGTATATATCAGTTACTAGAACACAGCTTTGCCATCCCTATACAGACTGCTTTCTGATGTAAAGCTGCTGAATGGAAACTTCTTTTTATACATCTATTTCTAGCAGTGTGTCCATCTGTTTTTAATTTTTATCTCCCAGATTTATTAAAGAATATTTCATGTGCAGACTCAAACCCTGATATGGAGTCATCACCTTCCAAATAATGTTTAACTCGATTTGTTATAGCCTCATTTAAAAGGGATCTGAATTTATTTTCATACAACTCTTTTTGATTTAGTTCCTCTTTGTAAGAGCAAGGCAATAGGTACTACTTCCCGGTGATAAAAGAGGGAAAAGTTGATAGAAGCAGAAAGAATAACCCTGGCATGGAGGAAGGGAGACAACACACAGCCAATGGTGAGTTAAGAAATTTTGGGAAGAGCTGTTCCAGTGGTGCAAGCAGTAAGGCATTTGCCTTGCATGCACTAACCTCGGATGGACCATGGTTCCATGCCCTGGCATCCCATATGGTCCCCAAAGCGATTTCTGAGCATATAGCCAGGAGTAACCCCTGAGCATCACGGGGTGTGGCCCCAAAACCCCAAAACAAAAAAAAAATTGAGGGAATAATATAGTAATGACATTTCAGCTCTATTTTTATAGAATTCTTATAAAAATGTCATTATGCAATATCTCTTTCAACAAAAAAGAGACAAATAATGTATTAAAGGCAAAACCATCTTCTCAGATATGTCTTGAGTTGTTAAATTACTAACAAAAAAGAGAAATTCTGAAGATTGTTCATTTTACATATTTCCCCTATGTATTAACTTGGTACAAATTTTCTTAGAATACAAACTATTTCAAACATTTTATTTAAGTATCCAAATAAATAGTAAAGGGGTAAAGCACTTCACTTGAATGTAGCCTACCTTGGTTTGAATACTGGTACCACATATGGCCCCTGAGTATTGTTAGGGTTTGGTCCAAAATCCCAATGAAAATATAATCATCCAAATATTCTTTATAATATTCAATTTATTGGCCTTAGAATCTTATGAAAATGTGTTCTCAAATATATGTACATATATAATCATTGAAAGATACTTGCTGTTGACTCTATTCTCTGAATTATTTAGTTTATTTTGGGAGTCACTTGTAGTCATACCCAGTGGTTGCTCAGGGTTTGTTCCTACCTCTGTGCTTAGGAATTGCACCTAGTAGTAGTTGAACAATGATACATAGTGCAAATGATTGAACCAAAATTTGCTTTGTAGGCAAGTGAAGCACTTTAAACTTAATTATCAATCTGGTCCTCACGTCTTCCTTTTTGCCATTATCTATTTTCTTTATTATGTCTAATCTCAAATGCTCATTACTAAAGTCCCTATTATTATTAATTTAAGAGACAGGTATACTACAATATGTATTCTATTATCAAATATACAACTGCTATTTTTGTTGATCTTTTATTTCTATAGCATTTCTATATGTTACTAAGATATTTTTCAATGTATTCTTTAGTTATAAATATGTGATTATCTAGGAAATTACTGCTTGATAATTTTACATTAATAGATAAAATTATGTATGTGCTCAGAAACACTCCTGGCTTGGGGGACCATATGGGACACCAGGAAATCAAACCATGGTCTATTCTAGGTAAACCAAGTGCAAGGCAAATGCTCTACCACTGTGCCACCACACATGCCCCTACTTATATCTTTTCTAGGTTCATTTATTTAAAAATATTCTTTTATAGATATATATATATATGTGTGTGTATATATAACATACATCCTAGACAGTATTCATTAAGAACAATTTTTATTTGTCATTTTCTAATCACTTTAATGAAAATCAGGAAAAGTGGTAAAGAATGAACTAAATTTTGTCTATAAAATAGCAAAGTATTATATTTGCTTTTAAAATATTCCTGAATATAGCTTACTTAAACTTAAAATTGTCTATTGTATAGCTTTACTAAATATTTTTGTGTCTGAAATGTAATAATAATAATTATTAGTCAATTTTTGTTGCATTGGTTTATATATTCTTTTGCTTTGTTTTGTTTTTGTTTTCGTTTTTGGGTCACACCCAGCAGCACTCAGGGGTTACTCTGGCTCTATGCTCAGAAATCGCTCAGGGACCATATGGGATGCCGGGATTCGAATCACTGACCTTCTGCATGGAAGGCAAATTCCTTACCTCCATGCTCTCTCTCCAGCCCCATTTATAAATTCTTCTAGAATTTATCTTTATATTATTTTTATCATGCATTTGTTTTATCAGCTCAATGAAATGTTTCTACATAGTACTAACATGCCTCAATTTTCATTCCCAATTTTATGGCCCACTTTTCTTTGGACTCTTTTGCTTGACTATGTGAATAGTGTGCTGTGTACTAGAATATATATGTTCCTTATAGAGTTTTGTTGTAGATTTGAGTAACTGCCAGATCAGCACCACTTTAGAAATTGGTCATTTGATTTTATTTTACAGGCTGCTATTATAGCTTTTGTGATGGGGTTCACAGTAGTGCCTAGGAAAACTGAAGCCCTTCTGAAAAATAATTAGCCAATCAATTCTGGAGTTGAATTTTAGGATTGAGATTGCAGCACTGTTGGGGATTTCAGTAATGCTGGGGATCAACAGGGCCCCGAGGCACCATCAGAAACCTCCTGGACCACATCTGTTGAAGTTTGTGAGGTCATATGGAATGAATCCCAAATAGGGCACACTAACCCCTATACTATTACTTCATTACTGTTATAACCCTTACAAAACAAAACACTCTCATCTCTCTCTCTCTCTCTCTCTCTCTCTCTCTCTCTCTCTGTCTCTCTTTCTCTCACTGTTTTAATACTTTCTTTTAAAGATTTATTTGGGAAGTATATTTTTTTCTACCTGTGCATTTTTTAGTTATTGTGTCTTAACCCAATAGCACTCAGAGATTTCTCCTGACTATTTCAGGAATCGGTCCTGGATGGACTTCAGGATTAATTTATGGTGCCAGAAATTGAACTTGAGTTGACTACAGGCCAGGCAAGGTACTATATCTCCATCATCAGCTCCAGTGGATGCATTCCCTGGCTCTGTGTATCGAAGAAAGTGGTGCTTCTAGGAACAAGTAGTACTTAGGTTTATCAAGTCTTCACCCAGAGTTTAAGAGCAGGAAGTTTGAGGTTGAATGAATTAAATTTAAGCCATTGAATATTCAAAACATGTATTCTAGGCCTTTTAGATATTTCATGATCATATATATTTTATATGGAACACTTATCTTTAGTATAACTTCACTTTTTCTTTCAAATATCATAAACTAAGGAGAAAACGACATTTTCAAAATTTATTGTGTTATATTCCAATTATATCATGCTTTATTTCATCGTACTAGTACCCTTATTTTAAGAGGGGTAATTATTTATTTGTTTTTTCATTGTTATTGTTTTTTGTTTGGTGGAAATACTCAGTAGTGCTCAGGGTGCTCATGTGTTTAGGGATCATTTTGGTGGGGCTCAGGGGCCTATATGAAGTTCTGGGTATAGAATTCAGATTGTACAAGGCAAGATCTTTAGGATCTCTAGTATAGCTCCAGCCTCAGAGCTTTTTAGCTCTGGAAACAGTTCATAAGTTTACAAATAAAATCACCAAAGTAGGGTTTAGCATCTAGAATAATATCATAGTTTTAGGCTCTTGCCTTTCCTGCTAAACTACTGATTTAATTCTCAGCACTTCATCAAATAACCCTCAAACTGGTGAAAGTGACCCCAGAGTACAGAGCTAGAATTAAGCACAGTGTAGATCCTTCCTCAAAAAAAAAAAAAAAAAAAAAAAAAAAGATAAAATTAGCAAAGTAAAATTTTGAGTACATAAAAATATATATAGTAAAACATGAATATCTCATCATAACAATTACACTAGTAAATATTTTCCTCTAAATTGGTATGTTTGATTCTATAATGTATATATAACTATATTAAAAATTCAATTCAGCTATTAAGCTCACAGAAACCTATATGAAATTATCAGTAATAATAATAACATCCTAAATTTTAAAATAAATTAAGTCTATTTTCCAATTCATTTTCAATATAATTTCCTTCTATTGAGATCAGAGGGCACTGTTGCAAAAATAGTGAATATATATTCGTCCTGTGTACAAAAAAATTATTTTCTTACTGTGTCCTAGTTAGTCCCTCAGTTTCATTTCAATTGGGTTAAAGAATCTAAGTAATCTACAACATAACTGACCCTTTGCCCATTTTTAGCTAATGAGTTTTGAAAGGAAACATTAACAAATACCACAAGGAAAATCCAATGATTGATAAATCTTCAGCTCTATCATTGTGTTTCTTTTATGAGATGAGTCTCCCCAACCTCTCATATACTGCATCAATAGGACCTGTACCTTGACCTGCTTTTTCAGTAGGCAGTGATGGATTTTCTCTGCTCCTTCAAAACTCTTTCACGCAGGTCCCATTGTAACTGACAGCAAATGTTTCAAGGCTTCTGATTTGGGTTAAGGGTGAAGTCCATGGCCTTGGAATACAGCCAAACTAAGTAGTCCACTCAGAACTCTAAAGCATGAACTCATTTTCACTCTAATAAAAGTGAGCTGCCAGGTTGTTGAAGCACTGATGTCTCTAGAAATTTTCTTTGTGATCTTTGATTTACTTTGATGATTTTTGATTAACCCCTTAGAATCCTTTCTTGTCATGCCCTACATTTTTAACTAAGAAATGTCTTTTATTAAATCTTGGGTGTATACAGACAAATTTTTCTCTGTATATGTATATACATATATGTATATATTTATGTTTATATATACATACTGATTCAATTGCCTTCAAAAAGATTTTAACCAGTCTATAGAACTGTGTTTAATATAAAAAGAAAATTTGATGCTAGTTTCAGAGACATCATCTACCTCTGATTTAGGATCTTGATTGGCATGACTTCTGACTTCGATTTGGGATTTAATGTGATTGTCAGAGGTGAATATTTTTCGCTAGGTAAATAAGCCCTGCATCAGGACAGTCATAGGATGATGAGAATGTTGCTTTTTTCTGGAAATCAATAGGGAACAAAGTAAACTGGTATCTGTGCAGCACATAAGAAAAATATGTAAGTTCATTAGCATTTGCAAATTCCAAGTAGAGAGATAAGTCACAGTTCAATAGAGCCTCTTAATCAGAATCCTATTACCTGCAAGGAATTATTACATGTGCACTTGCATTTTTCAAAGGACAAAAACAAGCAAATTAAAAGCCACTACTGAGCTAGCCAAGGCATTTTCTACTACTGGTTGCAGGGAAAAAATATAGGAAGACAACACCTGTCATTCAAGAATGTTCAACCATTCTTGAATATTTTCTGCTGACATCTATTAGATACCAATCATATGAACATACCTAAAATTTAAATCTATTATTTTTACTGTTTATTTCATTTAACCACTATATAGTTATAGCTAACTATATAAACATATAGTTTGTAGTTTAATATTACTTATGAATATTTATTATTTAAGTCCACAAGTATACAATTTAGAATTCTAGGAGAAATAATACATTCTTTTGTTTTCTGTTTCAATTTTTGCTTTAAAAATACAAACTTCATTTAAAATATTTAAGCAAATCTATAAATATGGTTTTATAAATTTTTCTTAGTAGACATAGCTTGGTGGCAAGAGAAAAAAACTAGCAAAAACTATATAGTAAAGCTTGAAGTACTATGACAAAGTTTTGCAGAAAGTGAAAAGAAGTGTTGTTTCTCTGGAGTAAAAACAATATGCTGAGACCAATCTGGATTTGACTATGCAGCCTTATATGCTAAGTCACATGAACAAATGCAAAGAGGGATACCATAACAGGTTAGAACTGGGTTCATTAAAAGTGCAAAAATAGTAGAATGATCAAGATTATATGTACTCTCTTTAATAGTATATTATGAAATTTGGGAGAGTAATAGATATGGAAATTTTATTGTTATGATAGTCAATAGTATTTACTTAATTACCTGGGTTTGAATTCAATTAAACAACAGTTGTATAATCAGATTTACATTATAGATCATTGTACAGTAAGGAGATATTAGCTACATGGAAAAGAAAAAAACATAGAAGGATGATTTAATAATCCAAATAGGACAAGAAAGAGGATATATATTTATGAAATCAGTTACTATAACCATTACTAATAAATGACTGATAATAAATATAATTCTAATTTTTCTAAGATTTTTACTGTATATTGTATAATTGGGATAGCAATATAATTTTACATAGTATCAAAGATGAACACCAAATTATAAATATTATTCTTTATAATCACCAATATTTCTATTATTTCTAAATCATTAGTTTAGATTTCATTGATGAGTTATGGATTATCTTTTTCTGAATAACAAATACTCCAAAATATAACAACATAAAATATCAGGAATTGATAATCATATATGATATCTAAGGTTTGAGAATCTGGTATTTTAACTGAAATTTTAGTTTAAACATATCTAAAAATGTAAAAAATGTTTTGTTAGGGAATTCTGTCACCTGAGGGTGTGGCAGCAGTCAACTATCTATTTCCAAAATGGTAAACAAGGGTATTTGTTGTCCAAAGGCTCAAGTTCCTTGTCTAGTGGACGTTTCCTCAGTGCTGATTGAGTTTCCTTAAAACATGACTGCTAGTTTCTTCTGGAGTATGTCAAGAGAGCAAGCAATGGACAATGATATTTTAATAATATTCTCAGACAAAGGTTAATTATATACTCTGTGATATGTCGGGACTATATATGATATATGTTATATATGTGATATATGATTGGGACTAAAGATGATCATTGTATAAATGGCGAAGGGGGAGTCATAGCACAAGACTAAGAGATCAACTGATAGAATAAAGTTTCATAGAAAAGAAACAAGTTCAGAAGGAGGTAATTATCAGGAAAAACATTGATAAAAAGAGTCTCTGAAGTGAAATACAATAACTTCTGTTTAGATACATGGGTATAGATTGAATATGGAAATTGAGACCAAGAGTAGGATATCTTAAGAGTTTGACTGGAGGCTGACTACTATAATTCGAACTACAAATTCCACTGTCTTAATGCATTGCATAAAATTACCATTAATAAATCCTCCAATATGTTAGATCTTATAAATAATATTAACATAGATTGAGTGATTTAAGCTAAAACTGTGGGGTTTTCTTTAGTTTGTTATTTATATTTGCTATTGATATACTATCCAAAAGCAGTTAATTCTATGTAAATATTTGACCCCATTTAATTTTCTTAAGTTGCCAGTCATTCCTTGTCTAGCACACTGATCACTGAGCTCTCATTCTCTGTCTCATCTTTTTTTTTTATCTCATAATTCAGGTGAGCGAGCATTTGAAAATAGGAATTGAAACATGTCATTATATTTTATAAAGCTGGAATCAAATTTATATGTCACTACAGATGAAAAATACATTATTTTAGATAATGGAAGGGGAATAAAAATGACAAAGGTTATCTCCACAATAGGCTTCCAAATAAATCTAAAAGCCTCTATAATATTGACTGAAAGTCAACAATTGACTTCATTTTTTCTTCAGTTGGATCCTGGATATAGACCCTCAATAATAACCTTAGAGTTGCAGCATTATTTTCAATCTGTGAATAATGGTATTTCAAGTAGTATAAATCAGTTACTTTAGAATGGTGTATAAAGAAAAACAGCTAATATCCTTGGAGAGAATACCAAACTTTATACAATATAAATCATTCAAGAGAATAGTAGTTCTCAGGAAAAATTATGTGACTTGTTCTTTAATTGAGAACATAGATTGAATTACATGTATTTATTATATTTTCATCAGGTACACCATTATTAGATGAAGCTATAATCCTTGTCCTACTTATTTTAAGACTGCTTCTTTTTCTGTGTTTCTCTTATATGCACATAATTACAAATGTTAAGTAGTCATACAAAATAACCTCTGAACATATACTGTATGGAACAACACTGTTACACAACTGCTTTAGTATTTTGCATTCATGATATTGTAAATGTAATATAAATTAATCTAGATAGAGTACTTATATAATTGTGGCATTAGAAATAGACAATTCTCTCAAGAAGGTTAGCCAAGTCTAAAGAACTAATCTATATTGTTCTTGAATATCCCCAAGCTTAATTCTCATATATTTCTTTCTATTGATTCTGAATCTCTGAATCTATTACTTAATTATATCTATTATATATATTTTCAGTCATTTCTCCCTCATTTTCCTATTTTCTCAAATCCATAGGTCCAAGAAGCCTGAAAATTTTGACTCAAATAATATTATTTCAAATTGTAAAATCATGAGGCTAAAGGAGTAGCAGAGTGGTAGGGCATTTGCCTTGCACAAGGCTGAACCAGGATGAAGGTTCATTCTCCTATATCTCACATGGCCTCCGAGCCAGAAAAGATTTCTGAGTGCAGAGCCAGGAGTAATCCCTGAGTGCCGCAGTGTATGGCAACCCCAAAACAAAAATAAAATAAAATAATTTTAAATCACCTCAAATTTTAAGTTCTACACATTTATCCAATTTTGCTTTCAGTTTAGACATTGTTAGATTTAGACATATTACATAGACCATAATAAAAATTGTTTTATTTTTATCTGGTGCTTTGCGATTAATATAACTCATTTACTTTTTGTTCAAAGCCCTTCACACATCTAACATTTTTTTCTTGTTTAATTTTATAGTAATAAAACAGTTTACATCCATTCCAAGAGAGATGAAATAATCTGATCAGAATTTTTACTACTTGCCTAGAGCTTTGTAGCAAACTCCAGTTTAAGGTACTTTCCAACATAAAGTAGAGTTGAATTGTAGCAGTTGGCAACTAATTTATTCATCTAAAAATGAAATTTGTGCAATAAGGTTCACCTTATTGCACCAGGAGGCACTCACTTATTTAGTCCGTAATGTTTCTTCAGTGCACATATATTTTGCCTACTTTGGAACTCAAATTTATTATAAATGCACAATCAACATTTACAAATCAACATTTACCCAATCAACACTTACAAGTGAGTTAAGAAGGTAAAAATATGACTACATCACAATTTTTACTGGTCATAAAAACAAATTAAAGAATTTACAGTTAATAAACTTCCAAATGTTTATTTAGAGAAGTATGTTATAGGAACTTTAGTTACATGCTTTCTTTTCCTCTTTCACTATATATATTATATTTAATATTCTTCTTTTTTATTTTTTTGTTTTTTGTTTGTTCTTTGGGTGACATCTGGCAGCACTCAGGGGTTACTCCTGGCTCCATACTAAGAAATTGCTCCTGGTAGGCTCAGAGGACTATATAGGATGCTGGGATTCTAACCACTGTCCCTCTGCATAAAAAAGCAAATGCCCTACCTCCATGCTATTTTTATGGTCCCTATTTTGTATTTTTTAATTTTTTTAAATTTTTTTTTATTTTTCGGCCACACCCATTTGATGCTCAGGGGTTAGTCCTGGCTAAGCTCTCAGAAATTGCCCCTGTCTTGGGGAGACCATATGGGACGCTGCGGGATCGAACCGTGGTCCTTCCTTGGCTAGCGCTTGCAAGGCAGACACCATACCTCTAGCGCCACCTCGCCGGTCCCTATTTTGTATTCTTAACCAAAAATTTGAAGCATGCAATGCTAGCTACTTTTGATTTGTGTGAATGTTTATGAGACAGAGTACAGACTACTTTAATCTTTCACAACAGGCTCTCAGTTGCTGTTGTTTTATATTTTAATAGTTGAATTACTATAATACATAAAATTGTTTCCAGAAACATAATTTCAACAAATTCTTCAATTCGTCTCTTCATTTTGTTAATGTTCTAATCAATTAAGGATTTCTATGGAATTGCTTCTTAATTTTCACTTAAGTATTTTCACCATATAAAGAATAAACTGTGTCATTAGGTGAAAGTCCATCTTTCCTACATATGCCTTTGTTTTATTTCTTGCACTAGAACCAGGTCCTTTCATTTCTATTAGTTTCTTTAAACATGGACTGAATTTTATGAGCTTGGTACACTTATTAGTGTATCTTTTTATGAAAAGCAATTTAAAATATATTTTTCAGAGTTTTCACAACAATAAATAAAACATAACTAGTGCTTCTTTTGCTATTTCATCAGTATATTCTCAATGATTCTGTGATGACTGATGCTATTGTTAGGCACCAATCACTGAAATAATCCTGTAAGAGGCATAAACAATTTTAGTGAATGTGGTTTCTGCCTAAAGAACTGAAATTTAGCTGGATATCTTGGCTCCACAGCTTAGATTCCTTATCACTCCTTTATTACATATATTCTCACATGAATCTCAGCACAATCTCTCTATGCCAGCAACTGCAAAATTCTAGTTGTCAGTCTCTTCACGGGTTGATTAGAGCTGTTTCTGGCATCAGTGTTTGAGTGCCTTAAAGTTTCCTGCCACATATCTTGATGTATTTTAATTATAGCTGCATGTATAAAGAAGTACCATTTGATTTTTATGAGAAACAATATGTTGTCTGTACAAAATTGACCTTGTATTGGAAAAGAAAGAATGATGGTAGGCATATGGAATACAAATAAATGATTTTTATGAACAACATAGATAGATAGATAGATAGATAGATAGATAGATAGATAGATAGATATAGTTCACCTTAAAGCAGTGAAATGTCCTCTAAATATCCCTGTTAATTAACTATGATGCTTATTTTTAAAGTTTTAGCTTCTATCTGTGCTCTTACCTCATAAAAATAGTTTGATAAGCCATATGTTCCTCTTTCTGTCCAGTCACAAAGAGTATAGAAGACAGAGGTGACCCTGAGCCAGATAGAGAGAATGGGGCTTCCTTTCACTTCCCCTGTAACAAAACCCCCAAGGTAGCTTTCCTGATGCCAGTAAGATAACCTTCCTTCCTTCCTAAGACCTTCTCAAGCTTTAAAGGATTTGCCCTAGGGAATTTGGTTAAAAAGGGAAGAAGACCTTCATTTTGTTTTTGTTTCCCTATCTATTTTTAAGATTGCCTAGCTCCTGTTTAATTTTACCTTTTTGCATTTGTGCTGTAGTCCTGTCTTTGATACAGCTCTAAAGTCACCTGAGACTCACTGTAATGGACTAAAGGGCCTTCAATTCCTGATGGAAAATTGTGTCATTTGATAACTTCACTCCTAAGCAAAAAGGCTCTAATTAAGGGGAAAAAAGTTTTAATCTCCTTCTATACAGACTTGGCAGTGCCAATTTGTTTAATGAATTTAATGCTTGTAAAAAAAAGAGCACATTTTGTAAATGACCAGGTGTCAAAGAATTCAAGTAAGTGACTTCAATTTCTAGAGACTCTGGGAAAATTGCAGAATGTACCCTCTGTCTTTCAGAAACCTTTCTGTTTCAGCAGTGTTGCTGATGGGATTGCCATACCAAGTACTAGGTTCATTTTGGCACTGATTGAAGGTTTCAAAGAAAGTTTTTCAGACTAGAGAATAGCTTTAGAAATAGCATCAATATAAATTCATGTCTCCTGACTTATCTTATAAAAATGTGTTTTTTTTATACAAAAATATAGTGGAACGAAATAGATGTTTCTAATTTTTACTATTTGCATAATTTAGAACATTTTTATTTCTCAATGCTGACTCTATCAGAGGGGGAATTTTTCTATTATTCTTTTCCCATAAATGAAGACTAAATTTTCTGGTTAATTTTTATTCTGTTTCTTAAACTATACCCATTGGTGCTCAGAGCTTATTCTTGGCACTGTATTCTGGAATCATTCCTGGAGAGGCCCAGGGGACCACATGGGGTCAGTCACATGCAAAGTCAGCTGTATGCCCTCATATAGTGTCTTCTGCTTTGTGAGTTCACAAATTTAGATGCATTAGTGCTAAAAATTATTACAACTCTTTGAATATTTGAGAGTGTCTCTATTATTTTTAAAGTGACTACTTATTGAGGGAATATTTTTGCTTTTTTTTTGTTTGAGTAAAGAGTAATAAAAAGTATTGCAGAATGACATTAAATAGTAAGTAAAAATGTCTATATTCTTTATTACCCAAAAAACATTTTATAACTTGCATATTCTTATACATATCATAGCTATAGATTGAAAGGAAGAAAATATATGCTTTTGAATGCATATATGATTTGTAAAAAAGTTATGTTTGTTAGTCATACATTTTAGGCAATACTTTGTATTTTTTGATGGAAGTTTAATTGAAATATAAAATTTCATTAGGTCAGACAGAATTCAGTTTTTATGTTCAATGAGAAATCATCACAATAATTAAATTAGTTACCAATAGTTTTCATGCATAGTTAACAATTTTTTTCTTTTTTTATTTCTCCTTTCATAAGAATTTTGAGTTTATTTAGCAACCTTCAAATCTTTAAGACAGTACTGTTGACCCTAGTTATCATACTTTCAACAAATGACAATGATTTTTTTTAATAAATGAAGACTTTATTTTATAAAGGCCAAAAAAAAACCCATTTTTAAACTTAAGGAAAATCCAACACATAAATGTCAAAATATGGTAACTTATTTACTTAAAATTTAATAATCAGCATGCATTCTCTTATCTCAATACAATGAACTCAAAGCCAAGTACACATTACATGTTTCAAAGCTAGATTACAAATTATCATTGTTATCGTCATCATCATCACATTTCCTTTTCAATGCATTTGATGTTTCACTGGCAGTATTTTGTGATGACACCATATTTGTGGTAATAAGGATGTTTTTGGATCCTATTAGTGATGAATTAATAAGGACATTCTGAACTGTTGATGCTGTAGGAATTGATGCTTTTACAGCTGGGTTCTGTGAGGTGGGCATCTGCACTGTAAACCTTTGCCCTGTAAGGGACATTGGAGCCCCTGCTTTAGATGCAACAGACATAGTTTGTGGGGTTGTTGTGCCAAATGTAGGAGTACTTGGTCTTCTTGTAATTGAACCAACACTTAATTGCGCAACTTTATCCTTCCTGCAGAAGTAGATGCCTTTTTTGTAAAGACTTAAGTTTATAGTTTTGCACAGTCAAGCAGTATCTATCAGGTGGTTACCTAGGGCCAGATTATGGCTTGATCAATGGCAAAAGGTCTAATTTCTTTGCCTTGCAATCCAATAAAACAATCTCTATGGGAGGAGAGGTAAAAGACTTTTCAGTCTGACTTTGGATTGCCAATGGCACATCACTGCATCAACAGTAGCTTTCTTAGCATGACTTGAATAGACTTTTGCATCATCTAAAATTGTAGTCACCTATCAGAAGGCAAACTCCAGCATCTGATTTATAACTTTCGGCTCATATTCTGTAATCCCTATATCCTTCAGGATTTATACCATCATCTCTGATTCTTTCTGCATGGCTCTTGGGAGAAGCCATCTTGCCAGTCTCCATGATTTCCAGTTTTCAGACTTCTCGAGCTAAATCGCTCACATTAAGGTATTTCAGACCTGATCTTGATGCAAGATCTTTGCCCAGTGTAGTTTTTCCAACAAAAGGAGTACCTTCTCTCCTCCTCTTAGAGCCGCCACGGACTCAGCTGCTGGTCCTGACCTCCACTCCCCTCCCACCAGCAGCATTGGGAGCCTGGGCTCCATCCCGGGGCTACAGATGCCCCAGTCTTTCCACACAGCCCCTGTTCCCGCACAATCATTCCTCCCTCTTCTAAAGTTAATGTTCTTAAAACCTCCTTGATTTGCCCACTGTCCAGCCATTTTCCCTCATGCCACTACTAATTTGGCATAATCAGGTTCATTGCAGATATTGGATAAAGATAATACTGTATTTTTTTTCTCTAAACTAGTTAAAGTATTTCATTCAAGTTCTATCCATGAAGTCACAAATTCTAAGATTGTATTTAATTGAGGGGGCACCACGTGGTGCTCTACAAGGTTCAGGTTTTCACCAATGATTTTGGAGGACACATGTCAACATTTCTATGTGTGGTCCAGAGGCTGCAGTACTATTTGGGGTTGAAGGTCCCAAGGATTGCCTGGGCCTCGCCTGCAGTGTTTAGTGGCTATATGGTTTGCCCTGTAATGCTCTGAGGAGCATATGGTTCTATTAATTGAGCTATGTATGTTCCACAGTCAAGGTATGTGTCTCATCCCCTATACTATCTTTCTCTCCCCCAAGATTCTATTTATTTGGGCCCGGAGAGATAGCACAGCGGTGTTTGCCTTGCAAGCAGCCAATCCAGGAGCAAAGGTGGTTGGTTCAAATCCCGGTGTCCCATATGGTCCCCCGTGCCTGCCAGGAGCTATTTCTGAGCAGACAGCCAGGAGTAGCCACTGAGCAGCGCCGGGTGTGGCCCAAAAACCAAAAAAAAAAAAAAAAAGATTCTAATTCTATTTATTTTAGCTAGGGTAGTATTCCACATATTATTCCATTTCTGGCAATTTGGCTATTTGATTATTAAATAAGCTTGATTATTATAAATAAAACTGTGATATACATGGGGATAAAAATACCTGTGTGGGTAACTGATTTGTTTTGTTTTACTTTTTTACCAATAAAAATCCTTAAGTGGAACTTCTAGAACATCTTTTTAATATGTCTTTCTCAATTCCTCTTTGCTGTTCTCCTACGAGGAAAATGTGGTGCTGATGTTGCCCTAGTCTTTGCCCAATCTTCCTGGACAATATGTCTTTTGAGGTCAATCCCAATGCCCCTGAATTTATAATTCTGACAATGTTTATCCTGAGTGTCAAATAGGTGAATTTTTTTTTTACTGATACTTAGTATAGATGCCAGGTCTCGTGCATGTGAGATATGCGCTTTACTGCTGAGTCACCTTCCTATTCTGTGATCTAATGCTCTGATATTATCAGGAAAAGCACATAGTCCTAGTGCAAAATGCTGTATTTTTGTCAACGATTGAACTATTTGGGATTAGAGAGACAAATAAAAACAAGAACACTTAGACCTGGGAATTCAGACTCTGTGACAATGAATGGAGAAATAACTGATTCCCTGTGAACAGTCAAAGCCAGAGAGCTCCTAAAATCTTTCCATTTATAAATGATTGGAGGGTGGGAGTTTCAAAGGATTAAGCAATTATATTATTAACCTGGTATAACCTAACAGGATTTTGTGCCAGAGTCTTAGGAGCAGTTATCATTACTGTGAACATATTCATTGATTTTTTTTCCTTCTGCCATTTAGTAGAGTCAGAAAGAGAGAAATGTCACAGCTAGAAACAATTAAGAAGAATAGAGACCATGTTGGCAGCTGATTAAAATCATGCATCCTCCTATCTACCCATTCTCCTCCTAACTTACTCAACAAATATTTATTGAGCTGATGCCATATTCCATACTCTTTGCTAGGCACAGGTATCAAGTGCATTTTCATGCCCGCAGAGTGTCCTTGAAGCTTGGAACAGCAGGTGTCCTCTATTATATATTAAAGTCAGTTGCCTCATGAAGCCAAGAGTGTTAAATTTAAAGGAAAAGTTAGGATATATCTAGAAATAGCATTGCTGCAGTCTGCAAAACCCAGTGACATGAAATTCTCATTTAAGTACACGAATATTGGGAATCTGGGGCATACATAAATAAAGAATTCACCTGATACATTTCAAAAACTGCCTTCTGAACTATTTAATTAACAACCTATGAAAAATATACTCTTGAGACCTAAATGGATAATAGATGTCACCTTTGTTCTATAAAAATGCTTTGCTACCCGTAAAACTTAATTTTAAAATGAATAGTCAGCATTTGCAACAAGCTGTCTCTTTAAAAGTTCCACATCTCCTGATTTGATACAGATAATGAAGAAGGGCAACATTTACCCTCATTGCCATGGTGGACAATTTTATTTATCATAGGATTGTAAGGTGTAGTGTTGTCTCCAGAGTCTGAAGATTGACAGGGCAGATGGTCTTTATTGTTCCTAAAGGTCTCTTTAGTAAATGACACACTAATTCTTTAGTACTTTCATCTATCTACCCTCCCCAAGCAATTAAAATTTGGTGACACATTTTTATGGTCACTAAACGGGCATAAATTAGCATTAATTAGGAGTTTTGTAAGGCAATTCCCTCATGGAGAAGTGCAGATGGGAGGAGCACACGGACTACTAATAAAGTTCTCAAAATCACCTCTGCCACTTGGCAGTAGAGGTTATGCTCCTGTCTTTATAGGTTAGTCCTTACAGAAAAGAAAAAAAAAAGGCTGAATTTTAGATATTCATAAGCTGTGTCTCTCTCTACTCACAAGTGAGCCTGAGATGCATAGATCTTTGGTAAGAAACCTGGGCTTTTTGGATGAATTAATTCATTAGCTAATCAATAGGAGACATGCCTGCTAGGCTTGTATTCCAGGTGCTAATGTCTAAGTATTCTTATACTATGCATAATGGCTTCAATAAGCTATTAGGTGCAAACCACAATGAGGCATTTCAAAAGCCTTTGCAATTAGATCAGAGGCTAGCTGTCATCCTTAGAAAATCACCTCCTCCCAACATCCACAGTATCAATTTAAATTGCTGCTGTCAGATGGGCAAGAATTATTTTTACCTTGTGACATTCCATGGCCTTCTAAAATGAAAATGACTGACCTCCCAAATGCTCATCCTATGCATGGATATTAGCAAAAGAACTAATATTAACTCAGATGGTTATATTCCCACTTAAAAACCATAGAATGGGGTGAACATGCATTTTAGATAGATGGCAAGAAGAGAAGGCAAATTCGATTCGAATATGCTGTCCTTAAATATTCCAGCCCTTACCCAATTGCTTTGTGACTCTGTTTCCAAATCTTTATTGCAGATATATTATGGAAAATGTCATAGTGTCTTTTCTAAATAGAAACTGCTAAATTTATTTTCCTATTCAGCAGATATTGATCGAGTACATATGGGTATGAAATATTGTTCTTTACATTCCAATTTAGAGAATATCAAGAAAGAAAGGAAGACACACATAAAAGGTTTAATGGGATTGTACTTGCCCAGTTTCTACATGGATACTCTTACTCATGTATGCTTGGACACACATCCTTTAGTATACATCATTGTACTCAGCAGAACTTACATATTGTTTTCTGAAACTCTCCTATGTATAAAATAGTGTCAATTACAAGTATAGACTATATATTTTGGAAATTTGAGGGCTTAATAAGGAATGATCAGTCTGACTGCTAAATTCCCCTGCACAGAGATGTGGTTTTGCTTGTTGTTATTATCCTGGATACTATTTATTCACCTTGTCAAGTGGGAAAATATTATATTTTATTGACTATTAGCTTCTTTTTGAAAGTAAGCAAACCACTCATTTAACCAATTCATTGGAAATATTAAATTTGTGTTCATTTCTGGTAGACTGCTAATTCTGAATTTTAAAATGTTTCCATTCACTAATAAGCTTATATCAATTTTAAGTAATGATAAAAATGGTTTGCTTCTCAAGAAGTTCTTGGACATAAAACTAGTCTCTGTTTTTTTTTTTATTCTGTCCACTTATCAAGTTGTCTTGTGCAGTGCAGCTTTTGTAACACTTTGATAGGATTTTCATCATGTGTAACCTTTATACCTTTTAGAATTTTGTGCATGATGCTTAGTCCTTTTCTTGTCAACAAGAAATAGCAGTATTGGTTTCTGCTGCCAAATATTTCATATTAAAATTCACAATATTTAATGTTTTTAGGGAAGCAATTGACACAACATGTCTATGGTGCATCTGCCGAGTATGGCTGTCAGTTATTATAATAGGGTTTCTAACAAATGACATGTCAAAGTCTTGACTTTCAAAGCCCTTATGTGAAGTGTCAATCATTTACTCTCTGCCAGTTTAAATGAGCATTCTTCCAAGAGCACCTTTAAGGTGTATGTGCCCTGACTTTTTATCTAAAATTCTTTCTGTCCTTATTTTATCTTTTAAAAAATGTCTCCTATAAAGGAAATGTTGGTATATAAAAATGACCAAATTTGAGTTGTAATGAGGCATTTTTATCCATAAGGATCAGTATTCTTTATTCAAAATACTGAACATTGCTAATTGTTACTACTTCATTTATCTACTGTTTTCTCCAACTTTTTCATTATTCCAAACATCCTATAAATATTGTGTATTTATTTAAATTTTAATCTATAATTAAACAGTTTCCCTTAAAGTTAAAAGTAATTGTATACATATAAGGTGAGAAATGGAAGTTATTATTAGTGCTGATTATTAACACTAATTATTAGTAGTGTTGAAATTATTTTATTCATCATCAATCTAAAACAAATAAATTGATTATTAGTATAACCATTTATATTTAGAATCACATGTCATGGTAATGATGGTTTCATAATCTTTTGTCTATAAATCTGAGCTTTAAAAAATAAATATTAATTTTAGGTATTCATTTCTGGAGATAAAATTATTACATTGAAAAGCAAGTATAATCTATTAAAAGGCTAAATAATGAATTTTACTCATTGTCTTATTTATTTGACTATGAATTATTATTTTTTGTTGGAATAATGCAGTAAATTTTGTTAGAATAAAGTTAAAATAAAAAAAGAGAGAAAAAATAATAATGTTAAAATCAGGAACATGCCAGTTTACTTCTCTTTATTTCCATCTACAAATATTGACTCAAAAAATACAATACCTACTAGGAGTTCAGTGGTAGAAAGAACAAATTTTTATCCAATATTTTAGTAGAGATAAAGACTTTAAAATAAACTATGTTAAGCAATGAACATTATTAACATCTTTTACTTTTCTCATTTCTTAAGATAAATTGAAAATGTTTTGGAAAAATTTAAATGTAAAAGTTTTAGTTTGGTTTATAATGTAGGAGTAAAAATCATTCCTTGCAAATGTACTATTTCACTATATTGTTTCAAGAGGTAGGTACACTTATGGGTTCTTAGGCATTCTTTTTATAGGGGGTGGGCATAGTGGCAGCACTCAGGATTACTCCTGGCTCTGGATTAGGAAATCATCCCTGGCAAGCTCAGGGATGCCAGAGATTGAACCTGATGTATCCAGGGTTGCTTCTTGCTCGGCAAACACCCTACTGCTTTGCTATCGCTTTTGCCCAGGTATTCTTTACTAAATATCCATTTCATTAAATTTACCTACTGGTCAGTAAACTTGCTGAACTTAAAAAAATATTGACTCTGATTAAGAAAAGTCATGGAAGATACCCAATATTGATAAAGTTTTGTGATTTCCTGCCCCAGCTCATAGAAGTCCTGACAGCCTTACAAAGACAGCCATCAAGCTCTGTTTCAGTATTTCTTGATCTCCATGGTTCTGGAATTAATTCATGCTTTCCTGATTTTTAGGACTGTAGTTCTATGAATGAAGGAAGGGTGTGATCTTTGCAGCAAAGACAATAGCTAGCACTAACCTCTACTTGATGTGCTGGTAATTGTTTCATAACAAGAATTTAAAGAAAAGACACATCTTAAAGCATTAACTTTAATTGAGCTCTAGAAAATTCTTTAAGGGAAAAATCAAGCTTCAAAGCAAGGTGCCAAAAGCATATCAATCAGAGCTGAGTACTTCCCTAAGTAGGCAAAGAAAATTTTATGAAGAAAGTAGGGATTTTCAAACAAAAGTTGGTTGTTTTGGAGATTTCTCAGTGACATAAAAGGGGAGGGAAATTATGATTAATTTATTATACCAATTTAAGGATAGAATAAAGAAGCCAGCTTGCAGCAAATTCTGTGACACCTTTGGTCTTTTCCAGTGCTGCCCAGTTCTTTAAGTTTATGAATATTAGAGAGAGATGTCAGAGAGTAAGTTCAGAGAACCCAGATGAAGATTTCAGAACTATACTAGCCTATCTGAATATTTTTGGGCTCTCAGTTGATACTAGATAATAATCAAGAAAAATAAAAAAAATATGAATCAGAAAGGTCATATCACAAATGGAACATTAGGTCATGTTACAATCTTAACCTATAGAAACATGAGAATTAATACTTTATACATTAATTGATTCTTTATCCACAAACCCTAAAAGCTTTTTTCTGTCTATTCTAGAGTTATCACATTTTTGAGTCTATATTCTAGTGTGCAGGTTCCCATATAATTAAGAGAGTCTTTTTTAAATTTGTATGCTTTTGTGGGGGCATAGTAGGTGGCACTCAGAGGTTATTTCTGGCTCTGAGCTGAGAAATTACTCTAGCAAGCTCTGAAGACCACACGGTATACCAGGGATTAAATTGGGTACTCCATGTGCAAGGCAAATGCCCTCCCTGCTGAACTATTGCTTAGGCCCCAGACTTATGTGCTTATAACATGTTTCTTTTTGAAAGGAAAATGCAAGTAGTATTAAGGAGTCCCAAAAGTCACTACTAAAGTACTTGGCCAACAGGACCAGAAAATTTAGTGTTTAGACCTTGTGATGCATTGATGCCAGTTGGTAATAAGGAATCATCAGGACTAGACCTTTCAGTGCTCAAGAGGCTCAGAGCAGCATCCAGCAATGAGGAGAATATATATGGTATTGGGTACAAAATTTGGGTCCATGCACATGTAAATAATGAATTACTGAGAAATACAGATATTCCAAATTTAAGTTTGTCAATTTGATATTCATACCCATACAAGACTCTCAAAGAACAAAGAAAATGTTCTTTCTATACACTGTGCTATAATTTTTTAAAAAACCAAATTATATTTTTGAAGTTTCAAGATTGCCACAGACTCTCTCAAGAAACTAATCTGTATTTGCAAAAGTATTAACAAAATCCTTAAGAACAAAACTACTTTCAAACTTTGGGGGCTCAAGAGATTTAAATTCAGTATGTAAAACACTGTTTACCTTCGTATATAAATGACCCTATAAACCTCTTGAGGTTTGGATTTCACTAATGTTTAGTTTAGTGAGAGACAAGTACTTTCTTAGGAAGTACTTCATATGCTTTCATTTTAGCATTTATTAAATAAAATTTATTTACAGATATTTCTGAGTGAGAGATGAACAAAAATGAGAATAGAAAAAATGGCATTTCTTGCCAGAATTTTATAGAATGACCTTTAAAGATGTCTTGGTTTTATGGTATGAAAAAAAAATCTCAATTTAAAGAAAAAGTCTCTTAATTTAACTGAAGGTAACTTAATTACCCAAATCAACAGGAGATTGACCCTGCCTTGAATTTTTAATTATATACTAATTGCTAGATAAGAAGACCAAATTAGACTTTAGTGATAATTTGTCTCTGTGTTTTGGGAGTTAAAGATTCTAGTCTATTTTATTATAATGGTACTAGAGCTGATATTTAGTTTGTCAGATGGAAATATTGGTGTCTCTTTTGGCATGTGTTCTCTTGATTAAGTATTGACTTTCAAAATTTCACTAATCTATATCAGCTCTTGTCTAATGATCTCCAAAATGAATCCCAGTCATCCCATTTGCTTGTTTGCAAGACTGTAGAAGAGTGACAATTGGATAAATATGAATACAAAGTCAGGGTGACTTTTTTCTTTAGTCATTAGAAAGTACTAATTTTTTATCTTACATAGTCAGATTGGGATCATTTGCCTGGACGAATTTTTTATGAAAGAACTAATGAGAAGTTGAATAGTATAGGCACAAAACTATTTTTAATAATATTACTGTAAATTAAAACCTTAAGATTATTAAATAATATATTAAAATAATTTAATAAAAATCTTGATTTTAATTTAAGGCAAAAGATTTTGTTCTTTTCAAGAAAAGAACTAAGGGATGATGTTTAAATTTTTTGCATAAGAAGTTAAATTTCTGATATAAAATATAAAAATATACTGGCAAAAAAGAAAAACATTTTACTTTGCTAATTTAATTTTTACTTTATCATGTCACTTCTTAAAAAAAAAAGTAGTCTGAGGCTGGAAAATTTATGAAACTAAGCCTGCCCAGTGGAGCCGGACTGTGAAAAATTGTGAGTGCTGCCTGTGTGTGTCTGTCTACGGTCCTGTCATGTGAACCTCTTGGGAGTGAGCTGAAAAGAGGCTCCAGCAGAGCAAGGCCACTCCGTAGCCATGCGTTCTTTCTAAGGAAAGAACACCATTGCAACAAAAAGAAAAAATCACACTAAGAACTGTGCTGGATCACTGAAGCCCAGCATTTCTCTCCGAACTGTCTTCTCTGCTGCATGCTTGGGCCTAAGATTTGATCCTATGTGAGGCTTTATCCATGCAGGACTCCCCTCCCTTGAAGGCAAGTAGACCTATCCAGAAAGGGTGGAGCCAGAGGAGTGTGGCTGCCTACATCAGTTAGCCAATGAATACCACCACAGCACGTAGAAAAACCCACAATACAAGTGTGACAATTTGGAAACAACGCAGGCCAGCATCAGACATAGAGAATGAAGATGACAATTCTGATGACCAGATAATGACCAACCAACTAATCAACCTCGATAAGAACTTTAGACAAGCAATATGGAAGATGCTCAAAGAACTCAAAGAAACCATGGATCAAGTTGAACAGAACACTAATAAGAACAAAGAAAATATGAAGACAGAAATCACAAAACTCCAAACTGAAATAACATGTCAACTAACAGGCCTGAAAAACTCAGTAAACGAAGTGAATGACAAAATGGATAAGCTCTGGGTCAGGGTATCAGAAGCTGAGAATAGACTTGGTGCTGTGGAAGATGAGATAAATAACAATTCCATACAGCGGGAGAGATTGGAAAAAAAAACTTAAAGCAAATGATCAGACAGTGGAAAAATTAGTCAAAGAATGTGAACAGATGAAAACAGAAGTCTATGATAAGCTCAACAGAAACAACTTAAGAATCAATGGAGTCCCAGAGACACAGGAAGAAAATTCCCAGGAAGAATCAAAGGTCAAGAACATCATTAAAGAGAAACTTCCAGAGCTAAAGAATATATGTGATCAAATCCTGCATGCTAGAAGAGTACCAACCAAAAGAGACCCCAGAAAAAATACCCCAAGACACATCCTAGTCACAATGATGAATCCCAAAGATAAAAACAGAATTCTGAAAACAGCAAGATTAAAAAGGGAAATTACATTCAAGGGAGCATCCTTGATTTTTACAGCAGACCTGTCACCAGAAACACTCAAGGACAGAAAGCAGTGGTGGGATATTGTGACAAGACTGAATGAAATGAATGCTTCACCTAAAATACTGTACCCAGCAAAACTCACTTTATGGTTTGACGGTAGAATACATGGTTTCACAGACAAAAAACAGCTCAGAAACTTTACAGATTTAAAACCATTCTTAAGAGAAAAACTGAAAGACCTAATTTAAGACAAGACTAACCAAAAGACATACCAAATTTCAATACAAAGATGGCATTAAATCCCAGGACAATTCTTTCTCTCAACGTCAATGGAGTAAATGCACCAGTCAAGAGACACAGAGTGGCTAAATGGATCAAAAAACTCAATCCAACCTTCTGCTGCCTACAATTAACGCACCTGAATAGTCAGAACAAACATAGACTCAAAATAAAAGGCTGGAGAAAAATTATCCAAGCAAACAACACCCATAAAAAAGCTGGAGTGGCCATACTAATATCAGATAATGCAAACTTTATACTCAGGAAGGTTGTAAGGGACAAAGATGGACATTTTATTTTAATCAAGGGGTATGTAGAGCAGGAAGAAATAACTCTCCTAACCATATATGCACCAAATGAGGGGCCAGCAAAATATTTAATACAACTGTTAACAAATCTGAAAAATAATATCAATAACAACACAATAATTATGGAGGACCTCAACACGGCTTTGTCAACACTGGATAGGTCAAGCAGACTGAAACCCAACAAGAAAATACTAGACCTGGGGAGAGAAATGAAAGAAAGAGGCCTAGTGGATATATATAGGACACTCCATCCCCAGAAACCTGGATACACATTATTCTCAATGTACATGGGACATTCTCCAGAATAGACTACATGCTGGCACATAAAACATACCTCCATAATATCAATGGGATAGAAATTTTGCAGGCTACCTTCGCTGACCAAAAGGCTCTGAAATTATTTGTGAATTCCAAAGGGACACAGAAGAAACATTTTAACACCTGGAAGTTAAACAGCCTCATACTGAATAACCAGTGGGTCCGAGATAAAATCAAGGAGGAAATCAAAAGGTTCCTGGAAACAAATGACAATAAAGACACAAACTATCAGAACTTATGGGACACAGCAAAAGCAATAATGAGAGGAAAATTTATAGCTTTGCAAGCACACATCAGGAAGGAAGAAGGAGCATACCTGAGTAGCTTAATGACACAGCTAATAGAACTAGAAAGTGCTCAACAGAAGGACCCAAAAATAGGGAGACAGGAGGAAATAACAAAGCTGAGAGCAGAAATCAACAAAGTGGAAACCCAAAAAATAAATCCAAAAGATCAACAAAAGCAGAAGTTGGTTCTTTGAAAAAGTAAACAAGATTGATAGAACACTGGCAAAAGAAAAAAGAAAGAGAGAGAGAAACTTGATAACTCATATTAGAAATAAAAAAGGAGAGATCACTATTGATATGGCAGAGATTCAAAGGGTAATCAGAAACTACTTTGAGATACTCTATGCCACTAAAAATGAGAACCTGGAAGAAATGGATAAATTTTTGGACTCTTATAATCTTCCACGGTTGAAGGAAGAGTATGTAGCAAATCTAAACACCCCCATCACTATTGATGAAATTAAAACGGTAATCAAATATCTGCCCAATAACAAAAGCCCAGGCCCAGATGGATTCATTAACGAATTCTTTTAAACTTTCCAAGAGGAACTACTACCAATCCTGGCAAGACTCATAAAATTGAACAAATGGAAACTCTTCCAAATAGCTTTTATGAAGCCAGCATCACCTTGATACCTAAACTAGACAGAGATGCTACAAAAAAAAAAGAAAATTACATACCAATATCGCTGATAAATGCAGATGCAAAGATCCTCAACAAAATCCTGGCAAATAGGATTCAATGCCTCATTAAAAAGATTATCCACTACGATCAAATAGGTTTCATCCCAGGAATGCAAGGATGGTTTAACATCCGTAAATCTATCAACATGATACACAACATCAACAACAAGAAAAATAAAAATCACATATATTAATAGATGCAGAGAAAGCATTTGATAAGTTCCATCACCCATTCTTGATCAAAACTCGCAGCAAGATGGGAATGGAAGGAACCTTTCTCAATATAGTTAAAGCCATCTACCACAAGCCAGTGGCAAATATTATCCTCAATGTAGAAAAACTAAAAGCCTTCCCTCTAAATTCTGGCACAAGACAGGGCTGTCCTCTCTCACCACTCCTATTCAACATAGCACTGGAAGTACTCGCTATAGCGATTAGGCAAGAAAAAAATATCAAGGGAATCCAGATAGGAAAGGAAGAAGTCAAGCTCTCACTGTCTGCAGATGACATGATACTCTACTTAAAATACCCTAAAGACTCTACCACGAAGCTTCTAGAAACAATAGACTCATATAGCTAGGTGGCAGGCTACAAAATTAACACGCAAAAATCAACCGCCTTTCTATACACAAATTGTAATAAGGAAGAAATGGACATTAAGAAAACAACCCCATTCACAATAGGGCCAAACAAACTCAAATATCTTGGAATCAACTCGACTAAAAATGTGAAGGACCTATACAAAGAAAACTATAAAACTCTGCTCCAAGAAATAAGAGAGGACACGAGGAAATGGAAACACATACACGGCTCATGGATTGGCAGGATTAACATCATCAAAATGGCAATACTCCCCAAGACATTATACAAATTTAATGCTATCCCTCTAAAGATACCCATGGCATTCTTCAAAGAAGTGGATCAGGCACTTTTGATATTTATTTGGAACAAAAAACACCCTCAAATAGCTAAAGCAATCATTGGGAAAAAGAATATGGGAGGAATTACTTTCCCCAACTTTAAACTGTACTACAAAGCAATAGTTATCAAAACAGCATGGTATTGGAATAAGGACAGGCCCTCAGATCAGTGGAATATACTTGAATACTCAGAAAATGTTCCCCAGACATACAATCACCTAATGTTTGATAAAGGAGCAAGAAATCCTAAATGGAGCAAAGAAAGCCTCTTAAACTGGCTAACCACTTGCAATGAATTGAACTTAGACCCCCAGCTAACATCATGTACGAAGGTAAAATCCAAATGGATTAAAGACCTCGATATCAGACCCAAAACCATAAGATGTATAGAACAACACGTAGGCAAAACACTCCAGGACATAGAGACTACAGCATCTTCTAGGAGAAAACTGCACTCTCCAAGCAAGTGAAAGCAGAGATTAACAGATGGGAATATATTAAACTGAGAAGCTTCTGCACCTCAAAGGAAATAGTGCCGAGGATACAAGAGCCACCTACTGAGTGGGAGAAACTATTCACCCAATACCCATCAGATAATGGGTTAATCTCCAAAATATACAAGGCACAAACAGAAATTTACAAGAAAAAAACATCTAATCCCATCAAAAAATGGGGAGAAGAAATGGACAGACAATTTGACAAAGAAGAAATACAAATGGCCAAAAGACACATGAACAAATGCTCCACATCACTAATCATCAGGGAGATGCAAATCAAAACAACTATGAGGTACCACCTCACACCACGCAGGGGTCTTCAAACTACAGCCCATGGGCCACATATTTTATTTGTTCCCGTTTTGTTTCTTCAATTCAAAATAAGATATATGCAGTGTGCGTTGGAATTTGTTCATAGTTTTTACTTTCGCTATAGTCCAGTCCTTCAACGGTCTGAGGGACAGTGAACTGGTCCCCTGATTAAAAAGTTTGAGGACCACTGCCACAGAGAATGGCACATATCACAAAGAATGAAAATAAACAGTGTTGGCGGGGATGTGGAGAGAACGGAACTCTTATCCACTGCTGGTGGGAATGCCTTCTAGTTCAACCGTAATGGAAAGTAATATGGAGATTCCTCCAAAAACTGGAAATCGAGCTTGCATAGGATCCAGCTATACCACTCCTAGGAATATACCCTAGGAACACAAAAATACAATACAAAAATCCCTTCCTTACACCTATATTCATTGAAGCACTATTTACCATAGCAAGACTCTGGAAACAACCAAGATGCTTTTTAACAGACGAATGGCTAAAGAAACAGTGGTACATATACACAATGGAATATTATGCAGCTGTCAGGAAAAATGAAATTTTTCTATACGTGGATGTACACAGAATCTATTAAGCTGAGTGAAATAAGTCAGAGAGAGAGAGAGAAAAAAAAACGCAGAATGGTCTCACTCATCTATGGGTTTTAAGAAAAATGAAAGACATTCTTGCAATTATAATTTCAGACACAAAAGATAAAAGAGCTGGAAGTTCCAGCTCACCTCAGGAAGCTCACCACAAAGAGTGATGAGTTTAGTTAGAGAAATAACTACATTTTGAACTGTCCTAATAATGAGAATATGAGGGAAATGGAAAGCCTATCTAGAGTATAGGCGGGGGTCAGGTGGGGAGGAGGAAGATTTGGGACATTGGTGATGGGAATGTTGCACTGGTGATGAGTGGTCTTCTTTACATGACTGAAACCCAAACACAATCATGTATGTAATCAAGGTGTTTAAATAAAATATAATAAAACATATATTATGTGTAAAATGTTATATACAATAAGTAAAATATCTATTATGTACAGAAAAGTAGTCTTTTTCAATTTTTTTAAATCCTCGTCTTATGTGGGGCTGGAATGGTGGCTCAAAGCAGTAAGGCATCAACCTTGCTCGTGCTAGCCTAGGACTTGGACTGAGTTTTATCCCCCTGCGTTCCATATGGCTCCTCAAGCCAGGAGCGATTTTTGGGTGCATAGTCAGGAGTAACCCCTGAGCATCACCGGGTATGGTCCCCCAAAAAACCAGAAAACAAAAACAAAAAAAACCCTGGACTTACATAATTTAAAAATTAATTATTTATAATTTAACAGAAATTTATTTGGAGTTTACTTAGTTGAAAGGCACAACATTAAAAAAGAGAAAAATAGACATTTTGATCTTTTGTTTGTTTGTTTGTTTTTGTTTTTTTTGGGGGGGGTCACACCCAGCATTGCTCAGGGATTACTTCTGGTTCCATGCTCAGAAATTGCTCCTGGTAGGCTTGGGGGACCATATGAGAAGCTGGGATTCGAACCAATGACCTTCTGCATGAAAAGCAAACGCCTTACCTCCATGCTATCACTCTGACCCAGACATTTTGATCTTAAAACCAGGTTTGAATTGCAAAACTGATATTACCAAAATTTTGGGGTCAGGGTTCAGAGGGGGTATGAAGAGAGGTGCTAGAAAAATGGTGGAGGATGTTGGAACTTTGGTGGAACTGAGAAACAGTGACTGTATTTATCAAAACCACTTTAGCCATATTGTAATTATGTGACCTAAACTATAATAAGTTTTTAATGAGGAAAATAAAAGAAAACATAACTGATTATGCTTACTGAAGTCACTGAGGATACAGGTCCCCCAAAAATCAGGTGTTTATATATAATAAATTCAATAATGAAAAACATGCAAAATATTTTGAGGCATAAAGAGCCTTTGGGTTCTATGCTGACTGGATATTGGGGGCCAATCTAGGGCTTGGTGTGCAAGTTTCATACTTGAAGAATCTGCAATACCCAAAAACATATACAAAAAAATAGAGGGAGGAGAATATTCTAGGGTGTGTGTGTGTGTGTGTGTGTGTGTGTGTGTGTGTGTGTGTGTGTGTGTGTGTGTGTGTGTATTCCACACAATGTGGTGCTCAGGGCTGACTCTGCAATTAGTGGTCACTCCTGGAAGGCTCAGGGGATGCCTGGGATTGAATGGGGTCAGCCATGTGAAGGCAAGCACCCTGCTGTCTGTACTTAATATTGCCCTGACTGCAGACATTCTTTAGATTATAGCATGTGTTTAAATTCTTAGTTAAGAGTCAACATAAAGTTGAAGCTTTGGATCAGTTGTTGGTGGTGAGAATGCTGGTAATGAGTAACCAGTTATACGGCTATGAATAGTCCAGAAGAGCTAGATAATATTGTTTAAAAATATGTATTTCAGGGGCTGAAGCAGTGGTGCAAACGGAGTCTGCCTTGCCTGTGCTAGTCTAGGACAGACAGACCGCGGTTTCACAGTGTCCCATAGGGTTCCCCAAGTCAGGAGCGATTTCTAAGCTCATAGCCAGGAATAACCCCTGAGCATCATCGGGTGTGGCCCATGCCACCCCCCACCCAAATGTATTTCAGCATGTCTGGCTCTAACTAAAACAGTATGCTTTATATATGCACTTACATATTTTATGTACTTATTTATGTAAAGTATCATTTCTGGAAGACTTGGGATGACCATAAGATTTCGGAGATTAACTTCGTATTGGCCAAATACAAGCAACCACTCTATCTGTGCAGTCTCTACATCTCCATACATAACATTTTAATTTCAGAAATTATCCTAAAATACATGAGGCAAAATTTTGAAAAAAATTATTATACTTTTTAAGATCTAGATGAATATATTTTTCAAAATATATGTTCAAAACAGAAAATCTGAAGTTCTGCTGATTTTTAAAAGTTAATCATTTCACCATTTCTTCCATGACTTAGAATATCATAAGATGACACATTTATTTCACAGAATGATAGCTCATTCAATTTAACTGATATTTTGGGAGCTTTGCCAAATTGAAGAGGGAGGAGTGAACTCTTTGAGGCTTCGCTCCCTTACCTGTTAAGGATAACACCTGCATATTAATCTATGAATAAGAAAATCTTTATGCCTTCAGTTTTTCTAACAGCTGTTTGTATTTCATTGTGTATATATACCACAGTTTCTTTATACACTCATCTGTTATTAGACATTTGGGTTGTTTCTAGATTCTGGTTATTGTCAACATTGCTGAGATATACACAGGAATTCAGGGGCTTTTCTGCATTGTATTTTTGGTTCATAAGGTATATTTGTAAGGGTGGTTTCTGGATTATATAAAAGCTCGATTTCTAGAGTATTAGGATATTTAATGTTTTCCACAATGTTTTCCAAAAAGGCTGGGCCAACTGACATTATCACACTCAGTGAAATAGAATCCCATCTCCCTACAACCTGTCAATATTGTTGATTTTGTTCTGTTATGTGTGCTGGTCTCTATGGTGTGAGATATTATCCCGCTGTTGTTAACTATCTCAATGATAGTTAATGATATAGACGCTTCTTCTTCTTCTTCTTCTTCTTCTTCTTCTTCTTCTTCTTCTTCTTCTTCTTCTTCTTCTTCTTCTTCTTCTTCTTCTTCTTCTTCTTCTTCTTCTTCTTCTTCTTCTTCTTCTTCTTCTTCTTCTTCTTCTGGGCAATACTCGGTGATACTCAGGGGTTACTCCTGATTATGCACTTAGAAATTGCTCCTGACTTGGCGGGACCGTATGGGATGCCCAGGGATTGAACCGTGGTCTGTCCTAGGTCAGTGCTTGCAAGCCCAATGCCTTACTGCTTGTGCCACCATTCTAGCCCCAAAGTCATGATTTTTATTTTGTTTGTTTTTTTATGGTCACACCCGGCTGTGCTCAGGGGTTATTCCTGTCTCTGTGCTCAGGAATTACTCCTGGAAGGCTCAGGGGGCCATATGAAATGCTGGGGATCAAACCCAGGTCTGTCAGGATATGTCATGTGAGAGGCTAATGCTCTACCGCTGTGCTATCATTCCATCGCCCAAAGTCATTTTTTTTCAATTATCATTTGATAACCTGTATTTCTTCATTGAGAAAAATGTCTGTTCATTTCTTCCTCTCATTTTGTATATGGTATTATACTGAACAAAATGAGTCAGAGGGAGAGGCAAATATATATATATATATATGTGTGTGTGTGTGTGTGTGTGTACATATATATTACCACACTTTGTTTTATATTCCACAAATGAATGCAATTATATGTATGTATGTATATATATGTATGTAGATATACATATATATAATTTTATTCATTTGTGGAATATAAAACAAAGTGTGGTAATCATATCCTGAGACAATAGAGATGAGAGCCAGGAAGACCAGTTAATATAAGTAAAATTGCCACAAATAGAGAATTGCTGTTAGAGTAGAACCCATTATGACAATGATAGGTGGAACTGAACAAGAGCTGGGTAGTGAAAGGAGGTAAAGTTATATATGTGCACAGCACCTCTTCGCTAACGGCACCAGAGTGTTTAAAAAGAATAGGAGATACTCAAAAAGAGAGAGAGATTTATAGAGAGATTAAAAATGGCACAGGAAGACAGCAGAGGATAGGGAAGGGAAAACTGACACTGGCAAAGGATATTGTGCATTGTTACTGAAATAAACATGAACAACTGTGAAAAACTTTATTAAAAACAACCTTGTAGCAATGGTTTTTAAATAAATAATTGAATTTAAAAAAGAATAACACCTGCCTTTCTGCTTTTCCATAAAGTTTGCCAGTTGATAATAACCAACATTTGATATATGGCAAAGACTGTTCCAAATGGGATTCAGTAATGATATTCACTATTTATCCTCACTGTAATACTGTCAGGAGGAATTATTAACCCCAAATTACTGGACTTCAAGATGCAATTGCCACCACAAAGTAGTAGCAGAACTGGAATTCAACCACCAAACCTCATTACCATTACACAGTAAATTAATATTAATATACTCCAATTCAAGGAATCCTATGTCTACACATTATTTTTGCATTTTTATTAATATTTATTTGATATAACATACTTTATTTTAGTTTTGGACCACACACAGTGACGCTCAGGGGTTATTTCTGGCTTGGGTGACTATAGGAACACTGGGGGATTCATCCGTGGTTTTTCCTAGGTTAGCACGTGCAACTCAAATGCCTTACCACTTGTGCCACTGCTCTGGCCCTAAAATGTACATGTTATTTTAAGGTAGCCAGTAGCATTTACTACTAAACCTGGTTGGATGAGTTGTTGCCTTATGATACTGATTTTAATGGTCATGGGCAGGAGGCAAGTTTGACATTAAAAATGATAGAAACAGGTTTTAAATATCATAAAGGAAAATTATGAATATTGAAAACCTTATTTAAAACAAAAGGTGGCACAGTATGTATGACTCTTGCTAGGGCCCATTTAGGTTTTATAATAATTCACCAATGGAATTTACCATTTTTTATGGGTCTTTGAACATCATCATGAGTGATAATTAAACAGAGAGCCCTGAGTTTTCCTTGATGACTTCTTTTGAAGAACTCCTCAAAAAAATAAATAGGAGCTGGAGCAGTGATGCAAGCAGTAGGGAGTTTGCCTTGCAAGCACTAACCTATGTGTTACTATGATTCTAGAATCCCATATGGTTCCCCAAGCCAGGAGCAATTTCTGAGCATATAGCTAGGAGTTACCCCTGTGCATCACTGGATGTGGCCCAAAAACAAACAAACAAAAAACAAATAAAAACATAACTATAAAAAAGTAATATAACTTTATTCTTGACAGTTAACTATCACTTTGTTTTGTTTTAGGCAGTAACCAGCAATGTTCAGAGATATTCTTGGCTTTGCTATAAGGAATTATTCTTCATGGTGCTCAAAGCCATAGGCTAGGCAACCATATGCCATACCAGTTGTACTATCACTTCAGTTCCTACCATATTTATTCAACAGAATAAATAAACAAAAATACTGAGACCTTGAAGTTTCTAGGAGGCTGAAATAAATTTAACAATACCTGTAAAATCCTTGGTTCAGTACCTTACAATTGTATGAATACTTTTATTATCGGGTTTGATAATAAATTTATTCTACCTCATTTTATAAGTAGAAAAATTATTTATTATGGGCACTAGAGGGAATAATTTCCATTGTATAACATAATGTCTCAAGAAATATAAGAAAAAAATTGATGCAATTTTGATTAAAGGAAAGGACAGCAGGACTCAGGAGCAAAGGATAAAGGGTGGAAAGCAAGTCTTGACACCACCATAGCCCTACAAATTCCAATTTGTTTTAGGCTGTGCAAAAAAATCACTGGTAACAAACTCCTTAATAGTCTAACTTCCACTATATATAAACACCATATATATCTATATATGTAAGTATATACATACATATAATTATATAGATATATACAGTAAAGAGGCCTAGTATATGACTTTCCATAAAGATGAAGGTTATTTCACAAGAGGAATCTGCCATATGCTAGTAAAGTATAACTAGTAAAATAAAAAGGTAATGAGTTAGTTCTGTGTTTTCCAGTTAATAAGTATATTTAAAATTCTTAAGAAAAATATTAAGAAAGAAAAGAAAAGGCAATAAAAGTTTAGATACTGGAAAATTCAGTGGGTATGTGTGAGGTGGAGGAGGGTAGGAAGTAGGGATATTAAAAGGCAAGCTGTTTCCACTCATAAACTCTGAGAGTCAAGAATCAAAAGCAGCCATTATTTAATAAAGTGATTCACAAGGGGATGAAAAACAAGGTTATTTGAAAGTTGATCTCTAAAGTACTTGTGCTTCAATATATTTAGATAGGGCTTATACTTTGTCAGAGTATCAGGATGGATATGGAATAATAATTATCTTCAGTAACGAACAAAAGAATGCCTTCAAGAAAAGTAAAAAAAATACCTTTTAAAAAAGGATTGAAACTGATGTTATTTTATAAATACAGACTTAATTATATTGGAGTATAAAATATAGAAATTAGGAATAAGAGTGTTGGGGCACACCTTGTGGTGCTCATGGTTTTCTCCTGGCTTTGTGTTCAAGTTTCATTCATTCATTTACTTGGGGGAATCATCTATAATTGTAAGTATTTACATGGGGTCCGGTTCTGAAATGCAGTTAACCATGTTCATGGTAAACAGTTATCCGATCTTTCTAGTCCTGGTATATAAGAACTTTGATTGAAAGTATATTAAAACATTATATAAATTCTTTCTTGTTCATAAGTTAAAATATAACTAAATATAAAAAATAAAAGGAAATAAATAATTCACTAAATTTTTTGGAATTTAGGAAGTGTCTATACTAATAGTTACAGTTAAAGGTAATAAGATAAATTGCCTTTGAATAATGTGGATCAACATGTATATGGTAATAGAGACATTGAAAGAGCAGAAAACAATGATATCTGAATTCATGGCTCTCAGTTTATTATGTATTGGAGTCACCTGAAAATATTTAAAAATACTGACTCTGGGTTCTACTCAGAGATGATTCTGACTTTAATTGCTAAAGTTATAGATTGGTCATTTTCCCACTATTTAGAAAAACTTTAGGAATTTTAAAAACTCTCTATTTTTTATTTTTAAATAAGAAAAGTCTGAGTGCTTCTGATTTAATCCATATGATTTACCTGTGTATACCTTTGTTACCACAAAAAAGCATTAAAGAAATGAAAGAATTTTCATATAGAATAAATATATTTTTGATAACCATTTAAATCTAGAATTGGGTCATATTTAAGTGAGCTTTCAAAATTTACTTTGTACTTAGGGATTATTCCTCATGGTGTTGGGAAATCATATGTGGTGTTAGAGATTGAACCTTTGTCAGCTATAAGCCAAGCAAGTATTCTATATCAAGTCTTTAGCTCTCCCAATCTCTATTACTAAAGAAAATGTAAAGTTATAAGAGGTATCTCAAAGAAGATAAAGCATGTACATAATTGTATGCATTATAGCATTAAAATATATCCATTGAAAGGCAAGAGATAAGGAATTTTACAAAGTCATTAAAGATCTTTCTGATTTTTGAATGTTTTGTGCTTACTGTAAGTTTAACATACTCTCAGTTCTTGACAGCCAGCTTGCTGATAATGAGAAATGCAATAAAGTAGTCTAGTCCAATGAACCTGCTCATATATCACATTAAATCCTTTAACATGTTGAGTTGGTCACAGCTTGTGCATTTTCTATTTCTCATAAAATCATGTCAGTTATACACATAGGTGTTTTTCAGCCAATGAGCCCAAAGAAAATAAATTATTACTTTACAGAAAGGAATAATTTACCATATAATCTAAGATGGAAGGGACATCAGAAGTTATTTCTGTTCACCCATTCTTGGCATCTTAAATAAAGCACACTGATCTTATTTAGCAAAGACATTGCTAGATCCCAAATATTTCCTCCCAGTGACTAGTTACATTTTTGTTCAAGATTCTTTAGTGTTGAAGAGGTTATAAAGATAAAGATCAGTTACAAAAAGTCTGTATCATGGTCAAAGCATACATGATTATTTTAAGAGATCACTTGGATGTGCAGGTAAACCATGAGTAATATCTAGTAATCCAAATTTGATTGTTCACATTTGATAATAAGGGAGCATTCCTGTTTCACAACTTTGGGTACATATTTTTATATTATGAGGTTATCTATCCTGACTAATAAAATATGTGCCCAAAGAACTTCTATAGATATTTCTGATAGATACGTGGCTCATGATTCAACAAAGTGAAGTAAGGATTTTCACCAGATGTCAATTTACTAATAGTTGTTCAAACGTATTCAAGTACATATTCAGTATATCAAATTTTCATTGGTAAAATATGGAACTGTAAGAAGGTAGTGTAACATCCAGAATTCTTCAGCTATGCATGCCTTGTTCAATCTGAGAAGACTACCTATAAAAAGAATATATGTTAGGGCCAGGTGACTGATTATCATATGAAGATGACAGTGGATGAGATAGATATTTTTTTGTTTTGTTTTGGTCACACCCAATGACACTCAGGGGTTACTCTTGGCTATGCGCTCAAAAATCGCTTCTGGCTTGAGGGACCATATGGGATGCCTGGGGATCTAACTGTGGTCCATTCTAGGCTAGCAGGGCAAGGGAGACGCCATAAGCTTGCACCACTGCTGTGACCCCGGATGAGATAGAGCTTAAAAAGATGTTGGAGGTTATTCTTTATTGAATATATACTTTTATTTTTCATACATATGTCATGCTTTCCTTGTATGCTACTTAACATATTGATGTCACTATGCATCAACCAGTGGTTCATGCTTCAATGTGGCTTAACAAAATTGTAATGCCAGGATTAATATGTTAAATCACACACATATACAGCATAATTTAAATATTTTGACGGTGCTTTTCCTTTATTTTCTATACATATGTATGTATGTATGTATATATACATATATATCAATTGAATGTAAACTAAGAGCCTGAAAAGGACTTTGACTTAAAAAATCTCCATCATGTACCTGAAGGCATTCCAATAAATAAAATAAATAAAAAATGGCAATTATTTGATATCTGCCCTATTGTTTATATATGATTTTAGACACTGACATGACATGACATGCTTCTTAATATTTCTGCCTTTACGTGTTTCAAAAACTACTGTGTGAAATAATATTATTTTCCTCAGATGCTTTGAAAACATTTATTTGTACTTTATATTTTTATAAATAAAGATATACTCTGCATATTTGTAAATATAAAAATATATTTTAAGGTATAAAAATATATGTTATATATTTTATGGCTAAAGTATATGTCACCTTCCATGGATGCCAGCTTCAAAACATTCCAAACTTTTGAGAATAATTCTCTTTTATCAGAATATAGATAATATAAATATATGTATGTGAATATGTAAACGTGTATTCATATATATAACAATGACATACTTGTTATTTTTTAACATTCTGATTTAGAAAATATCTAAAAATAGTACTATTTAAATAAAAAATGATAAATTAGAACTGTATATTCTCATTTTCAACATCACTTTAATTTTAACAATGTTTATTTTAATTATATTCAAATACTTTTGGTTACTTCTGCTTGCCCTCCCAATTTTATATTTAACATATTTCTACTTAAAATAAAATTCTACCTCCATTTGATTTTGGGAGGAGGAGATTAGGACTACTTTTGTCCCCAATACTTGGAGATATTCCTGACTGTGCTCAGAGAATAAAACCCAGTTTTTTCCATATGCATCATATATACTTTATTCTGTTGAACTATATTTGCATATTTCTTTTCTTGATCTCAAATTCTCGGTGTAAGCATCAATAATCTTTCAAACATAAACAAAAAATATAAAGCAAAATTTTAAAAGCATGTTTTTAAAATATATATTATTAGTAATAAATAGTATATGTATTTATACTTTATTCAAATAAGATGATCTTTGTAACTTATGAAACTCTGGAAAAATTATCAAGAGTCCATCAAAAGTTGACATAAGCATATATTGTTAAAACTTACAAGTAAACAAAAAGGGATGTGCTATGAAAAATAAATCTTAGGAACAGCTCATGAAGACATGGTGCTTTTTAATTATTCAAAATTGGTTCTGATTGACATTTGCAAACGTATTTTTTTAGTTCAATTTGCAAAACTCTCACACAACTATGCACCTGGATTGTAGACAGGATAAACTTCCCAGAATAGATGTGCTTAGTTCATATAGCAATCCCTTGGACTTCTTGGTTTTTAATTCCACTATCTTTGGTTGATACACTTTGAATGTCAGATTCTTTATTTCTGATACAGAAACAGAACCAGAATTAAATTCTTCAGAAAAAGGAACATAAAATAATAGAGCTATAAACATTCAAAATAAAGGTAGTGGGGCCAGAATGATACACAGTGATAGGACGTTTTCCTTGCTTGCAGCAGACCTAGGACTGAAACAGGTCCATATCTCCAACATTCCATATTGTAACCCAAGCCTTCCATGAGTGATTTCTGAGCTCAGAGCCATGAGTAACCAACCACTGGTTGAAGCAGGGTGTGGCCCCAATTCCCCTAAATAAGGTAGTTACTTTAATTGTGTATGAAGGGAGGAGTTTGGGCCTTGGGGAACTCCTGGAAAAACAGCCCCTTAGATGAGATCTTTTGGTTACTTCTTTGTCCTGTTTCACATGTTTAGCTCAGCGTGTCTAGGAACCATCGTAGCTACACTTGAAGGTGCGTGTGGGATAGAATATTTTATTTTGTTTTTTTTGTTTGTTTTGTTTTGGGGCCACACCCATTGACACTCAGGGGTTACTCCTGGCTATGCTCTCAGAAATCCCTCCTGGCTTACTGGGACCATATGGGACTCCGGGAGAGAAAGGCTAGGCTTGTAAGGCAAAGCCAATGCCGGCCCAGGGATAAAACATTTTAAAAGATATTTTCTTTCCTAAATGGGTTTTCCACTACAGAAATCAATTGTCTGATCATGGTTTAATTTATATGAACTTGTGGCATTATAATTTCCTAGTTTTCTTTATTGTTTAAAAAACAAAATACCACTGTTAGTTTCAGGACGAGAACATTATAATTTACCTGAACATAAGTCTATATGTGACTAGGTTAAAATTGGATAAAATATCATATGATTTACAGTTATAAAAATCAAATACAAATTATTTAGGTAGAAGGAACTGGAAAGATTGTACAGCAGGTAGGGTGTTTGCCTTGCATATAGCTGCCTGAAGTTTCATCCTCTGGGCTTCATATGTCTCTTGACCCCACCAGAAGTGATCTCTGAGAAGAGATCTATGATTATGACCTGAGAACTGTCAAGTTTTCCCTTTTACCTTGCAAAATAAAAATAAATAAAGAAATAAACTTCAGAAGAAAAAGGAGAAATCTATAGGTATATCTTACCTTAGTATCACCAACAAATCCAAGCAAATTCTACTATGTTAAAACTGCACTTAAAGTTTTGAATTTGTCCATGTTTATTTTTCTTTTCGATTACAATATTATTTTTAGTAATGGCCTGGCTTATTTTTATAAGCATTACACAGGTATTTTTATTGGAAATTTACTACAAGGTTGGAATAAATAAATGTATTTATTTATTAAATAAATTTATTAAATAAATGCTGCATATTAAAATAAAACATAATATGGACTTATTTACTATTTTAGTGTAGTTTCAGGAATTCATATGCTATCTTTTTCTGTTTTATTATTAATACAGTATATATCACACAAAAGAAAAGAATCTCTGCTCCTTTCTTCAAAATGTATCCTTATTTACTTGATTCATATATCTACTAAGAGAAAAATGGCCCTTAAACACTATGCATTGAAGAAACAGTCACATGGAGACTTTATTTTGTTGTAATTTGAAATTGTTTCGATATATTGTTAAAATATCAATAATCTACAAGCACATATAGCAATAGAAAGTTGGGAATCATGACTATAGAACCATTCATTCAACCACAAAAATAAAAATAGCAAGACTAGAGTGCTAAAACTACCCATTTGTCATAGACCAACTAGATGAATGATTGATTCTAAATGTTTTAAGAACAAGAATATAAAATAAGAATATTTACTTATAAAGAATATAAAGCAAGAATATTAAGTAAAATATAAAGTTGTGAAAAATTGAATGAAATCAAGTTTTCAAGGCTATTCATTTATGGTTTTATTAATAGAAAGTCATGTTTTCTCTTTCTATTTTATTTCTCTTTCTTTCTTTTTCTTTCTTTCTTTCCTTTAACATAACACTAATAGTTGAATGAGTATTTAATGAATACTAATATTTTGATACTAATATTTTGGATATATTAGAAATATGATAACCTTGTGGAATAAAAAATTTCTGTTCTCCACTTTCATAAATTATAACAGAAATTTGGGAAGTGCTCTGCTAATCAACTATGGAAAAAGTCATCTAGAATACTATGCCTTTGGCTTGTTAGATATTCAACATATTAGAGAAATTTTAATAATTTAATTATGTGAATGAACTGACATAAAAATAACAGCAAAAGATAAATGTCAAAAAATTTCAAGAGGAGAGAGTAATTCTTAAAAAGATTAACTGGACAAATTCATAATTCTAATTTATTTTTTATTATATTATTATTTTTAGTTTGGAGATAATAAAATTTTCCTCTTAGTTTCCTTTGCTGTCTAAAAATAGTCACTCTGTAGATATACTTGGACTTTGCATTCTCAATTATGAATAGTAACTAAGGCAACTTTGATATTTTTCCTTCTGGTTTTTAAAGATGTTGACTCAATAATTTATTTTTATTTTATTTTATTTTATTTTTTGGGGGGCGTTTTGGACCACACCCATTTTGATGCTCAGGGTTTACTCCTGGCTATGTGCTCAGAAATCACTCCTGGCTTGAGTGGGCCATATGGGACACTGGGGGACTGAACCGAGGTCCGTCCTACGCTAGCGCTTGCAAGGCAGATACCTTACCTCTAGTGCCACCTCTCTGGCTCCAATAATTTATTTTTATAAAACTAAATATATTGAGTGAAAACAATATGTTTTGGGTTAAAAACTTATAATAATTTTTAATAAATATAATACAATTTTTCTTTTCATTTTTAATTACATTTCCCTCATTATTAACATAAATTTAAACTATTGTAACCACCTTACCAAAATATATTTAAAGAATGTCTTATGAGGGGAATAAGGAAATAAATGCCTTTACCTTTCCTTACTAACCCAAGGAATTGTCCTGTCAATGTTTAGACACTTTACCCAGTATCCAATTTATACTTATAAAGAAAAATTTTACACTTAAAACTTAGATGACATGAAAATAGAGTAAAACCACCTTTTAATTTCTTGGAACATGGAATAAAATATTAGGGAAATGAGGGCAATTAGAAACGGCATTAAGAATAAATTATATTCATTAAATCCCCTGGCATCATTTCAAATGGAAACTCATTTGATAAGAGAAAGTAGTGTGAATATTACTCCAAAAAAAGAATAGCAAAATGAATCCAGGATAAATATAAAGTTTCAGAAAACTGACATATATATGAAAAAGTTTGCTTAAGTATGATTTCTTCTTAAATTTAGTGGTAGTACCAGAGACCCAAATTTAAAACACACTTTACTCTGATATAAACTGTTGGTATCATTTTCATCTACAAATACAAATTATCCACATATGAGGCAAGTAACTTAAAAAATATTCAGGTTTTTATAAAAAAAACTCTAAAAGAATAGTGACATAAGCAGTTAAATGCATGAAAGTAGAGAATGACCCATATTCACTTCAAAGCTATTTCAAGCTTTCTAAGTATACATCTAAAATAATATACATTGATCTTTATTTTTAGGGATAAAAGACACTGTTTTTTAGGAAATCTTTCAAAAGTGTTGAGTAGATGTAAACAAAATTTTCTAGACAGTATATCTTTCTGTAACTGCTAAAGTGGACACAAAATTTCTTTCACCACTTTTATATAGGTAAGTAGAAAAGGACTGTTACATGGTTGCAATTAGTTTTCAGGCACTATGACTGTGTATTGGAATCCATTGTGAAGTCAGGTCAAAATCAAGTTCTAAATTTAACAACCCCAATGAATTTATCATTATTTCTTTTATTATTTCTTATATATGTTAACCCATAATAGAGCAGCACAACTGAAATGAAGTCCATGTGTGCTTCCAGTTTAGAACCTATTATCAAATGGGTAAAAGATCAAGAGAAGTCACTTCCAAATTGCAATTAAACAGGATATAAGTTTACTAGTTACACTGTAAAAGGTATGGCATCTTGCAGAGGCCAAAGGACAATGGGCAAAATTTATGATACCGCTTCTCAAAATTGTGATTCTTGATTCTGTGAAAAAGTTAATTCACTGGTCTTTGGTATAAAAACTGACCTTTAACAGGAATGCCTCAGTTAGTGAGGTAAAATTTCTATTGAAATGTATGTTGAAATACTATGATCTAAGAGTGATTTAAATTGAATTATATCCAAAATAATAGAATTTTTACAAACTCATGAAGGTATAGCACTAGGTGGAAACCAGTGCAAAGACATGAGGACATTTATAAAAAAAAAAAAAACATCGAAAAGGGGGCCAGAACAATAGCACAGTGATAAGGCATTTGCTTTGCACATGGCTAACCTAAGATGGACCTGGGTTCAATCCCAGGTGTCCCATAAGTTCTCCCAGCCAGGAGTGATTTCTGAGCACATAGCCTGAAGTAACCCCTGAGCATCACCAGATGTGCTCCTAAACAAAAATTAAACAACAAAAAGAATACTATAAAGGTGACAATGGGGGGCCAGAGAGATAGCAAGGGGATAAGGCATTTGCCTTGCATGCAGAAGGACGGTGGTTCAAATCCCAGTATCCCATATGGTCCCCTGAGCCTGCCAGAAATACTTTCTGAGTATAGAGCCAGGAGTAACCCCTGAGTGCTGCCGAGTGTGACCCAAAGACAAAAAATAAAAAGTGACAATGGGAAAACAATGCAGAACTTCACCATGCTTAGAGAATTAAGATGGTAGCTCTGATAACCTGATAAGTACCAATTTTCTATTTAGCCTCTCAGATAAGTACTTGGAGAAGAAATATATAGGATATTCAAAGAACTCAAAGAAAACATGAAACAAACCAAATAAACCACAACTGAGTCTCAAGAATATATGGAAGTAGAAATGAGAAAACTTCAAACTGAAATAACAAGACTGAAAAACTTTGTAAACAAAATGAAAAACTCACTAGAAGGCCTTAACAACAGAGTAATAGTGTTGAGGCATCATCATTGAGTTGGAAAATGGACTGCATAGCACCTCTATAAAACAGAAGAGCCTGGAAAAGAGCCTTAAAGTAAATGATCAGAGAATGGAAAAAAAAAAATCCCTCAAATAAAGTTAACAGATGACAACAGAACTCTGGGATAAACTAAATAGAAACAAAATAAGAATCACTGGAGTCCCTGGACCCAGAAAAAGAACCCCATAAATAACCATAAATAACCTGAAGAGTACCAGCTAAAAGAGATAGAAAGAAATGCACCCCAAGCACATCCTAGTCACAATGATCAAAACCACAGTAAGGATAGTCGGCAGCAAGATGAAAAAGGGAAATTACATACAAAGAAGCATCTTTTAAGATTTTCAGCAGATTTTTAACAAGCAACCTTCCAGGCCAGGAGGCAGTGGTGGGGTATGGTGACAAATTTGAGATAGCACACGGGTAGGGCATTTGCCTTGCAGGTGGCCAACCGAGTACCGATTTTTGTTCGAATCCGGGCATCCCATATGGTTCCCTGTGCCTGCCAGGAGTGATTTCTGAGCACAGAGCCAAGAGTAACCCTTGAGTGCAACCGGGTGTAACACCCCCACCCCCCCAAAATAAAGAACAAAACAGAAAACAAATTTTAACAAAATAATTGCTTCACCAATTGCTACATCCAGCTAGACTTACATTTAAGTTTGAAGGAAGGATACACAGCTTCATGAATAAACAACAGCTCAGAAACTTTGCAAACTTAAAACCAACCTTAAAAGAACAGAAGGGTTTACTTTAAGGTGAGTCAGAGCTAATAAAGAAAAGAATACAATTTTCTCCTAAGTGGAATAAAATATATAGTGATTCTGTTTAAAGGGTTTGTCTCTATATCACTTCTCCATCACTAACTCATCCTGGGTTGAATATAATTAAAGACAGTTATATTTTATTGTAAACTATTACAGATAACAATGTATGTAATCAAATAGATTTCCAACATTCAAATGTAGAATATATATTTCCATTTCCATAAATGTAATATAATTATATTTGAACTTGTGACTAAATACTGAACTTATTCCATGGATGAAACACTAGGTTTTATTTTTGAGAAGTTTGCTGAACTCTTCAGACTTTGATTAACAGTAATATGTATTTATGATATCATTTGTTATATATAAATTAATATCAGGTTTATTTTTGATTTATACAACAGTCATGTTTCCACATGGCATAATAGAAACTACTGCAAGTTACATTCATTCTAGATATATCAACTTCCTCTGAACAGAAATCCATAGACAGGGACCAGAGCAGTGGCACAAGCCATAAGGCATCTGCCTGCCCCTACTAGTGTAGAAAAGACTGTGATTGGATCCCTTGGCATCCCATAGGGTCCCCAAGCCAGAAGCGGTTTCTGAGCATATAGCCAGGAGTAACCCCTGAGCGTCACCAGGTGCGGCCCAAACAAACAAACAAAAAAGAAATGCATAGACAAACTGAATGAAAAAAATAAAAGTTACATTAGAATCTTCATATTTTGGGGGGCCTCTTACTGGTTCAGATGGGTGGTAGCTGTGTTTACATTTCTAATGAATCACAGCTGTTTTCCATATAGGCAATATCTATTTATCTTCCCTCCAACAATGAGCTTTTCTTCAAAATACTTGTTTTACTTCAATATTTGAGATATGCGTTATTCTGAGCCATGAAAATCTGTTTGTGGTATGATTTATGTTTTTCTCATAAGTGAGCATTTCTCCAGGGGGCAGAGTGATATGATAGCACAGCAGGTAGGGTGTTTGCCTTGCATCTGGCCAACCTGGATTTGATCCCCAGTATCCTACATGGTTCCCAAACCTGCCAGGAGTAATTTCTGAGCACAAAGCCAAGATTAACCCCTGAGATCTGTGGGTATTACGCCAACCCAGAACATATATATATATATATACATACATATACATATATATATATACATATACATATATATATATATATATTTAAAGTTTCATTGCTTTTATTGCAAAAACTTAGACTTCCCCAGAGTTAGAGAGTAGATCTCATCTCATAAAACCTATACAGTTCACTATTACATGCTTTGGAACAAGGGTAAATATTTGTCATTTGAAATTCCTAAACACAGGTTTTATTTAAATTGTTTTCATATTCTACTTAACTTCAAATGATTAAGAATTTATCATCAATCATATTTATTATTATTTACTTCTCTTAAAATATTCTCAAGTTGTTCTAAAATTGCTTTAATTTCTATCCTGACTTTTTGGACCATTTTAGGGAGAAATAATACATCTTGATTAAGAATTCATTAAATTAAAATGAAAAAACAATCCTTGAGAGAGCCAAGCAGGATTACTTTTTGAAGACTGATTATTTCCCTTGTTTATCCACATTGTACTTGTGGCTCAGACTGCTTTTTTTGGGTAGAAATTATAATGTGGACAAAAGGCTATAAGGGTTGGCATTTGTAATACTGTTTGCTTATTCTAATTTTGCATAATGTTTATGTGACCTTTTGTTTGTTTACATATTAGTTGTATTGGCTGAAAGTCTATACTAGATGATGTTTTCATCTCAGCTGGAAAAATATAATGGCTTGACTGCTGTTTATTCAAGTTATATTTTTCTTTTTGAATTTACTTTATACATAATAGATAAAGTATCTTATCACATTTTGGTAAATAAAAACTTGCAGCCAGTCATCCCATTAGTTTAAAATGTCCAGATGTTTGGTCTTGTATAGAAAGGAAGTTTAGTTAAATTCTATTTTTCACTCAAATGCTTGTCATTGTTTTGACAAAGTATAGTATAAATTCCAAAATGTGTGGGTCAGGATTTTTTTTAATAACTCCTTAATTCATTTGAAAAAAATGCGGAACTTTAGATATCTGGAAGGTATATAGGTGATTAAGAAAAGAGGATTTGATTATTGGTGATAATTGACATTAATACAGATAAGATATGTTTTTAAAGTTATTCATTTTCTTAATTGCTATTTATATTTAGCTATAAATAGAGATAATTTCTAACTTAAATGTCTATATGAAGTCACACTAGCAAGGTTATATATAAAAAGCAGCTCAAATGTTAATATCCTAAAGGATCTAATTAAAATTAATCTACATTTCAAAAGCTATAATATGGAAATAATAATTATTCTCACAGGGCTGAAATGTTAGAACAGGGGTTAAGGTTCTTGCCTTGCACATAACAGAGCCTGGCTTGAACCCTGGGACCAAATATGGGCCCTGAGAATAGTCACTTCACTGAAAACAGAGCTAGGAATAAGCCGGAGCAATATGGATATGACCTAAACCTCCTCTCAAATAAGAGTCTAGGTAGCTGCATCTTATCTTTATTAATATATGTCTGCTTTCTATATTTCTTCATTATCATAGGTTTATAGATTTTTATATCAGGTATAAAATAAAGATATAGTAAAATATTTTTGTTAAATGTTTAAAAAGATATAGAGACATGTATAAATATAAAATGTTACAAGTTATTTTCTGTTTATAGCATATAACCTTATTTTTAATGAGTAGAACATTAATACAGCTGGTAGGAAACTTGTATGTGGCTAACCTGGATTTCATTCACCATACCAGATGTTTCCTCAGGTCACCAGGACTGATTCCTAGTGCAGAGCCAAGATTAAATCCTGTACATAACAAGGTGTGGCAAAAACAAAAATCTTATTTTTCAGGATGAGAAGACTTCTTAATATGTTAAGCACATATTTTGTATGTGGATACAAAGATTTATTCCTAGTACTAGACGGATTCCCACCCCCAGCATTATAAGAAATCTTAAAATAAGATTATAAGATTATAATAAATCTTAAAATAAAATAGAACTTTAAAAGAATACTGGTTTCCAAATTTAAAAACTTCATGGTATCAAGAGAGAGAGAAATAGAGAGAACAAAAAAACATAGGTTAAGGTTCTTGCCTTATTTGTGACTTACCATGGTTCTATTTTCAGCATTTCATGGTTCTTGGGACATTACTAGGCCATACCACATTATTGAACCCTCATATTCAATCACTAAATTGACTGATAAGAATCTATGAAAAAAGTTCCTAGAAATAAACTAAATTAAAAATAAAGTTTTATAATTAGACTATAGATTATTATTAAATAAGAACATTATAATGATTTAAACAAAATTGTGTTTCTTATATTTGTGCATCATAGTTATGCAAGTAGAAAATTGGAAGAATTTGTGTTTAGACTTTTATATTATAGAGCCTTCAATTATTAAAATGCAGGTGATAGAGTGGGAATTTTTTAGGCTTTTATGATTTAACAATAGAATATGTGTTATCATAGACCACTTGAGTATACTGATATGTGTATACTTTATTTAATAGAGGAAAAGATAGTTCCATGATAAGTAGGAGACAGCCTACTTACTTTGTCCAATAGTGTCTTCTCATTGTGTTTTTACTTGAAAACTTATTTTCAAATTACTAATTGTTTTCAAGTAGTTTATTTCATAACACTAACATAGATAGTCACTAACATAGTGATTAAACAAATAAAGAATTTTACCCTAGTTTCCTGGATATTCTAAATGTGACAAAAATTGGGGCCAGAGAGATAGTGCCTTGCATGTGACTGACCCAGTACGGACCTGGGTTGGATTCCCAAAGTCCCATATGGTTCTTCAAGCCAGGGGCAATTTCTGAGCACATAGCCAGAAATAACTCCTGAGCATCACTGGGTGTGGCCCCAAAACCAAAATAAATAATTAAATAAAAGTGACAAAAATTTAAATTAAAAAATTAAGCCCAATGTATATTTTCTAGCACAAATTTAAATCGATAATTTTGTTCTTTTTTGTAAAACCACAAGTAGCCATGCTCAGCCCTTACTCTTGTCTACTAAAAAATCAGTTTTGATGTGGTCCAGGGAGCAATATGGTATGCTAGAGATTGAACTTGGATAGGTCATGGGGAAGGCAAGCACCCTACTTGCTGTATTGTTATCTCAAGTTCCAAAAACTTTTTCAAAACCTACCTTTTCCATTCAGTGTTAATATTAAATATTTATCTCAGTATTATGCTTTTATACTTTTATTATAATTCACATGCATCTATAACTATACTGTAAAGTGAATAAATGCAACTTTAATGACAATTACGAGATTTGTGGTCCTCAATTTTTTCAAAATTTTAAAATAATTTTTTTATAATCAGCTGTAATCTATGAACTGGACACTATCTTTTTATCTGGTCTTTACTTTTGGGAAAATCATTTTAATGTTCTGGATCCCAATTTGGAATCTTAAATTCCAGCATTAAAAACACTGCATCATTAATGTTTATGTTAATTGGATACTTATAATCAGTTTGTAAATATTTCACCTTGCTTTATACTGTTATTGAGATAGCTTATTGATTTATGGAAATTGCTTATTTGCCTGCAGTTTGTTTTCCCTCACTAGCAGTGAGCTAGTGAAAGTTGTTGCTAACAGAGTTCTTAGAGAATTCTGTGTAATTAGTTCACCCTTGTCCTGTTTTTTAAGAGTGTTTGCAAAAGTTCTTGGCTCAAGCTGTTCTTATTTTTCCCCTTGGAAGTGATAGATGAGAAGTTTGTTCAGGCCTACTTTTTCTGTGTACAGTGGCTAGTAATTATATCAAGCATTACATAACTCTGAAATTGATGAAGTGCACCTGCTCAGGATTGAGGATTGAGGCAAAGCTGTGGCCTGGAGTGACCTGACTTAATGGATAGGAGAGTTAGTACAAATTGTAGATTTCTGAAAATCATGGTAATTTTCATAGACTCTTATGACACCCCTGCACCTATCCTTTGTACTATCCATAAACCTGAAATGCAGACTTTCCTTTGTCTCAAAGGAAGCTGTTGCTCTGATCACACCTATTCATGCTAATAGTTTAGTAACTAATCATTATTGGCTTTACTTTTCCATAGGAGTTGTAATTACTACGTTTACTTTTATATTGCTCTGCCATTTTAATACATAAATTGCATGAAGGGAATCAATGTACTTGACTTCTATATGTAGTTGAATATGATGGATCATCTGTTGTGAATCAGTTATCCATAAATTCTTGACTTCAGATGTTCATAGTCCTGGAAGGACTTGTCTCCCTTCAGATGGGATTGGCTATGTTCGTTTGATAAAAGGAACTATGTATGTAGATCCTTGGTGACTAGAACAACTGCCTGTGACAAAGATGTATAGCTGCATACCAATAGCCTGTTGATTTTTGTGCATAAAGCAAACTGTCTGGCCTTTACCAGGTTCATATGGAAGATATTCTACCTCACACAGAATGAGAACACTTTAGTTCATAAAGTATCCTGCCAATGAAAGAGTTCTTTCATGCTTTGTCTCTTCTATTACCTTATTGAGTTGTGGTTGCTTGATTTACTTGTATGTCTGAACTGAACATAGAGGTGCTCTGAGCAGAAATTCTGAACATTTGTGAAAAGAAGAGTTATTCAATTTAACTGAACATATTCACTGTTCATGTGGAACAAATAAAAGCCAGTGTGAAAATGTTGCATTGTTTGGATTATTTGTGGCTGGAGCCAGCATCTTTCTGATCACTGTAACTTCACTATTCAATTTTTCTATTCAGTAAATGTGAATTTTACATAAATGTTACTTTATTTTTATATCCAAGTGAATTTATTCACATTTTCTTGTCTCATTGCAAAATGAGATGATATTTCTATTTTACTAAGAATATACTGAGGATAGAAGTGGTTTTTCCAGAGTCAGAAAATGTCAAATTTGCTACTGTGAACCCAAAGTCTATGATACTTTTAATATTGCTCTGAACATAATTGTAGTAGAACCTACAACAATATGAGTTTAAATTAGAACTAAAATGAATTTCACATGCCTCATTTCACTCAAGTCATCTTTTTTTTCACTAAATTTTATTCTGTATCAGATCTATTTTAATAAATTTTACAATATTTAGATTTTAATGATTTTATTTTATTTTGAGGAATTTGAGGACAAACAGACCAGGTAGTGCTTAATTAGAGTTTACTCCTAGCTCTATGCTCAGGATCACATCTAGCAGTGCTCATGGGACCATATGCAGTAATGGGAATTGAACAGATCTTTACCATCTGTGTTATCTTTTTGGCCTCATCAATTAATTATATTTTAAGTAATACAGTACTTATATTTACATGTTCTGTGTCTGAATTTCCTCCATTTAAGTGGAAATATTACCTATAATTTGTGTTACCTTAATACAATACCCTGAACATGTCTTCCAAAAAAGATAACAAAATCTTAACTAGTACATATTATTTCTTTTTAAATTGTGGATATTTAAACAATTACAGGAAGCCAGCAGTTATAATATGAATGGACTTGGTATATGATATGTAATTCATGAAACTGTGTCTGTTGAAGCATTTCCTAGTGATACTGTTCTGTAAAGATTGTGATTATACATCACTGAAATTTCAACTCCTGGATTTATCTTTTCAAAATAGCTACATTTTAACTCCCAAGACTCCATTTTAATTAAAGTCAAGCCTCCTTTCTCCCACTATTCCTCTGCTCTTCATCTTGTCTTTCACTACTACATGTAATGCTTTTAATTTCATTTTGTGCTTTGCTTTCCCAGTTGGATTCTTTTTTGAGTGATTTCAAAAGTAAAGTTCATAAGGGGCCATTTTCACACCTTCTGTATTCAGGCAGGAGGTTTCTTAAGATATATATTACTACTAATAGCTAAAAATACATGAACTAAAATTATACTTAGTTTTGCTTAAGATATAATGATTTTTCATATAAAATAGAAAATATTATTCAGGCATACTTTTGATGTTCTAAACATTATACAGAGATAATTCTAATTGTAAGTCATATTGTGGACCCAATAGAATATATTGCATTTTAGAAATTATATACTAACTTCTAGAATCACATAGTAGCTTTATTATATATAACAATGAATACTCTTAAAGAGTTTATTAATATTCAAAAAATACCTTAGTTAATATATATTAAACTGTGTAGCTACTCTTTGTTTTATTTTAAGACAAATAATTATTGGATTCTACAATACAAGATATCACTAAATTTTTAATAATTGACTTAATATAATAAACCTAAAATATGCTAGTTTCATATTTTTATTTTAAACAACGAAAACTGGTTAAAGCTTTAGAGCAGTTTATAGCAAGGAAAATTCCAGGGGGTTAAAACAAATATCTCCTACTATGTTTTATAAAGTTATCAGAATTTTGTGTTCTTGGATTTTCATTTTCTGCTTCTTTTATAAGGTTGCTTCAAGTAGTAGCTGCAGCTTTAACCTCCTTAGCCATATGGGGAAAGAGAGGCAATGGTTCTCTGCACACCATCATATAATAGCAGGCTTCATTGATTTTACCCTCCCTAAACACACACACAAACAAATGCACAGAGCAGCTGTCAAGGGATGCTGTATATATGCTTATTGGCTCAGATTATATAAACTGATCACTGCAGAAAAAGACTAGTGGTAACTCACTAGGCTTAAAACAATCAGTCCAACTGCTGGGACTGTAGAGGATCAATCTAATCTATAATGTGTGGCTGTTACCCAAAAGAGAGGAACTTAAAGGATGCCAAGAAGCAATAAATGCCTGTTACATAAGTACTATTATTGCTATCATTTTGAAGGCCTCAAGGTCAGCAAACTGTAAATGTGTCAGGCTATTATAGAACTGGACATCAAGTTAAGCCTGACTCCAAGGTTATTAATCCAATCTTAATTTTTATGCATGAAAATATGAACAAAATAAAGGTAATTTTACATATTAAAGTATCACATATTATTTTATATTGTGTTGTGATGAGGTATAAAATGATTATGATAGTGTTATATGAAGAAACGTAAATAGCCAATCTTGAGTACTTAAAATTATGTTTTATTTTATCAATCATCCTGGATAACACTTTAGTATAATTTGCTTCACTGATATTTAAGCAATTGATAAAATAACAAAGCAAACAATTATGTGAAATATGCTATTAATTACTGTGATATGCTTGATACATTGAAGGTAATTTAATATTTATTACTGTACTATAAAATACTATATTATGGTATAAGATTAGACTAATCTACTGAGAGAAATTAAGATTACAGAACCTAAAAAAGACACAAGTTTACTATGTTCAATTTAAATTTATTTCCTGTTAAATTTATAAGCTTTGTTCTACACTAGCAATAGAGTTCCAAACCTATATAATTACATCATATAGGCATATCTTTAACAGGTAATTTCTACTTCTAGGTCACTGAAGTATTTTCATTTACTACCTATTCTCTACTAGCAATAAGACCACACAGAAACTACTCAGCCTGATTATATTTAAGAGGCGACAGAGAAATAATGCCTCTTATTCTGAATATACTATTTGTCTTAAATTCACATGTATCTGCTTGAATATAAATGTATATTGAAAAATAAAATTTGACACATAAAAATAATTTATCCAGTGGCAGATTTATATAAGGTTTAGAAATGATGGTCTTAAAACTATGAAATATTACCTATATTGCATAATTAATATTTGAACTAGGAAAGGAAAACTTTTTTCCAAAATCTTTTTATTTCTTCTGAATAAACTTAATGGACCATAGCGATAATACAGTGGTTAGTGAATTTGTCTTTAATGTAGCCAACCTGTGTTTGGTGCCAGGGCCCTATATGATCTATCTTCTGAGTGCCACCAGAAGTAATCCTTGAGCACAAATCTGAAAGTAGAATTGGACACCAACAGTATGTCCCAAAAACAAAACAAAAATATAAATGTAGTTATTTTAGTTTTGAAAAGAGAAATTTTGTTACCCACGAATTCTAAGGAATTGTTACTTGCTTATTCTTTTGAAAATCTAATTTCTATGACATGTATTCATATTCACTTATGAATAATAGGTGAATCTATTTTATAATGTCTTAGTCTTAGTAAATAAAAGATAATGTACTCCATATTGCTAAAAATGGCTTTTTAAAAAAATATTTTTTTTATTTTTTTTTATTGTTTTCTTTTTTTTTTCCTAAATTGTAGTGCATCTTTTATACTTTTTCTTTTTTTTTTTAACACCACCCATCACCAGTGCAATATTCCCATCACCAATGTCCCAAGTCTCCCTCCTCCCCACCCGACCCCCGCCTGTACTCTAAACAGGTTCTCAATTTCCCTCATACATTCTCATTATTAGGACAGTTCAAAATGTAGTTATTTATCCAACTAAACTCATCACTCTTTGTGATGAGCTTCCTGAGGTGAGCTGGAACTTCCAGCTCTTTTCTCTTTTGTGTCTGAAAGTTATTATTGCAAGAATGTCTTTCATTTTTCTTAAAACCCATAAATGTGTGAGACCATTCTGCGTTTTTCTCTCTCTCTCTGACTTATTTCACTCAGCATAATAGATTCCGTGTACATCCATGTATAGGAAAATTTCATGACTTCATCTCTCCTGACAGCTGCATAATATTCCATTGTGTATATGTACCACAGTTTCTTTAGCCATTCGTCTGTTGAAGGGCATCTTGGTTGTTTCCAGAGTCTTGCTATGGTAAATAGAGCTGCAATGAATATAGGTGTAATGAAGGGGTTTTTGTATTGTATTTTTGTGTTCCTAGGGTATATTCCTAGGAGTGGTATAGCTGGATCGTATGGGAGCTCGATTTCCAGTTTTTGGAGGAATCTCCATATCGCTTTCCATAAAGGTTGAACTAGACGGCATTCCCACCAGCAGTGGATAAGAGTTCCTTTCTCCCCACATCCCCGCCAACACTGTTTATTCTCATTCTTTGTGATGTGTGCCATTCTCTGGGGTGTGAGGTGGTATCTCATCGTTGTTTTGATTTGCATCTCCCTGATGATTAGTGATGTGGAGCACTTTTTCATGTGTCTTTTGGCCATGTGTATTTCTTCTTTGTCAAAGTGTCTGTTCATTTCTTCTCCCCATTTTTTGATGGGATTAGATGTTTTTTTCTTGTAAAGTTCTGTCAGTGCCTTATATATTTTGGAGATTAGCCCCTTATCTGATGGGTATTGGGTGAATAGTTTCTCCCACTCAGTGGGTGGCTCTTGTATCTTGGGCACTATTTCCTTTGAGGTGCAGAAGCTTCTCAGCTTAATATATTCCCATCTGTTAATTTCTGCTTTCACTTGCTTGGAGAGTGCAGTTTCTTCCTTGAAGATGCCTTTAGCCTCAATGTCCTGGAGTGTTTTACCTACGTATTGTTCTATATATCTTATGATTTTGGGGCTGATATCGAGGTCTTTAATCCATTTGGATTTTACCTTCGTACATGATGTTAGCTGGGGGTCTAAGTTCAATTTTTTGCAAGTGGCTACCCAGTTTTGCCAACACCACTTGTTGAAGAGGCTTTCTTTGTTCCATTTAGGATTTTTTGCTCCTTTATCAAAAATTAGATGATTGTATGTCTGGGGAACATTCTCTGAGTATTCAAGCTTATTCCACTGATCTGAGGGCCTGTCTTTATTCCAATACCATGCTGTTTTGATAACTATTGCTTTGTAGTAAAGTTTAAAGTTGGGAAAAGTAATTCCTCCCATATTCTTTTTCCCAATGATTGCTTTAGCTATTCGAGGGTGTTTATTGTTCCAAATAAATTTCAAAAGTGCCTGGTCCACTTCTTTGAAGAATGTCATGGGTATCTTTAGGGGGATTGCATTAAATCTGTACAGTGCTTTGGGGAGTATTGCCATTTTAATGATGTTAATCCTGCCAATCCATGAGCAGGGTATATGCTTCCATTTCCGCGTGTCCTCTCTTATTTCTTGGAGCAGAGTTTTATAGTTTTCCTTGTATAGGTCCTTCACATTTTTAGTCAAGTTGATTCCAAGATATTTGAGTTTGTGTGACACTATAGTGAATGGAGTTGTTTTCTTAATGTCCATTTCTTCCTTATTAGTATTGGTGTATAGGAAGGCCATTGATTTTTGTGTGTTAATTTTGTAGCCTGCCACCTTGCTATATGAGTCTATTGTTTCTAGAAGCTTTTTGATAGAGTCTTTGGGGTTTTCTAAGTAGAGTATCATGTCATCTGCAAACAGTGAGAGCTTGACTTCTTCCTTTCCTATCTGGATTCCCTTGATATCCTTTTCTTGCCTAATCGCTATAGCGAGTACTTCCAGTGCTATGTTGAATAGGAGTGGTGAGAGAGGACAGCCTTGTCTTGTGCCAGAATTTAGAGGAAAGGCTTTCAGTTTTTCTCCATTGAGGACAATATTTGCCTCTGGCTTGTGGTAGATGGCCTTAACTATATTGAGAAAGGTTCCCTCCATTCCCATCTTGCTGAGAGTTTTGATCAAGAATGGGTGTTGGACCTTGTCAAATGCTTTCTCTGCGTCGATTGATATGATCATGTGATTTTTATTTTTCTTGCTGTTGATGTTGTGTATTATGTTGATAGATTTACGGATGTTAAACCAGCCTTGCATTCCTGGAATGAAACCTACTTGATCGTAGTGGATGATCTTCTTAATGAGGCATTGAATCCTATTTGCCAGGATTTTGTTGAAGATCTTTGCATCTGCATTCATCAGCGATATTGGTCTGTAATTTTCTTTTTTCGTAGCATCTCTGTCTGGTTTAGGTATCAAGGTAATGTTGGCTTCATAAAAGCTATTTGGAAGTTTTCCTGTTTTTTCAATTTCATGAAAGAGTCTTGCCAGGATTGGTAGTAGTTCCTCTTGAAAGGTTTGAAAGAATTCATTAGTAAATCCATCTGGGCCTGGGCTTTTGTTTTTGGGCAGACATTTGATTACTTTCTTAATTTCCTCAATAGTAATGGGTGTGTTTAGATATGCTACATCCTCTTCATTCAATCGTGGAAGATTATAAGATTCCAAAAATTTATCCATTTCTGCCAGGTTTTCATTTTTAGTGGCATAGAGTTTCTCAAAGTAGTTTCTGATTACCCTTTGAATCTCTACCATATCAGTAGTGATCTCTCCTTTTTCATTCCTAATACGAGTTATCAAGTTTCTCTCTCTTTCTTTCTTTGTTAGTTTTGCCAGTGGTCTATCAATCTTGTTTATTTTTTCAAAGAACCAACTTCTGCTTTCGTTGATCTTTTGGATGGTTTTTCTGGTTTCCACTTCATTGATTTCTGCTCTCAGCTTTGTTATTTCCTTCTGCCTCCCTATTTTTGGATCCTTTTGTTGAGCACTTTCTAATTCTATGAGCTGCGTCATTAAGCTATTCAGGTATGCCCCTTCTTCTTTCCTGATGTGTGCTTGCAAAGCTATAAATTTTCCTCTCAGTACTGCTTTTGCTGTGTCCCATAGGTTCTGATAAATTGTTTCTCCATTGTCATTTGTTTTCAGGAAGGTTTTGATTTCCTCTTTGATTTCATCTCGGACCCACTGATTATTCAGTATGAGGCTATTTAACTTCCAGGTGTTAAAATTTTTCTTCTGTGTCCCTTTGTAGTTTATATATAATTTCAGGGCTTTGTGGTCAGCAAAGGCAGCCTGCAAAATTTCTATCCTCTTGATATTATGGAGATATGTTTTGTGTGCTAACATGTAGTCTATCCTAGAGAATGTCCCATGTACATTAGAGAAAAATGTGTATCCAGGCCTCTGGGGGTGGAGTGTCCTGTATATATCTACTAGGCCTCTTACTTCCATTTCTCTCCTCAGGTCTAGTATATTCTTGTTGGGTTTCAGTCTGGTTGACCTGTCTAGTGTTGACAATGCCGTGTTGAGGTCTCCCACAATTATTGTGTTGTTATTGATATTATTTTTCAGATTTGTCAACAGTTGTATTAAATATTTTGCTGGCCCCTCATTCGGTGCATATATGTTTAGGAGGGTGATTTCTTCCTGCTGTACATATCCCTTGATTAATACAAAATGTCCATCTTTGTCCCTTACTACTTTCCTAAGTATAAAGTTTGCATCATCTGATATTAATATGGCCACTCCTGCTTTTTTTTTGGGTGTTGTTTGCTTGGATGATTTTCCTCCAGCCTTTTATTTTGAGTCTATGTTTGTTCTGACTATTCAGGTGCGTTTCTTGTAGGCAGCAGAAGGTTGGATTGAGTTTTTTGATCCATTTAGCCACTCTGTGTCTCTTAACTGGTGCATTTAGTCCATTGACATTGAGAGAAAGAATTGTCCTGGGAGTCAGTGCCATCTTTATATTAAAGTTTGGTGTGTCTGTTGGTAAGCTTTGTCTTAAAGTATGCCGTTCAGTTTTTCTTTTAAGAATGGTTTTGAGTCTGTGAAGTTTTTGAGCTATTGTTTGTCTGTGAAACTATGTATTGTTCCTTCAAACCTAAAAGTGAGTTTTGCTGGGTGCAGTATTCTAGGCGAAGCATTTATTTCATTGAGTTTTGTCACTATGTCCCACCACTGCCTTCTGGCCTTGAGTGTTTCTGGTGACAGGTCTGCAGTAAATCTCAAAGATGTTCCCTTAAATGTAATTTCTCTTTTCGATCTTGCTGCTTTCAGAATTCTGTCTCTATCTATGGGATTCGTCATTGTGACTAGGATGTGTCTTGGGGTGTTTTTTCTGGGGTCTCTTTTAGTTGGCACTCTTCGGGCATGCAGGATTTGATCACATGTATTCATTATCTCTGGTAGTTTCTCTTTAATGATGTTCTTGACTGTTGATTCTTCCTGGAGATTTTCTTCCTGAGTCTCTGGGACTCCAATGATTCTTAAGTTGTTTCTGTTGAGCTTATCATAGACTTCTATTTTCATCTGTTCCCATTCTTTGAGTAATTTTTCCATTGTTTGATCATTTGCTTTGAGGCTTTTTTCCAATTTCTTCTGCTGTATGTAATTGTTATGTATCTCATCTTCCAGTGTACTGATTCTATCCTCAGCTGCTGTTAACCTGTGGGAAATCTCAAACATGTTTTTCTTCAATTCATCTACTGAGTTTCTCAGACCTGTTATTTGATCTGAAATTTCCGTTTGGAGTTTTCTCATTTCTATCTTCATATTCTCCTGATTCTTTTTAGTTTTCTCTTCTATACTTTGTTTGAGTTCTTTGAACATGTTCCATATTGCAACTCTAAACTCCTTATCTGAGAGACTGACTAGGTGGTTGATCATGTTCAAGTCATCAGAGTTGCCATCTTCATTCTCTATGTCTGGCACTGGCCCATGTTGTTTCCCCATTGTCACACTAGTACTGCATGTTTTTCTACGTGTTGTGATTGTATTCATTGGCTAAATGCTGTGCACCGTCGTGAAGGGGAGCGGAGCAACCGTGCTCCTCTGGCTTCTCCCTTAATGGGCGTGTCGACTCACCTCCACGGAAGGCTCACAGGAAGGCAGGCTGGCAGATGGGCCGCACCCAGGATTAAATCAGGCCAAAAATGCAGGACAGCAGAGTAGAGAGGCAGAAGGGTGCTGGCATCTGAGATCCAGCGAAGTTCAGTGGCTCCTCCCTTTCTGGGCGTGTCGACTCACCTCCACGGAAGGCTCATGGGAAGGCAGACTCCCCGGAAAGCTCACAGGAAAGCAGGCTGGCTGATGGGCCGCACCAAGGGTGAAATCAGGCCGAAAATGCAGGACAGCAGAGTAGAGAGGCAGAAGGGTGCTGGCATCTGAGATCCAGCAGAGTTCAGTGGCTCCTCCCTTTCTGGGCGTGTCAGCTCACCTCCAAGGAAGGCTCACGGGAAGGCAGACTCCCCAGAAAGTTCACAGGAAGGCAGGCTGGCTAATGAGCCGCACCAAGGGTGAAATCAGGCCGAAAATGCAGGACAGCAGAGTAGAGAGGCAGAAGGGTGCTGGCATCTGAGATCCAGCGAAGTTCAGTGGCTCCTCCCTTTCTGGGCGTGTCGACTCACCTCCACGGAAGGCTCACGGGAAGGCAGACTCCCCAGAAAGCTCACAGGAAAGCAGGCTGGCTGATGGGCCGCACCAAGGGTGAAATCAGGCCGAAAATGCAGGACAGCAGAGTAGAGAGGCAGAAGGGTGCTGGCATCTGAGATCCAGCAGAGTTCGGTGGCTCCTCCCTTTCTGGGCGTGTCAGCTCACCTCCAAGGAAGGCTCACGGGAAGGCAGACTCCCCGGAAAGCTCACAGGAAAGCAGGCTGGCTGATTAGCCGCACCAAGGGTGAAATCAGACCGAAAATGCAGGACAACAGAGTAGAGAGGCAGAAGGGTGCTGGCATCTGAGATCCAGCGAAGTTCAGTGGCCTTAAAAAAATATTTTTACAAAATGGAAGATAATTTGCACACAATATGTTCTTAGTATTAGCTAATTTTTTATGAGAATGGTACTAACAAAACTAACAAAACTCAGCAACTAAACAATCAATGCCATTCAAAATGGGGAGAAAATTGATGAAAATATAGTCAGTTGAAGACTAGACAGAAAGCTTATATGACCTAAGGTCACATGAGAAATGCTCATTATTTTTGGTTATTAGGAAAATGAAAATCATAACAAGAATGAACTCATGCCTCACACTATTAAAAATCACTATATCACAACTCCAGCTAGTGAGAATCCCTATATAAAATGGTTAGTAAAGAAAACTATTTTGTTGGTAATTGGAGAAAAATTAAGACTAATGCTCTGTTACTAGAAATATGGTCAAAAAACTTAACGAAAATATGATATTCTGTTTTAATTTTTCAAATTCCAATTCATGTTGGTTTATTACAAGTGGAAACTTGGTGAGTAAAAGTTATAAAATTTTATTATTATTATTGTATATATGTATCTTCAATTAAATCACTGAGCTTACTAATATTAAAATAATCTGACACAATACTAATCAATCATTATCTTATTATAAAACTGGTTCTTGATCACCAAGACTGAACCATTTGACTAAAAGAATTACAACAATCGCTACTTGAATGAAATCCAATGCTGTGTTTTCCATACACTTTGTGACAGAACAATTTGGGGAAATTTGTAATTGGTTACAACAGATTTCTGTGACATTAAACTATAAATGATAGTTGTATATTCAAGATAAATATTTGATTATCAAGACCAATGGCATTTCAAAATATAATTTATCATGAAGGTCAGCTTATTAAATAATTTATAAATAACAGCACTAAAAATTTAGTGTTTTTGGCCATAGAAATTCTGTTTTACACTCTAAAACGATATGAATTTCTAGTGTTCTGATATAACACATGAGATAATATTGGGCACATTTGAGTCACTTCCGAGAGCCTACTAAAATTTTTTCCTCATGTTCTAATAATGCGATAGTGACTGTGATGTTAAATAAATAAATTATCTCTCAATTGAGGCTATACCATAATGTAGAACAATATTATACATTTTTCATTTATTCAATTTGTTTATAATTATACTGTGCATTATATTACTTGGTATGTACCTTGGTTAGAATATGAAAAAATAAATAATGTTTATACTTCCGAAATAATTAAACATATTGACACAAGATATAAACACTAAAATAAATGTAACAGAAAAATATAATTTTCTCAAAAATTGAAATGATATTTTATTATTACAATAAAGATGAATAAATAAACCATTTATTTGTCATCTTTAAAGATTGATTTCAGAATATTGGGGAATTTGAGTTATGACCAAAAACTGTTGGAAATAGAAAAGTAAAAGATGTGTTTGTGTTCAATAAATGAGAAATCTGTGTGTAGTATAGAAATAAAACAGCAGATTTTGATAAATATGTAAAATAATATAAAACAGGCTGTATTGATATAAAAGGAACATGCCTGTTAAAGTACTTGTATAGGGTATTTTTTCAAGAAACCATATTTACATCATTAATGTAAATCACAAGTGTAAATTTTTTTTTACAAAAATGCCTGTACCTTTCACAATGCAGGTAGGTCAGTAGGATTGGGAGTGGGAATGGGGATGGCGTGGAAATGATGGAAGGAAATGGACACTGGTGAAAGAATTGGTGTTGAAGCACTGTATTTCTGAAACCAAATCATGAATAACTTTGTAATTCACAGTGCTTTAATAAAATAAAGTTAAAGAAAATATGAAATTCAAGGATTTTTTGGGTAACACATGGATGCTTAAAATTTTTCCTGCGAATCTTATATAAAGTATATATGTAAATATTTTATATTTTATTCATTTTGCCTGGAACTATATTGTTTTGTGTTGTAATGTCATGCAAAGCATTGTTAAGTATAATCAGTTGTTGGCTAAGTATTCCTCAAGAAATAAATTTAATTATTCTGCAGCAAATTTGTTGACACATTGTTTATACATTGGCAATTTATGCAACATAATGTGTTGTGTAGGGGCCTCCACATTGATGTTGCTAGTGGATATAGGGGTATGAATAATTAATAATAGAATTCTAATAATTTTGAACTTAAAAAGCATTCGCTCCATCCAGTTGAGTATTTCCCCAGTCTTTATAACATATGCATGTATATAGTTCTCTTAGATTATGATCTGTCTAGTCTATGGCATCCAAATACTTAGCCAGAAAATAAATATATCCAAAACCTAAATATAGTTATTTTTCTGTCTTTAGTGATAAGGTGGTAACTGAATTTCCCTCTAAAAATTAGTTATGAACTGATATATCACCACTGGTGCTTGCTCTACTGACTCATTATTGGTAAATGTATTTAATTATTTCATAATACTATTATATTAAAATATCATTAGAAATGTAGGCAATACTTTATACATCTCTTATATTTAGGATCTCATAGATTTTTCAAGAATATTATAAGTGCAATACATTCAAATTAATTTGAAGTGCTAAATTCAGGCATAAAATCAAAATGCCCATAGATAACTGATTTAAGCATTGCATTCAAAGTTTGATATTAGTTTAATATTATAAATTATAGTTATCACTAACATTTTAGGTAGATGTTGATATATTAAATTTTTATAAGATAGAATAAAAATTAAATGAAAATTAAAAATACATACAGGTAAGTAAGTACAAAGTTAAAGTATTTTCTCTCACAAAACTGACCAGTCAATACCAAATTTGTTCCTGTGAGCATCACTAGAGTGAAACCTGAGCACTCTTTACTGTGCTTGAATCACCCCTCAGAATAGTAAGTAAAAAAATACAAACATTACTAAGATAACATTTAAATATTATGAAATACTTAATAGAACTGTAATTTCTCCACTGGATGCTAGATAAACTCTCAAGTGTTGTTAGTGTGCTCCAGAGAGCAGTTTTTCACTACCACCACCATGGTCTTTGGTCCAATTTGTGGAGTATAAAAGTAAGTATTGCTACAAAAATAAAAAGAAATTATCTTTTGATATGTGAAATGTTCTGATATTAATAACTGATAATAAACTTAATATTGTTCACTTGTTTTTTACTTGTATAATGAACTAAATATAACATATAACATTATACTTAAATTACTTAACAGATAGTAATTGACTGGTTCTTCTTTCTACATTATATGTAGAATGTGATAGAGAATGTGATAGACTCTACAAACTGTTGTCAACTCCTTTTTTTTATTAATAAGAGGATGGCAAGCTGGATTTAATTTTGGCATAAATGTAATACCAGACTATAAAATTGGTAGTAAATTCCAGTCAAGAAATATGTGAATGATAATTCAGAACTATAAAAGAAATACAACTTTGTCTAATAGAAAGAAAAACCCGATTCACAGTATCATACATTATGAAAAAAATAACAGGTACCATGACAATACTCAAATATTAAAATGAGCATTTTATAACTTCAAATATCACAAAATAAAAAATGCGATGACACATATATGTGTGATATGTAATGGATCTCTTCTGAATGTTAGTTTGTTTCAAAGTCTGTAAAGAGATCTGCTCCTAGGTATATAAAAGGAAATGAAATGTTTTACACAGTTAAGAAAAATATGTACTCTTGTTTTAGGGCTTGTTTAAAAGACAGAGAAATGTTTCTTTCATATTTTTCCTCATTATTTTTAGTGTCTTTTGACACTAGCATTCATTACCAGGGTATTTTCAAGTGGTTTTTTCCTACCACTCTTCACATATTCATTTAAAGTATTCTCTATTTCTTGTTATTAGTATCTACTAATAAGAACTAATAATTGTTATAATTTAATACTAATATAATGTCGTTTTAAATGTTAAGTCATTTATTGCTCAGTAGTAAGCAACTATTTTGAATATCAACAATTTAAGATAACTAATGATAAAGTTTGAATACATTTATATTTATATATATGTTTAAAATATATGTTTGGATATATTAATATCTATGATTTTACTCATAAATGTCTCTATTATACTTCTGCATGTCATACAAAACTTATGTTGCTTACATAAAACATTCCACAGTAGGAAAACATGACACATTCTGCATTTAAATTACGAATGACTTTGTTCTCTACTTATAAAATGTAATATTTTTTAAATTAGAGGTATTATTTGCAACTTGGGTAGTTGGAGCACCTGCATTTGAAATACAGTTTTCAGTATTTATAAAATATTAGTTATTTTTAAATTATACTTGTAGACATTAAATTTTTATCACATTAATAAGTGATATTAATCAGACTTAAAATATGTTATTTCTTACTAGTGTCAAAATTTTATATTTAATTGATTTATATTTGGTTTTCGGGTCATACTTGTTATTGTTCAGGGTTTATTCCTGTATCTGCTTTTAGTGATCACTCCTCATTGTCTCAAGGACCTTATATGTTTCAGCGTATCAAGCCTGGATCAGACCTTTGCAAAGCAAAACCCCTAAGCTCAATATTATCTCTATGGACCTGTAGTTCTATACTTTTAGGTGTTAGGTACCTGGTGATACTCAAAGTTTACTCTTGATTTCTTATTCAGAAATTACTCTTGGCAGTGCTTAGGAGACATATGTGATATCAGGTATTAATTCTGTGTTTAATGTAAGCAAGACAAGCACCGTACCTGCTGGACTATTTTTATGGACCCCCATTTTATCATTTTAATTAAAATATTTTAGCTATAAAGTATATTCTTAGTGGTATGAAAAATCGAACAAGATGTTTTAAACATTTTATATGTAAGCTATTTACCTTTTAATGTAATGTTAAACATCTAGATAGTGCACTGATAATGGAAACCTTGTTGGAAAATGAATTTATTCATACATTTATAAATGTGTGAGTATGAATAGGCTTCATATAATTTTATGTGTGTTTTAATAAAAATGCCAATTCAGCTGCTTCACACTTTGCATATAAATTTCTCTTGTTGCCAAAAAAAAGTTATGAGTTGATACAAAGGTTTGAGGAAGCCATTGTAATTTTAATAATAATTACCAATCATAGCATTAAAGGACAGAATTTTGCCCTCATTTGGAAAACTTGAAGTGACCTCCCACCATGGAAACTTTTACAAATGTTTGGTAAGTTCTACTTTAGGCCTTGATATTTTAGATAGAAAATCTAAAACATTAATGTTAATGATTAGTTCAACATATAATATTGATTATTAAGTTTACAATCAGTGTTAGGCAGTTTTAATTTCTAAGCTGAGCAAATAAAAAGAAAGAACAATGGTTTCTCCATAGAAACGGAGGATCTACTATAATTAAAGAACTTTGAATGGTATTAATTTTATTTTTCAATGAATTATTGAATAGTAGTTGACTTTTGCTCTTTGGCTTCACTCCTTGCTTCAGTATCTATACTAAAAGTTTTAACTTCCTTCTGGTTTTAATGTTTGTTGAACCGATATCTTATTTTTTTTAATCTTCTCATCTTGAATTAAACATAGAACCATCTGTGCATGGTTTCCTATGGCAATTTAGGGAAATAGCAATGATATGAAAACCTGAACTAAATGTATCAAATAATGAAATACTTTATATATAAAGAAATACTTCATTTTAGAACTTATTAAAGGAATTGATGAAACTTGAATTTGCTCCTATGCATATTCATAAGTTTTAAGTGGGATTGTGAGTGATTTTATATAATTATTAATATAATTTTGAACAAAGTGTAATGATTTATCCTACTGAACTTACAGGAAAGTGATCATAATGCTGCACTAATATACATTCTATAATACAGTATTCAGTCTATTGTGCACTATTCCATTGTCTGTATCTACTTCTCTAGAAACAGAAAGATTCTTTACAAAGTAGTTTTATTTCTTGAAAATAAAATAAGACTATCTGCATTAAGTTTAGAACATTGAGGTAAACTTGAGGGAAGAGAACACTCTAGAAAATTTAGCTATATATAATATTCTTTTCAAGTGATTAATCAAGAATGATATCTGTGGCAGATTTTGTTTTCAGTCTTTAATACGAATATTCACCATGCTCTTCTTATTTATTAATTGAATCTAATTACTCTAGATCTCTATTAACTGCCTGAAAGATTGTCTTTGAGGCTAATCTTAGGAATGTTAGAATTTTGAAGAAATGTATAATTTTTTTACTATATGAAGCAAACTCATAATCATACAATATATTTAAATATTTTCTAAAATGTTGCTAAGCATGAGAAAGAATAAGAATCACTGTAGAACTAGTATTTATTTGGGTTATTTAGAAAGGTTTGGTAGCATTTTGCCTTTCCATAAACTTGGTTATGACACAGTTAATTATTATGAAGATCAAGCTACTAGAATTAGTTTCTTGTGGTAGCAATGCTATAGAGCTTTTCTATATCATTAGCTTTACATTTACTCTGAGTCTATGACAATTTTGTATTTATGAGAAAGTACATACTACTGACAAGTTCAAGCTCTATATGCTGATTGAGAAATATCTCAAAAGATCATTAAATGTGCATATGAAAAGTTACTATTTTAGAAAAGAAATTTTACCTACACAAGGATTATTATGGAAATAAAAGAGCCATAAAAGAATGAAGCATGCTTCACATCTTAGCATAAATGCTGATGTAAAAATGCTATATTCACATTTCTAATGACAGATTCAACCATTAATAGTTTGGAACAAGTATTAGCTGATCGTGTAGTACTTCTCTTTGGTGTCTTGATGAAGGTTGACATTTTTGACATTAAGGGTTAATTAGTTGCCACTCAGAATGAGGTCACAAATGGCTAATTGCACCTTCAGCTAGGTAATTACTGTCATGTATCAAATTCTCATTCCATGTAATTATACCAGAATCAGGTGCTCTGTCTGCTCACCTAGGGATACATTTGCCTTCCAAGTCCTCTCTGTGGGAATTCCAAAGTTTTACATAGGAGGTGAACTCACTTGCAATTTGACCTGATGACTAAAGTGATATGCAAAAGGTTCCAAACTACCCATTTAAATAATGGTCCTAAGGATATCATCCAGTTATGCTTTAATTTTTCTGGCTTCTCTGATTCTGTAATTTTGTTGCTGTCAGCTCTGATATTCTTGCTCACAGGTTAGATATTCATTAAATTCATCTGAGCCATTCCAAAACTTTACTTTTTTTCTCCAAAATAACTGCTGAAGCTTAGCTTATCATCAATATTTACATAAAATGGCACCGTGCATCTTAAATAGAGAGACAGAGGTCAGGCAAAGGTATGGGGAATAAAGATCTCTTTTTGCAGAGATTCCATATGCCATTGGATTGGCCAGTGCTGTGATTTTGTATCTATGGTCAAATAAAAATTAGTAAGTACAGACACTTCATGAAAAGAAGATATAATACTTCTAAATGTATGCCCCTACTTACATCACTGAAATACACTCTTGGGAAATACTGGAGAACAAATCTTTCTGGTTCTCAAAGGACATGGTGTAGGTGATTAACTTAGCTCTTTCTGTAGTCTCTAATCAGATGCAATACTCAATGTTAATAGTTAGAAGCATTAGGTCCTGCAGTAATAGGCATTATTCCCTCATTAACCAGGCAGTTTAAATGTCCCACAGGGCAACTGAAACCTGAAGTTTATTGGTAGACCAGTCAGCAGCTTTCCTATGGCTTAAAGTGAAAAATTTTCTTTGACTCAATTGAATTAACAGCAATGTGTGCTTGTATATGTGTGTATATGCATGAGACAGAATCAGACAGACTCTATACACATATGTTGAATATATGAAATTTTAGTTAGTCTTGTAAAACTTGTATTTAAATTTTATGAGTCACAAAATGTTGTCAATGATAATTGTAGTTCTATTACACTTATAGTTTGTTCCTGGGAAAGTCAAGCGTAGATGCATAGAGTTAGTGCAAGCACACCATCTATAAGGATAAAATACTTCCCCTGGGTCTCACATATTTCTAATGCAGACTGTATACTAGCGGAATTCCCAGGGAAGAGATTGACAGTATCACAAATGTGTTTGAAGTCAGTGTTCACTGGGGATCTAAAATAGAAATATTTCAACTCTTTTCTCTATAATGGACACAAACAAAATATCTAACCTCTGTATGGTATTTTAGAGTTTATAAAGAAGTCTTAAACAAGTCATCCCATTTAATTCTAACTATAAACTGTGGTAAAGAACTTTTTTTAAAATGACATACTTTTACAGATAGGATTTAGTAAGTGGGAACTAAGTTTCTTGTCTCTAAATCCATAATTTTCTGGAAAATGAATTTACATTACTCTGGAAAATAAATCATTTAATTTTAATAATTTCAAGATGTTTCCAAAAGTTTTGATCTAATAAAGCTGAAAGAGTCCCATATTACTTATATACATGACCATAGCTAATATATATACATATATATATATATATATACATATGTTATTTGGCATCAATGAAAATAATCCTGAATAGTCATCACCTGCTTAAATGAAGATCATTTTTTATCTTCTCTTCTTCAACTGAAGCACATGAAAAAACTGTATGCATAAAAATTTTTACATTTTAATATCAACTATAACAAAGGTTTTGTACTTTAAAAATAATAGTTCCTGAATGAGACTTTGGATATTCTGTGTAAAATTAACATAGCAAATTCCAATTTTTAGGATATTAATGTAAGTAAAAAGTTAAATAAGATAATTTTCAATCCTCCAATGTTCTATATCCAAGATTATGTTGGTTCTCATCATTCATGTTCCACACTGTCCTTATTGAGATTGTTCCTCAAAGTCCATTGCTGACTGCTGTCACTGATACCTTGTCCTCTTTGTTAGCCTTTGTTCGCTGCTCTCTCAGTTTGGACTTCCTTGACTCCCTATCTATTTGCTCATTTTCCTTTCTTTCCTGGTACTGCCATTAGTTCAAGTGTAAATGAGAGGGACAGCCAGTAAAGTTGCAGAAAAACATTCAAAGGGGGATGACCTGCACTATGTTTCTTCCTTGACTTTTCTTGGTTCTTAAGCCATGTGAGTGAAAATACCTACTTTTCTGCTATCTAATAAGACGGAATGTTTATCCTTCTGTGAATTGCTTTCTCTTATGACCTATTTTATAGGATTTTACCTCCATATAATAGTCATTTCCATTATCTATAGGACAGGCTAACCCTTAGAATGTTGAAATTTTAAATGCCTAATTAAATAAATTAGATTACCTCCACCTCTTTGCTTCTCCCTCTGCCTTCATTCAACAATAGCACTGAAATTAGTTATTTCACACAAACAACATTTAAATGAAACCTTTTATCCAAATTCTCTTCAGAACCAATAGATTCATTGAGTTTCTAGGACAAGAGACTGGAATGTTGGAAGTTATTTTTAAGGCTTTCTGAATCTTATACTTAGTGGTCAAATAGATATTCAACAAGTTATTTCATTGACCTATGATTGAAATAAACATGTAGAGGATAATAAAATATTAGCAGATCACAATGGAAATGCCTTGTGGAATTTTCAATGGGGAAATAAAATCTTGTCTGAGAAACAAAGATTTATTAAGAAATTAGATCAAATTTGATTTGTATTAAGTATAAGAAACCAGCAGATAAAAAAAAAGATATTTCTACAGTAAGATAAATCACAGAAGAATCTTTGAAGGACAGTTATGACAGTGATCATTTGGGAAACACATAACATTAAAGATCCTATTATATTAACAGTATCAAAATTTATATAGTTTAGAAATAAATTATATAATTATCTCTGAGTTCAAATCTGCTGTTTTCTTTATACATTTATTGTTGGACACAAAGGAATTCCCCTATTGTGGCTACTGTGAATAGCACTGCTATTAAAATAAAATTATAAATATTTTTTGAGAGAATAATTTTGTTGAGATTCATAGATACTATGAATTCTATTTTTCAATTTCTTTGTATTTTTCATATTGTTACTCTACCAGATTATATTCCTGTCAGTAGTATACCCTGATACTTACTTTTAACCTAAACCTGCCAAATTTTTTGTATTTCATCTTTTTTTAATAGCTGTATTATATGTGTGGGATAATATACAGTGATTTAGGTCTGCATTTTATGTTTTTTATGATGCTTAACACTTTTTGTTTGTTTATTTTATGAGCCACACCCTGTGATGCTTAGGGGTTACTCCTGGCTGTGCATTCAGAAATACCCCTGGCTTTGGGGGACCAATGGGATGCTGGTGATCCAACCGAGGCCCTTCTTGGGTCAGCCATGTGCAAGGCAAACTCCCTGCCACTGTGCTATTGCTCGGCCCCCGTTTAACACTTTTTAAAGTATGTATAGAAAACTATGGTTCTCTTGAAAACATAATATCTTATGTTATTCTATTTGTTAGTATTTTTCAATTTAACTATATGAGTTTATTGTGAATCTAGGTTCTTACTCCCTTATTAAATATTAGTTTCAAGTATTCTTACTATTTAAAGTGTGTAGTTTTATTTTGTTTATGGGATTCTTTGCTGTGTAGTAACCTTTATGTAGTCCCATTTCTTTCTCATTACACATTTTGCTTTTGCTTTTGGTGTATAAAAATGTTATTACCATGAGCAAAGTAAAATTGCTTTAACTCTATGGTTTTTACTTTTAGGTCTTACATTTAAATATTGAATTCTCTGTGAATGGATTTTTATGATAGTGTAAGATAGTGATGCAATTTACTATTTTTGTATTTGATTTTTCCAACATGATCTTTTGAAGTAGTTATCTTTATTATATATTTTTATCACTTTGTCAAAATCAATTGACTTTATATGAATGTCTTTACTTCTAAGCTCTCAATTGTCTTATACTGATCTATGTGTCTGTTTTATTAATGCAAGTAGAACATCATTTTGTTTGACTGTATGATGTAGTTAGAAATCTACTGTAATGACTACAACTTTGTTATTTTTCTCAATTGCTTTAGCTATTCATAGCATTTGCTATTATGGATGTCAGAATTTTTTCTTTTCCTTTGCAAACACCATTATTTTGATAGTGATGACTTTAGTCAATGATAATTCTTTCATCTGATGTAGTTGGTTAGGAAAGGCTCCTCTTGGCAGTAAATTTCAATAAGTAATAAAACCAAGAAATGTTTGGAGAGACAAAGTCAAGAAATGTTTGTAAAGACAAGATAAAATCTGAAATAGAATCCTTATTCTGCCAGCTCAGGATAAAGGCCAATAATTCAGAACAGGTCAGGAGCCCTTCTAAGACTGAGAGAATGGAGACTGCAAAAGTTAAAAGTCCTTCTTCTCGACAAATTCCTAGCCATAAACCTCTGTCCAACCTATGGAAAGTAAGGGGAGGGGGGAGCCATATAACTAGTTACCCAAAGTACTTCAGCTAATTCTATTTTACAGTTGTCCTACTTTGTGTACATAATTTTTAATTTAATCTTTTAAGGACTCCACTTGAATTTTCACAAGAACTTGTATCCTATATCACTAATACTCATTGTTTTGTCCTTTGTATTTCCTTGAAATTTTTTTATGTTATGTAAAACAAAATACCTATGTCCAGTGTGGAGGTTGGCAGTGAAAAGTAAGAATATTTCTTGACAAGTAAGGATCTCTAAAAATCCAGGTGGCAGGAACAAATTTCCATTTCATGGAATTTAAGTGGGCTTTGAGTTTCATCCGGTATTTCCCTAAGTGACGTTGGAAAAGGTTTTGTGTCCATGCCTTGATGAAGCTATTGTGAAACTGTTTTCTCAACTTTCCCAGTGTTGTATTTCCCAGTGTTTTGCATTATGAATGCAAAAAAGATTTCTATTTGTTTATATTGTGAAAAGAAAAAATATATAGTCATTTAAAAATAGCATCAGAGTTGTCATACTGGAAATAGTGCTTATTATCTGAAATGAGCCAAAAGGTATTTGGACTAGGTTTCAGGAACCTTTGAGATCCTAGAAATAAAAATGTGTTCTGAAAAGAAAGAAACTGATGATTAGGAACTTTATGCCAGAGAACAGACACTATAACCAATTGTCTGTGTAAAAATAGTTTGTTAACAAGATCTATGTTTATTTAACAAGTTATCTAATTTTTCTTTTTTCTGCCTATAAAATTCCAAAAATTGCTCTTCTTTGTACAGCTTCCTGAAATTGCTTGGGTCAGACAGAAATCCTTAATCAGAAATAAATGCTTAATGGTATCTCTTTTTTAATGTTTTATTTTGAGTTTATGTTTTCAGCAAATAGTCCATCTATTTTGTTAAATCTATTGTTAAATCTTTCCTTTAATATTATTTTGTCATTGAATTGTTTTTCTTATATTAAATGGTTACATAGGTATACACATGATTTTTATATCATTCAAATTTACCAAAAACATTTATTCATTTTTGAGTAAAAATTGTTTTTCACATATTTATAAATCATGTCATCTGTGATACAAAGGATATTACTTCTTCCCTTTTGATTTTGATAATCCCCTGGGGAGAATTTCAACCAGCTCCTAGATGTCTGCTAAATTAAAAGCGTGGCCCTCAGGCAGCAGCTTTTAAAGTATGTATAGATAAATCTCTTTTAAGAAAAGGCTTGGAGAAGGGAAATTTTGCCTGCTTGCTCTGTACTGAGCCCTGGAGGGGTAGTCATGTGGAGTTCTTATGTTTCCATTAAAATGGCTTCGTTTTTTTTGCTATAATTTCATAGATGTAAATATACAGATTTTTGATTTACAGAATTCTTCATTTTGGGAGTTCATCACTCATAGGAATCTCAAAAGTTGAGATTCTACATTTGGGGTCCAAATAATTTACTCCATAAAAACTTTGTTCTTGTTGTTTTTTCTCATTTTTGTCTAAGTTAGATTGGGTTTGTGTGTTTTATATCTGGCATCCCAAACAGTGCTCAAAAGAACTAGGAGCCTACATGCAGTCTTTGGCCATTTGCATGAGAGCTACAAGAGGAGCAGAGACAACTGATGATTAGAATTTGTTATATCAAGGATTACCCAGCCACCCCTGTGCATTTGAATCCTCTAACACTGTACAGAGTGATACTCTGGGAGACCATATGAAACCAGGTATCAAACCTGAGTAAGTACAGAATGCATATTAGATGTGTAATACCTTAACTCCTATACTATCTTTATACCCCAAGGATTTGGATTTTATGGTAAGAATATGTGAGTCTTTCAGGATATTTTTTAAAATGTTTTATATATATTTTATTTAAACACCTTGATTACATACATGATTGTGTTTGGGTTTCAGTCAAGAAAAGAACACCACCCATCACCAGTGCAGCGTTCCTATCATCAATGTCCCAAATCTCCCTCCTCCCCACCTGACCCCCACCTGTACTCTAGACAGGCTTTCCATTTTCCTCATACATTCTCATTATTAGGAAGGTTCAAAATGTAGTTATTTCTCTAACTAAACTCATCATTCTTTGTGGTGAGCTTCCTGAGTTGAGCTGGAACTTCCAGCTCTTTTCTCTTTTGTGTCTGAAAATTATTATTGCAAGAATGTCTTTCATTTTTCTTAAAACCCATAGATGAGTGAGACCATTCTGCATTTTTCTCTCTCTCTGACTTATTTCACTCAGCATAATAGATTCCGTGTACATACATGTATACGAAAATTTCATGACTTCATCTCTCCTGACAGCTGCATAATATTCCATTGTGTATATGTACCACTGTTTCTTTAGCCATTTGTCTGTTGAAGGACATCTTGGTTGTTTCCAGAGTCTTGCTATGGTAAATAGTGCTGCAATGAATATAGGTGTAAGGAAAGGCTTTTAGTATTGTTTTTTTGTGTTCCTAGGGTATATTCCTAGGAGTGGTATAGTTGGATCGTATGGGAGCTTGATTTCCAGTTTTTTGGAGGAATCTCCATATCGCTTTCCATAAAGGTTGAACTAGACGGCATTCCCACCAGCAGTGGATAAGAGTTCCTTTCTCTCCACATCCCTGCCAACACTGTATATTCTCATTCTTTGTGATGTGTGCCATTCTCTGTGGTGTGAGGTGGTACCTCATAGTTGTTTTGATTTGCATCTCCCTGATGATTAGTGATGTGGAGCATTTTTTCATGTGTCTTTTGGCCATTTTTATTTCTTCTTTGTCAAAGTGTCTGTCCATTTCTTCTCCCCAATAAACACCCTAGAATAGCTAAAGCAATCATTGAGAAAAAGAATATGGGAGGAATTACTTTCCCCAAATTTAAACTTTACTACAAAGCAAGAGTTATCAAAACAGCATGGTATTAGAATAAGGAAAGGCCCTCAGATCAGTGGAATAGGCTTCAATACTCAGAAAATGTTCCCCAGACATACAATCACCTAATGTTTGATAAAGAAGCAAGAAATCCTAAATGGATTTCTTCAACAAGTGGTGTTGGCACAACTGGCTAGCCACTTGCAACAAATAGAACTTAGAGCCCCAGCTAACATCATGTATGAAGGTAAAATCCAAATGGATTAAAGACCTCTATATCAGACCCGAAACCATAAGATATATAGAACAACACATAGGCAAAACACTCCAGGACATTGCGACTACAGGCATATTCAAGGAGGAAACTGCACTCTCCAAGCAAGTGAAAGCAGATTAATAGATGGGAATATATTAAGCTGAGAAGCTTCTGCACCTCAAAGGAAATAGCGCCCAGGATATAAGAACCACCCACTGAGTGGGAGAAACTATTCACCCAATACCCATCAGATAAGGGGCTAATCTCCAAAATATACAAGGCACTGACAGAAATTTACAAGAAAAAAACATCTAATCCCATCAGGATATTTTTTAATTATTACATATTATAGAGTTTTCAGATTGATATTTAAATTTGTTTTTGAATAAATGTTTTATTATAACTTTATGCAAAAGTACCTAGAATTGGACTCTGAGTCATATTATATTTTGTTCTTTTTAAGAAACCACCATATTTTTGTCTATAGAACCAAGCACATTTCTACCTATGGAGTTTCCATCCACAAAACACTACTGTTTCCAAACACCAGATGTCAAAAGCAAACACTGGTTGTTTTGACTTATGCCATTCTCACTAGGGAGTTGTTTCATTCCGGTTTTGATTTGCTAGTAAGTGAAAATAAACACAACTATATGTCTACTGGCCATCCACATATCCTCTTTATGTGTCTGTTCATCTTTTCAAATTTTATTTCATGAGGTTATTTGTTTCTGTTTTGCTGTTGATGAGCTTTTAAAGTTTTTTATATGCTATATATTATCCCCCTTATCTAATTATTATATGAAAATATTTTCTCCCATTCAGTAGGGTGTCTATTTTAGATAAATTAGTTTTATTTGTAAATTTTTTTAAAATCTGGTATAGTGCCATTTGTTTTGTTATTTGCTATTTTTTACCAGTGGGGTCAAATAATTGAAAACAACTCTGACATCCATATCCTCATTATAGTTTATGCATTTTGTTATAATCTCAAGAACCTAAATCTACACTTTTGTGTGTGATTTGAGATACATAACAAATATTTTTTTCACCTGGTTATCCAGCTTTACGAGTACCTTTTGTTTAAGAGGCTTCCTTTGTTCCATTTGTTTTACTCAGCTCTTTGTCATGAATTACCATTCTACTTATGTATTTGAGGATTTAGCTCAGAGATCTCAATCTTATTTTTATAAGAATCTATCTTTATTTTAGTATTACACTATTTTGATTTTGTAGGTCTTCACTACTATTTAACAGCAGGAAATAATTTTTACCTAGAATTGTTTTGGATATTCAGGAAGTTTTATGATTTCATACCAATTTTAGTAGAGTGTGTTCTAAGTACTTGAAGAAATTCATTGGCATTTTAAAGGAAATGACTTTGACTAAACAATGTGATAGGTAGGAATGCCATTTTGAAAACATTGCTTTTGTTTCATGAATATGATTTTTTTGCTGTATCCATTTCCTTTTTGTTTCCTATTTCTTCCAAATGTAACATAGATTTTAATTGAGCTATTTGACTTTTTTTTATTAAGTTGATTATAAGGTATATGAGATTTTTGTTTTGTTTTGTTTTGGGTCCACACACGCTATTCAGGAGTTACTCTTACTCTGCACTAAGGAATATCTCTTGGCAGTGCTCAGTTAATCATATGGGATGCTCGAATTAAACCCAGGTCAGCCACTTGCAAGGCTAGACCCCAATCCACAGTGCTATCTCTTCATTCCCAAGTGATTTTTTGGGTTTATTTTTAGTTTACCATTTATTAACAGAAACTCAATTGATATTTTTGTGTTCCATTTTGTAGAATGCTATTTTTATATACTAGTTTATTGATTAAGAGCAGTGTTTGACTCACTGTGAGCAGGCAGGAGAGCACAGAAATTGGTGGGACAACTTTCTAGTTATGAAGTCTGTAATGTGATTTCCATTTTCAGAAGTGATGTTTGCTTGCCAGTAGTCATATGTAAATTAGCAAAGCTTGGATCCTTTTGTCTTTCTGGACCAAAAGATTATTATTAGTAGTTTTGTTATAGTATTTGCTAAAGATGGGTAAAATTTGTCTTAGAAATTTGTCTTTCAGATCTGTTATAATGAGGAGTGAGATATAATATGACGTCCAGGATATTTTTGGTTAATAAAATTGTGAGATATTGCCAAGATATTGCATGCTAGATATTTGACCCATTTATACCATAACTTGTCTTTTTATTTCAACCTTTTAAGTACAGAATTATAATATTAGTGTACTAAATGTGTGTCTGACTACAATAACTCCCTGTATTCCAGGTTAAAGTCCTTACTTTAGATTGCATTTTGTGTAACCATGATGGTATTATTTTCTTTACATATTCTGTATGGATTAATAAATGTTTTGTTATGAATCATCTCAGATCTCGGGAGGAAATCAATTTGAGTGCTCTGTTTTTGAAAATATCAGTTCAGAGCCTCTCTAAAAATGTTTTATTGCCTTCTCTTTACCATCAGTTGTGCAAGGCCATCTAACTCTCACCTTTACATTATCTTGGGGGTCATTATGGTATTAGTACTGTATACATAACACCTCAATCTGCCATGATTATCATAATATCAATAACCACTGATAGGTAACACTGGTCATATGGTTTCTATAATCATAAAATTTGATGATTCTTTTTATGACTGCCTTTTATGCATAATAGCTACATTAATTTACATTCTCTTCCTATTAGAGTAGTTTTTCTGTTTTCCACATTTCTTATCCCTTGCTGTATTATGTTTCTAAAAACATCCCTGGAAGAGGAAAGAGTGAGTGAGTGAGAGAGAGAGAGAGAGAGAGAGAGAGAGAGAGAGAGAGAGAGAGAATAGAAGGTAGAGTGATTGACTTGAATATGCTTAGTCTGCATATCTGCATTGATTCCTGACATCACATATGATCACCCAAGCCCTGCAAAGAGTGGTCCCTGAGTTCAGAGAGTCAAGATTCAACTGTAAAAATCACTAGATATACCTGACAAACCTCTATTCCTATGGGTATAAAGTGACAACCTTATTTTTATTTGCATTTAAGATAGATGAACAAGTTTTCATTTGCCTATTGGCCATATATATGTTTTCTTTGAAAATGTCTTTCCAGTGCATTGAAAGATTTTTAATTGGATCACTTGGGGGTTTTATTTAGCTTTATAGGTTCTAAATGTAATTGAATTTTAACTCTGATCTATATAGCGAGGTATCATCTCCCATTTAGTATTTTTTTCCTTTTTATTGAGGGTATCTTTTGCTGTGCAAAGCATTTTAATTACCAGAAGTGCTGTTCTTATTTTTGCTTTCTATTTCTGCCATTTGTCTTGTATCCAGAATATTTTTCCTTAAGATACTGTCAAGCAGTTTTTCACCTATGTCATTTATTTGTATTTTATGATTTTAGGTGTATTTTTAAATATTCTTTATATTCTAAATTTTAGATGTGATATAATATAATGATTTTATTTATTTTTTATGTATTTTCCCAGAACTTCTTATTGAATAGAAATTCCCTACTCCATTTAATGCCTTAGCTCTTCTGTCATAAATTAGTTGTCCACATATATTCAGAGTTATTTCTCGGCATTATATTATGCTACATTTTATTATGTCTATTTTTATTACAATATCAACTTTACAAACAATTTGAAGTTAGATTGAATACCAATTTAAAACATATTACTCAGGATTATTTTTGTTCATATGTTTTCTTGTAACTATAAGGCTTTTTTATGTTATGTTTTTCCGTTTTTGTAAAGGGTCACATTATGATTGTGTGATACTGTATTACATTTTTATTTACTTTAGGCTGAATAACCAGGTTAGCTGTGTTAGTTTTCCAATCCATAATCATGAGTTAGCTTTTCATGTAAAAAAATCTTTCAATTTTATTAGTGTCTCAAAGATTTGAGAGTACACATATTTTACTTCATTGGTTAAATTTATGTTTAGATATTATGTTCTTTTTGGTAAAATTATACACAGCATTATTTCCACATATTTTTCATGTAATTTATTAATTGTACATACACTGTACAATGGATTATTGTATAAAGATTTTGTAGCATGAAAATTTACTTTTATTTGTTTTTTTCCTGATAGGTCTTTTGATATCTTTGGTTTTGTTTTTATATGCAAAAAAGCATGAGATTTGCAAAGATTGGTAGTTTTCTCTTTTCCATTTGGATTCCTTTTGTTTTACTTTTCTTTCATTTTTATGGTCTTTTTTTCATAATAATATATTTATTTAAGCACCATGATTACAAGCATTTTTGCAGTTGGATTTCAATTACAGAAAAGAATATGCCCCTTCACCAGTGCAACATTCTCACCACCAATGCTTTGCCAATAACACAAAATTGAATAGCAGTAATAGGTAATAATAAGCATTTGAATCTTGTTCTTAATAACTAAGGAAAGCTTACAGTTTTCACTAAGGAGTATAGTTTTACCTATGGGTATGCCATATATGGTTTGAAGTTGAGGTGCTTATTCTTTTGCATAATTTATTAGATGTCACTAATGGATAAAAAAATTGTCCTTAACAATTACCACTCTTCTTGGTATTTGACCTTAAGAAAAGTCTCATTCATTCTTTTTATATTATTTTTTGCAGTTTAGTGCTGTTTGAAGATATATTAGTGTTTTTACATTTGAGAGTTCAACCATATTGGGGTGGTGGTGTTTCTAAGCCAGCATTTTTTTTTTTTTAATTTCCCAGTAGATGGTGCTATGGCTGTAGTTTTGGGTCTTTGCTTTGCAGGCATGGTCCAGAAAGCTATGTTTATCTAATTGATAAACAACTCTGTTGTTACAGCAATTTGGGAACCTTGGGTGTAGCCACATAGTTCTAGTTTCATTTGCCTCATTTTGAAGAGGATTGTGGGGATGAAAGCACTTTGGTAACTGTGTCTTACAGAGAGGTCTTGGTGTGCCTGCCCTGCTTGTATTCCCTGGAGTATATTTGAGGCTAAGAATCAAATATTTATACTCGTTGGAGCAGTGGTCCTGGTACTATTGACTTGAGGAAGGAGTTCAACTTATAGTTTGATACTTACAGAAATGTCTGTCTCTTGGGGTTGTACCTCCCCTCTGCTGTTTTGGAACTTCTTAGGTTAAAGGAATGACTCTATTCTTTCTCCCTCTCTTCTCTTGAGTCTTTGATCAGATTGTCTATTCCTGCTAAGGTATTTTGTCTTTGAGACATACTGATTTATTCAATTTAAGATATATATGAATGAATTTCTTCATCTTGTATCCAGTGTCCAATGCAATGAAAAATACATAGATATACTTTTATATATGTGTGTGTTGTTTCTATATTAAACTTCTCTCTCAATGTCATGAGTTAGTTGATCATTCAGTTGAATTGAAATCTTATTTTACATCTTCTTAACTAAAGTCAAGTTGTCACTTGACACTAGTCCTATTTTGAAGCTTTCAATCTCCAAATAATTTTTTAGAATTCAGTTTGAGCCTTTGTATTTTTGATCTACCCATTATTTTTTAATACTTATTGACTTTCAACAATTAGGTTTTCCTTTTACCTGTAGTTTAGATCAAAACTGCTTTTGTCTTTGAGGTAAATGAGAGACAACTCTTACAAGTATTCATTTTCTACCTAAAAGAGAAAACTTTAACAGGAAGAATTAAATTTAGTAATTTCAGTCAGTCAAGGTTTGTTTGTTTGTTTGTTTTAATTAGGCTTCCCGAGTGTTCAGGTAACCCCTGAACTCCTGTCTCCTGTGCTCAGCAGGATCACACCTGGAGATGTTAAGTGGCTATACAATGCCAATGATAAAATTTGGTAGACTGCAAACAGTGTGAGCACTTTAATAGCTGTACTATCTTTTTCACCTTGCTATTGTATGTTCTTGAATATTTGATATAGTTCTCTCCAAAGCTTCAAAATCTATCATTTGAATTACTTTGAATAGTTTTAATAAAATTTTCTGCATAATTTTAAGTTCACTTTAGGTGTTCCATCTTAGGAAATGATTTATATAACCTTTCTAATTGATAAAATTTTGTTTATAATATAGTATAATAGTAATACCTAAGTTTAAATGTGATATTTTCTCATTGGTTTGGAAAAATTTGTCTTTTATTTTTTGAGCTTTCAAGCAATTTTAAAATCAATTTTGTTGATTGTTCTCAAAGAATTTTTATTTTACTTTCTTGCTTTCAATTTTCCATTTCATTAATTTCTACTATGACCTTAATGATTTCTTTCTCCTACTTGCTTTGTGCTCAATTCCATTTTTTATAGTATTTTAAAGAGTTATTAGTGAGGCATAATTCATAGTTATTAGCTATTATTAATAATTACTAATAAGAATTTTCTTACTTTTTACATAGATGCTGAAATTTCTGCATTTACATTTTATATCATATTTGACTGCATCCCATAAATTATAGTTCATCTTACTTTTCTTTTTTTTCTAATTTAGAGGTTAACCATTAGAATAGTCCATGTATATGTGTATCTGATGGAATTTATATAAATAATGAATGAGAAATTCAATATATACCAAGTCAAGTGAGTTACATGACAATACTTACATTTTATATACTTTACTGATTCAATGCCTTGTTGTTCATTTTTAATTATTATAAAGAATGATAGTTAGATTTTCAAATATCAATTTCTAGTTTTCTTTTTATTTCTGTTACTTTTCCCCAGTATTTTGGCACATTTTGTCAGCTGTATTCACATTTATAATTATAAAATTGTCATTTTTTCATTGATCTTGCATTATAGTAATTTATATATTTATATTTATGGTTTAATTACCAGTATAAAAATTACAGATTTAATTTTCTACCAATGTCATAAATTCCTTAGATATTTTGACTACTGTAGTTTTCAATTCTAAATATTACATTCTCTTTTTTTTTACAATTTATATTTCTTTTTGAGAATTCCATCTTATTATTTTGTTAATATTTTAGCATGTAAAATGTTGCTTCCTTTTTTTGGTAGGGGGGGCTGGGTTTTTGAGCCACACCAGACAGTACTCAGGGGTATTCCTAGTTCTGAACTCATAAATCACTCCTGGTAGGCTCAGGGAAAATATGGGATACGGGAAATGGAACCCAGTTCTGTCCTGGGTTGGCTGCATGCAAGGCAAGTGGCCAACCATTGTGCTATTACTTGGTCCTCTTTTATTAAAAAGTGTGTTATTTAATTAAAGAAATGTAATTGACAGATCACTTTTTGTTTTTGTTTGTTTGTCCTTGTTTTGGGGACACACCTGGTGGTGCCCAGGAGCTGCTCCTGGTGATGTGCTCAGAAATTACTCCTTACAGGCTCAGGGACAGTATTTGCCTGTGATCAATCAATGGTTGGCAGCATGCAAAAACACCTTACTTGCTTGCTATCGCTCTGTCCCTGTTTCTTTTAAATCTTTGATCACAGAGTTGTCGAAGTGATTTTAATCATTATACAAAATCTATCTATCAAAGATAATTTATATTGACTACTATCATTTTACAAATGGGTCACAATTCTGTGTTTTAAATGCCTCTTTACTTACAACCAAATCTTTAGATATTTAAAGTAAAAACACTAAGTTCTGTGTTCCCTCCCTTTTTAAAAAAAATATTGCCAATATTTACTGTACAAGTTATATCTTCTTGAGATGGCCAACTACTGATATCTCTTATCAGTATTTTCCCTTTTGGTTTTAGTCTCAACTTTATTTATTATCATGGATTCTAGGATTTGTTTTATTCTGCATATAGTTTGCCAATAAGTCAATGATCTTAGCAAAGTATTGGCTACTGGAAGACTTTTTTTTTTTTACTCTGAGTATAAATCTGTAATGAAATTGGGGACTCCATTAGGGGGGAAGTTTTAGCAAGTCCCTCAGCTTTTAATTTTCCCTGGATAAACTGGATCTTCCCAGTGCATATCTATTTTTTCTTATCTAGCTCTTTTGTGGATCTTTTATTACCAGTAAATCATTTTAACTTTCTGAGTATTCTACCATATACTTTAGTCAGAACACCTATTTTTTTTTCTTATCTAGTTTGCTGCTTTGACAAGAGATGCTGCTGGGTGTGAGTATTCTTGGCTCAAAGTCAATTCACTCTCCCTTGCATAAAAGCTTCTTATTTCAGAGTTAGTACACTTGGACAAATCCTTTGTTTAAAAAAAAAAAGGCAATGTAGACAGATACATCTGTATGTTTCTAAAGATTAACCAAGCCAGAAAAAAGAAAAGACTGATTCATATTTTGTTGTAGTAGAGAAGGAGACTTACTAATTCAAATTCACTGCATGGCCAAAGAATTGCCAATGGGAATTTATGATGATGATGGTGAGTGAGTTCATGAGATAAGTGTACTAACCTTTGCAAGTCACAATCTAAAAAAGAGTAACCAACTTCTCATATACCTTTTAGGAAGCAATTCTACAAGGCAATAAGACAGTCACAGTAGTTCAGCATTTCTCTTTTATAAGGGAATTCAACTTAAGAGAGTAAGGTCATTTTCCTTCATCTACATTGGTGCCAATGGTTTCAAAACTTTTTGTGGAGATCCCATTGACTATAGGACTTTTATTAATAAATGAGCATAAGAAGAATTTATAACTTTAGTTTTTCTCAGGAAGACATTTTAAGGAGGGTTAGGGGTCATTTTCGGAATAGAGTCAGATACTTCCAAAAGTAATACTTGAATTTGATCAATTAACCAATTATTTTTTTCTATTTCTACTGTCATTTGAGTTGAATTTAGAGCAGTGCTTTTCAAGCTCTAGTCTATGGATGGGTGTATAAAAGTTGAAAACCACCTGGCTGGTGGGGCATTTGTCTTACAAAAGGCTGACCTAGGACTGACCGTGGTTCAATTCTCTGGCGTCCCATATGGTACTCCAAGCCAGGAGCGATTTCTGAGCACATAGCCAGGAGTAACCTCTGAGCGTCACCGGGTATGGCCCAAAAATAAAAAAAAAAAATCCACTTGGTTGCCACTTTGGTTATATATGCTGGTCTGTGAACATAAATAGAGGGCAGGTGTTGTTCTGCAGGTAGATAATATGATAATATAGAAGTATTAGTGCCATATAAAGTACAGAAATTCCAATATTTTTTACCCATACTTTTAGTAGTTGAGTTTCGTTATAGTTGTTGTTGTTGTTTTGGTTGTTGTTACTGCTGCTGTTTTTTGCTTTTGGGGGCCACAGCCTATGACGCTCAGTGGTTACTCCTGGCTATGTGCTCAGAAATCACTCCTGGCTCAGGGACCATATGGGGCACTGAGGGAATCAAACAAGGTCCGTCTTATAATAGGCTGTGTAAAGGCAAACACAATACAGATGTGCTATAGTTCTAGCCCCTGGTTTTTGTTTTGTGTGCATATGAATGCTACTCTCTTTCAGTAGCCTCCAGTGATCATTTGATTGGTCATTTGGCTGAGTGTCTTTTCTTTTTTGATTTAGTAGAGTTAACATTTTGTTTTTCCATGCTACAAGCCTATGGTCAGTATTAGTCCTGAATAAAAAGGATTTGAGGGAGAAAATATTGTAATTATACCTTTATCTATAACTGAAATCAATAGATTTAGACTCAGACTGTTTTATCCTGATTATATTAGTATATCTTTGCTTTGAGAAAATGAATTAATCTATTTAAAACTCTGTGGTTTATTATAGATGGTATAGATAGATATTTCTATGAATTAAATTAGCTAAAATGTAAAGTATAGCATTAAACAATTTTGAAAGAGGTTAAATAAAAATTGAAAGTCAGAAAAAACTTATGAATAATTTTTTGTTATTTACACTAAGATTATGCAGCCCATTTTTAATTTACGATTGCTAATCTTTTATATTATTATAGACTTTTAAGACCAAGAATCAATTTATTGTTAGATTTATTTCCCTTCTATTAGTCTACAAATTATGAATCATTTGCTATTTGTCTTTTCTTTTCAACCAAAATAGTCTTGTTAGACATCGACCATATTTTCCATCTGGGAAATAACTACAAATGTGCTTCAGTATTGTAGAATGTTTCATTCCACTCCTTGAAGAAAAATAGGGCTTAAGGGAAATTTTCACTCAAGTGTTATAGCAACTAAAGAGCTATGGCTGAATATAAATTACATTAGAAATTTTGTTCAAATATTTTCTACCTGCCACTCTCTGATCTTGTAAAATAGCTATTGTTCTTTGTGACTAAATTCCTGCCTTCCTGCAATGAGTGTAAATACTGACTCTGTTTATATTGGTAATATTTAAATTAAGAGAAAATTAGTGGTTAAAACTCCCCAGGAGTTGTTAAACATCATTTAACCTCAAGAGAATACAATTATGCATCTCACTTTATATTAAAACACCATTGCAAACAATGTCTCTATATAAAATTGATTATTAAGAAAGTAAATGTGGAAACTAATAACTGCATATAAGAATTTATTTTATCAGCTGCAGATTGAATGGAAGACAAAGAAAATGTTAGCAGGTATTTTGTAATACTTTTGAAAAAAAAATTTAAAGAATTAAAGACAAAAGCAATAGTGTGTGTGCATTTTCCAGATATCTAAAACTTATGACTTGACATCACACATTTTTTTCTTTTTCTTTTCCCACTTCCCCCCTCGACATCACACTTTTAATAAGCAAACATAATGCCTTAGTCTCAGCCAGTATATAAGAATACTGAAATATTGAAATGTATTTTGTCACACCTAGCAATTCTTAGGGGTCATTCCTGGCTCTGTATTCAGAAATCCCTCCTTGTAGTGCTAAGGGACAATCTGGGATATTAGAGATCAAGCCTGGGTTGGCCACATTCAATTCAAGCACCTTGCCTGCTATAGTATCTCTAGAGAATTTTCACCAGCGTATATAATTTTGTAAAAATAAAAACAATTTTTTTACCTCTACAATATTCACTTATAAATTATCACATTTTTCTAAATAGTTAATCTCAGGTTAATAAATAATGATCTTAAAATTTGTCTATCTTTAGCCACTGTGAATGTTTTTCTTTGTAAAACGAATCAAATGAAAAAAGCCAAGTAAATGAGAAGTATAGTTTCTTCTAAGTGATTCCCTTCCCTTCTAAGTGATTTTGATCAAACTCTTCACACATCTGACAGTTATTTTTCAGCTAAGTTTTTAGAAATTTCCTAAGATTAGAATAGCTACCATTCTGGTTTTCTTCACAGACTTGAATTTGTTAGTTTGTATAGATGGCCATATGATTCTAGCTCTTTCTAAACAATTTAGTTATGATAGAAGTGTATAAATTCTGATTTTAGCAAGTTTTCTGATACAATAAGAAGGATATGAGCAAGCAGACAATAAAAGGAAAATTCCAGATTGGAGAGTGAGAGTTTAAGTAACAGGACACAAACGAGTAAGGCCAGGTCCTGTTTTATAACCTCAGCATGTCATGTACCTTTTCAATCCAAATAGCTCTTGGCATGTAGCCTAGTACCCTTTGAGCACCAAGAGCAGCAACATTGTTAGTCATTGGCCCATCTTGCACAGACCCTGATTTTGAGCTCTGTAACGGTATAGTCTACTGAGCACTATCAAATGTAGCTTTGGTGGTCTCTAATAATTTAAGGAGACTGTTCCCCAAAACAAACATAACAAAACCCCAAAAGGTCATTTATATTATTTAATCTAATATATGTTTTGATTATTTAGCTATCAATACTATGCATTTTTTAATAATACAATGATATTTTCTCTTAAATCTAAAATATGGCTTCCTGAAAAAAGGTCTAAAATACATAGGTGTTAACATGTAGGGCAAATAGTCTAAAAATGTTTCAGGTTGTTTCACTGGCAATTCTTAACTGTGAAAATGCAAGCAACATTTTTGCTTCCAATAACGTGGAAGACAGAATACGAGTCAGTGAAAACCTTTATGTAGTTCCTAAAGGAAAGTCATTAGAAAGGACTGAAATTTTAGTTGGTTGCACTTACTGTTCTTTACCAAATATATAAAAAAAAGATAATTTAAAATTTCAGAGGGTTATAACCTAAATCTCAGGCTCTCATATAAGCAAGCAATCAGTTGCTCCAATTCCTCCAAGAATTAGGAGCTAAGACATGTTTAGCACTTTCTCAGAGGTTTTCTAATAAGATTTCTCTCGAAATGTGTTTGAAACCTCATACAAATATAAGATTCAGTACACTATTTTACAAACGATCACTATATTCCAATGTTGTTCTGTAGTTTTCATTTCATTATATTTCCAACAAAGATAACAAAGACATTTTCATCATTTTAGGAAATTTTGCTGTTAATATTGTAACAAGATTGGATGAACAGCATCTGTGGTATTTCCATCCCAAAGTCAACTTTAGTTCCTAGATTTTACTTCTAAAAGGACAGATGCTCTCAAATGCACAGAGCTGCAAATAACAGTGAACCAGTGGCAGCTACTAATCAAATGAAAGGAACTTGTGAATCTCAATGATGCTGTGGCAGAAATTTCTTACTAGAGTGAATAACACACTTTGGCATTTAAATAAATGCATTTTCAGATTCTCTTTATGGTGGAACCTTAGATTTCCTTGCACAATGACAGTAGATTTCAAATTCTGAAATTTGTTACATCTATACTTCCCTAGCATTTTACCTTCTGAAACGATTTATCATTTGCTAAGTTTTAACTTTCTGTGGAAGTTACCCACAGGGAGGCAAATCTTCACTTAAAGAGCCTCGACTGTGGCTGACCTTGTGGTTATAAAATGCTTATTTTTCCACTTGTTTCTTAAGTTTTGAGTTTTTCAACATGAGGTTTTATACATAGTCTGAGTTTATGACCAAGCTTGCTAGATTTATGTTTGAAAAAAATCTTTTTAAAACATATGTGCTATTGGGAATACAATTTTCAATTCTTGTCTATGGTTAGCATAATCTTTTACTGACTTTTATGTAGGGAATGACTTCTCATTTCCTATTATTCTTGCAATTCCAACATCATATAATGAGCATATGTGTTTCCTGTGAGATTTGAAGGGATGACTCTTGCTTGCTGGTTTTTTAGGATGTTTATTCTTATTTCTGTCCTGTGAAACATTTCCTTTCTCTTTCATATTTTGATATTACACTGAGCATTTTTATATATTTTTATGGGAGATCACATTTTTTTACCATTGGCTCAAGCAATGATTTTTCTGTTTGGAAGAATAGGAATAGTTCCAGATACTTATTATCTTTTCTTTGGGCAATAGTAATAGCATCAGGTATTTAACATCTTTTAAAATATGCAAAAAATAAAGTGAAGAAAGGATAAAACTCTATATTTGCAAAGGTATTATGTTATTTTTATGACTGAAACCCAAATACAACCATGCTTGTAATCATGGTTTTTAAATAAAGATATTATTTTAAAAAGAAATAAAAAAGAACTTTAAGAGTATATGCAAAGCATGAGATAAAAGTTAGACTAAATGAAAGAAAATCCTCACCTTAATAGTTGGATGAAACTAATGTATTAAGGATAATGATGAAATGATAAAATGTTGGGGTCAGAGTTATAATAAATTGGGAAGGGAATGTGCCTTGTACAATGTCGAACCATGTTCAATAATGTTAAATAAACAGACAGCAAATATACAAAATTCGTACTTTTATCAAGAGTGGACTAGAGTTTAGCCTATAGCATATCTAAAATGTATATAATTCATTGAGGAATAAAAAGAACCTAATTAATTACTGAATGAGTTGAAAAGTCATAATAGAAAATGTGTATAGTACATGTGTATACACACATAGTAATTTTATAGTATTGAGTAGGTTAGAAAACAAAACTGGAAAGTATAGTTTTAAAATAAATAATATATTCAGATCCTTGCATTTCTTATAAAATGAGATAATGATTTGCTCATAATTATTTCAGTAAAAATAAAATATCTAGTTCAATATAATATTTAGTTCAAAACTAAATATATTAATGATATTTAAACATTTGGCTTGAATCCAAGTGATTGATATCATCCATAGCTTTCATTATGCTAACTATTCAATTATTAAGTTATTTTTATTGTGTATTTAGCACATACATACCATGTGTTAACTAGATAGTAGCTGTTTTGTTTTAAAAATCTAAAATAGAAATCCATTCTATAGTAGTCATAAGATCTTAAAGCCTAGGTTATTAGATCTGATGTTAGTTTTGTTATAAGAGAAATAGTGCCTATTTCTGGGATTTCAAGGACATCTAATATCTTATGACAATTTTCACTGAAACTCAAAGCCTCTTCTTTCATTTTAAGAACTATCACTGAAAAGGAATAGAGCTTTTGACTTTAAGACCTTAGGTGTAATGGCCCAAACCTACTATTTGTGTCTATGTGAGCATACTAGGCTGGAAAGTAGATATCCTTTTATTGGAAATACTGTTATCTGAAGTAGGATGTCTGTAATGCCTATCATTTAATGCACTTTGCTTTGCACTAATTCAATGTGATGAAATCCCTTTGAGAGTGTGACTATATCTATAAGAGCATATAAAATCAAATTAAGCCATAAAATTTGGCCAATTCAATTAACATTAAAAGAAAAAATGTGTAAGTTACATTTTCTGTTGCAGATTTTATTGTGTTGAGACTAAAATTTTTGAAGGAGGTAACTGATAAGCTTTCAAAGTTAATTTTTAAATATGATTAAACAGATATGAAATGATTTGATTTCAAAATCTAATAAGATAAAATACAATTAAAATAAATAAATATGGAAAAGTAAACAGATACTGAGCTTAAAGCTTATTCAGTAGCAGAGAAATCAAATCATCTTTCATTTTATGAATTGATCATCATAGATATATGACATTTGACTGATAAGAATCCCATAAACTTTTCTTCTAGAGGGTTCAAATATTAAATATTATTTTTCATTACATTGCAGTAAAATGTTTTGTTTTATGATCATATGTTTTTTACCCTCACCAAGCTTATTTTTTCTAAAAACTTTAAATTATATATATATATATATATATATATATATATATATATATATATATAGTCTAATATATATTGAAAAAATTTGCGAAATCTAATGAGGTATAGTGAGGATATAATTCCCTTGTGGATGCACAATGAAAGCCTAAAACGAATATTATATAGGGTTCCTTGTTATTACTGCTGGTTAGTAACAAGTTGAATTTTATTTTTATTTTATTATATAACTTTGTGCATCTAAGCCCAAACTCCATGTATGCAAGGCAAGCATATTGACACTCACCATAACCCTATCTCCTGAAGTTGAAAGTAAAATATAGACCTAAGAATTGTTTAAGTAGTTGAAGATAAAACACCCAGAGACATGGGGGCCAGAATGGTGGCAGCAAGTGGTAGGGCGTTTGCCTTGCAAGAACTAACCTAGGATGGATCTCCCAAGTGACCCATATGGTTCCCCAAGCCAGGAGCAATTTCTGAATGCACAGCAGGAGTAACCCCTGAGCATCACCTGGTGCGGCCCCAAAAAACAAAAACAAATACAAAACTCCCAGCCAGAGACAATACAGATGAGGTCTGGGAGGACCGGCCCACAATATGAAGTTTACCACAAAGAGTGGTGAGTCCAGTTGGAGAAATAACTACACTGTCAATTATCATTACAATGATAGTGAGTGAGAGAAATAGAATGCTTGTCTCGAATACAGGTAGAGGGGGTGAAAGAGGAAGGGGATGGGGAGCATTGGTGGTGGGAATTTTTGCACTGGTGAAGGGAGATTTTTTTTTTTTAATATAACTGAAAGCAACTACAAGCATGTTTGCAATCATGGTGCTTAAATAAATATATTATTTTTAAAAGTTAGATTCTACGTTATAGAATAAAAAAATATCTGCTTAAACAAAAGTACTTTATTGACTAATGATTTTCCTTTAGTTGACAATATATTATTTTTATATTTTTCTTGGTACTACTTTAAAATGTCATTCTCCAGGAAGATGATTAATGTAATATGTAAGAAGCTACAGATTTGATATAAGTTGTCCATCTTTTTTCAGCCAACACTGTTATAAGGCTTAATAATTTGAATGAGTATATAAATTGCTAGGTAGGCAATAAAAATTAGCGCGGTTTGATTCCCCAGCATCTCCTATGGTCTCCTGAACCAGGAGTAATTTCTGAACACAGAGCCAGATCTAACCCCTGAGCATCACCAGGTGTGACCCAAAAAACAAAGCAAAACAAACAAAAAATATCTATGCCTCAATATACATTTAATCCAATCTAAAGCATTTACTTATATAATAATACACATCCGTTTATTAACTTGCAACACAAGAAATTTTCATTAATCCTGTAACATTTCCTCATTCAAAGAACATTAAATTTTTAATAATATATTTTTATTTTAAACATAGTGGATTACATATTGTTGACAATAATATTTTAGGTACATATTAACATAAAATCAGGGGAATTCCCATCACTGAATTGTCCTCCCTCCACCTCCGTTTCCATCCTGCCTCCCATAACCTCCTCCCTCACTCATGCTAGCATGAGTGGTCCTCTGAGTGCCTAGCTTACTACTTAGTGATCTTACACCTGTTTGGTCTTGGTACCTCCCTTATTTCCCCCTCTAATTCGAGGCGGGACTAGATAGTTCAAGTTATGTGGTTTTGTTTGAAGAAAGAAAAAGTAATAAACTGGAATCAAAATCAAAAACGTCGAAAATGGGCGGAGTCCTTCTAGAGGCTCTCATCCTCAGTTTGAGAGACAAAGGGGAAAAAGAAGGTGAAACACTACAACAGTACAAAAAAGAAGTGTCAAATAAAATATCCAGTGAGCACTCTAACAATAAAGATAAGCACCACATAAAAGCTATGGTCTTGAGATGAAAAACATAGCAGACTGCATAAAGGAAGAAGAGAAAAGAAGAAAATAAATAAATAAATAAATAAATAAATAAATAAAAATGGAAACAACAGCTTCAATATCCACACCAAAACAAAGAAATCGACAAAAACTAGATAAATAAATATATAAAAATTATAATAAAATAAAAAATGTTTTGTGCTTTTTGCCTTTTTTCCCTCCGTTTCTGCACAGGCACAGTAAATTTTGGGGTCATTAGAAAAGGAATTCCCTTGGCCTAAGAGATACAGGGCTTCTCCATCCTTGAAGTATACTGTCATGGGATTACCTATAGACTCCTTTCAGGTTCATTTACTCTCCCCTTGGTGTACGGGAGATTTCTGCTCCGTCTTGGGTGATAAAGTCAGACCTCTGTATCTAGAGATCTTGGTATCTGCACAGGTCAAGGAGTGGAACTTATGATGAAGTCTTCTTTGTGGTTCTAGAAGTTCTGTTCCCTCAGTGTCATTTTAATTCTTCTTCTGTATTTGGTGATCTTGGTCTTCGTGTTGATTTTAGGATGGAGCCTGGGGTAGCCTTTTTCATTATATTATCAGAAGACACATTCAGTTGCTATTGTCTCAGTCTGACCTCTGGAATTAGAGAACTTGGTTGTTGTGCAGGTCGTATGTCAGGGACCTGACAGCCCCACATACTTGGTCTGCTTCTGCTGCTGCTTTGCAGAACTTCCTGGTATAGCTGACTTCAAGGCCTTTCCCCCTGGGGCTTAGGAAATGAGTAAAAAACAAGACAAAGTTAGCACAAATTTTGCTACCAAACAGGATGCCTGAGGAGGTTTGCTAAACTATGTTGCCAGCCTTGATCCTATTGACCTTTCAAGCATGAGTTAAGGTCTAGGTTTAACTTTATGTTTAGTAAAAACATTGGGTAATTGTAAATGTTTTAAAGGTAAATGCCTTCATGTTACATATTTCTTTCCGCAGGCCAACCCCCCTGCCTCTTTGTGGCTTGGTATATAAGCTCTGTGAACTTTGCAATAAACGACTCTTGATCAGATTCTTGTCTTGAGTCCTGTCTGTTCCACTCCCCAATTCTTTTACAGGTTAAGTCCTCTTCCTGACCCACGAATAACTGGCAACCCCCGTCCCTGCGGGCAGGTTTTGGGTGGTCACAGTCATAGATCAAACCCTAGACTAGGTCTTTTTTTTATTGGTCCCAGGATACATACTGCCCAGTCCTGGTTCTATCAGCCAGTCATCTATAAAATCTCAAAAGACAATAAGGATACCTACATTTCCCTCATAAGTATGTCCTGTACTACACTACCTCTTTAACTGCTTTGCTCCAAATGTAAGGTAGTCTCTTGCATCACTTTGTTCCTTTAATTACTTTTTTATTTCATTTTTTTAAAAAATAACATTCAATTTATATCAATGGGAAATTTTAACTTGATAAAAATTCTGCGACCTTTGTAGCAATTACAAAGTTAACAACTAGAGTAGTCAATTTCATGCAACATGATCCTCTCTCCACCACAACCACTAATAGTACCTGTGTCCGAAACTCTGTAGTCTATGAATTGATTAAGTTACATGGTAAATGGAAATTAAAATAAACAATGAAAATAAAACTGTGAGACATATTGAATAAGACGAATTCCTGGGATTATTTACCTGGGCAATGACAATTATAGGAATTCTTAGACATGAAAGAGGGAAGCAGTATGGTCAAATTACTGTTAAATGAAAAAGACTCTGCTTACTACTTCTGTTTTGTCAATTGAAGAAAGGTTTATGAGCCAAGCAATAAGGATGATCTTTGTAAACTTTCAAATAAGGAAAGAAATTCAGCCTTCTAAGGAGTCTCAGGAGAGCAACTCTGATTTATAGAGTAAAAAGTTAGATATTAACATTTTTAAGTCACAAAATTTGAGATATTTTTACATCATCTTTAGAAAATTTAATATAGTATGCCTTATAACATGTAGTATTATTCCTGTGTCTTCAATTTGTATATTTGGATAAATAGTATGAAATCATAAATAATATATACTCCATGCCTGGGTAATATAGATAAGCTCCATAAACAATTTATTTTCAAGCCTAAATTAATAGCATTTTATATCAACATCTTTATTATGGATGGTTAACTACTTCTTTCATATGATTGCTTGTGAAATTTTCTCTTGTGAAAATAAATATTTATTAATAATTCAATCACTATATTTACTTCATTTAGAGTGCCTTAAAATGGGTCTTTATATCCCAGAATGTTTAAAGATCAGTTAGTTCTAGGGAGATAAAATTTTAAAATTTGAAATGGTTCCAAATAAATGTTGACTTTAGAATATTATTTAACAATAATTAATAACTCAATTGCTAGAATCATTTATTATATAAAAAGATGGAATATTACTTTAGGGTTTATATTATTATAAAAATATCTCTTTGAAACATTGTAAATATTTTATTCCTAACTTTACTGCTACCTGCACTTGGTCATTAATATTTGTTTGCCTCTGATGATTATTTGTATGTAAAAATAAAATCATTCTCTTTTTGACAATTTTAATCTGTATCTATAAAAGAACTGAGTGGTTTAGTCTAAGTAATGTCTTCTTATGTGGTAAAACTACAGAAACTCTAGAGACTTTTCTTATCTGCTTGTGCCATTATTAATCTTGAAATTTGCATGATAAAGAATATTATAATTAAATGAAAAATGTATCACCCTCTTGCATGATGATTATAGTAAGAAAACAATCAAGGAAAAACAAATCTGACAAAAACATAACATCAACAGTAAAGGGACAAAAAAGGGGGAGTAATTACCTATTCAGAGACTGATAAATAAAATAAGGAAGGCAAATGAGCAGAGGGAAAAACGTCCAGCAAACAAGCGAACAAAGCCTTAGTCCTGGCGATGTGCTCTGCCTCCATGGAGACAAATTATCATAACTTTCCTCTTAGATCTAAATGAAGGCCTGATTTAATCTGCAAACTTGTTTTTCTTCAAGACAACCTGAAGAAAGTCTTTCTTCTTATTTCTAATCTAGCCTATGGAACACAGGGAGTTGATTTACTTAGAATATTTTAACATTCACCCTCTTTTTTTTTTTGCATGAATATATGATTTCAGATTAATTTTATAGACTGACGTGAGACTAAGATTGGTAGAAATGGAGACAAATGCAGTAATTCTGATCAAGTAAAAAGTCATTTAAATGTAGAATTTCAAATAACTTTCAAATCACTATGATGGTACTTTGTAAGTAATTCATTTGTAGATCAAGGAACTTTCTACTAAATAAATCATTATGTACCTTGAGCTTATTCAGAGTTATATGAACAGGTTATTTTCTAGACAAGTAATCTTTGACCTTGAAAATTTAAGTAACCAAACCTACAAACTTAGCTTTTCAAAATCTCACTTTCATATTGCCAGTCCTTATTTACTTTCACTTCTTAGTTCTAATAATTCTCAGAGCTTTCTGCCTTAACTTACTTCTGTGAAATTTGATTCCCACACTGGTTTTTGAAAACTCTTTGCAAATAATTGACTACTTTGAATTCAACAGAGATCTCATTGTCTTAATTTCCACTTCAAACACTGTAACTTAAAGATACCAAACTGTAAATTATTCAGTGTTGTGGTATCCCCTACTTAAAACATATTTTCCTTTTTCTCTACATATAAATTTCTTCCAATTGTACTGTCATTTTTATATTATATACTAATTAGTGCATCTGTACTTTCAATACTAAATAACTGCATTCTTTATTAATTTTATACTTCTAATGTTCTCACTTCATTGTGCAACAAGTGCTATCCCTTTTGTATGGCAAGCTTTCTCATAACTGAGTAAAACAAGATCTGATCTATATTATTTTGCCTCTTTGAGGATTATGTATTAATCTAATATGCACTTAAATTTCAATGTAGAACTACATTGTATTGAGCATAGTTTGCTAATTTAAACTATTGTGCTAATTTTCACAATGTAAAACATTTTGTAAAACCTACTAAACTTATGAAATTTTTTAATTTATGTATGTATGTGTGTGTGTTTGTGTGTGTATGTTTGACCACACCTGGTGGCTTTCAAGAGTTACTCTGGCTCTATGCTCAGAAGTTACTTGTGGCAGGGTCACGGGTTTATAAGGGATGTCAGTGATTGGAATTAGGTCATTTATGTGCAAGGAAAATTCCCTACTTACTGTGTTATGGTTCGGGCCCCAAACCTTTGAGTTTTTACCTTTTCTAAAATTTGAACAGTTATCCATTAAAGTGAGCATATGATTATATCAAAGACTTGTTTAAAGATCTCTAAGAATAATTGGACTAGAGGTAAATACCATATTGTTTATAAAACAATATAATTCCCAATATTCATAAAACTCACATAGGTTTCATAAGGAAATATATTAAAATATCTATAAATTATTCAGTAACATAGTAGGCATTAATTTTGTGAGAAAAGCTTGGAGCCACAAACAGCAATTCTCAAGGCTTACTCTTAATTCTGCTCTGGGATCCCTCCAAGCAGTCTTCTGAGGTGACCATATGTGGTGCAAGTGACCAAAGTGGGGTTGGATGGATACACAGAATAAAACCTTAACCACTAATTATTTTTCTGATGAAATATATTTTCTGTAGTATTTCCGAAAAAGTGACACGTATGCATTTCTGTCAGTACAAAGTATACAGTTCTGTGTGCTGCAGGTCACAGTCATTTGTGAACCTCATTCTAATAATGCAAATTTTCCATTCATATTCAAATTAAAGAACAATACAAATAATATAGACAGATAATTTAAAATCTAATATTTTATATAGCAAATAATAATTATCCTTATGTTCAAAAGAACCTAAGGGACATATATGTTTTTTTTCTACAGGTCTAATGATACTACTTAACGAACATGTTTTATTGTTTTAAAAGTTATAAAAGTAACAAATATATACATGTATATTTTGTTTCTCTTTGTTTATTTATTTTTTTTTTTTGGTTTTTGGGTCACACCCAGCAGTGCTTGGGTTACTGCTGTCTCTACAATCAGAAATAGCTCCTGGCAGGCTCGGGGGACCGTAAGGGATTCTGGTATTTGAACCACTAAACTTCTGCATGCAAGGAAAATGCCCTACTCCCATGCTATCTCTAGTGTTCCCTAACAAATATACTGGTTGAAAAGTTATTTCAATCACTTAGTAATTAGGTCCATAAATTTTAAAGATAAGATGATATTATATTGAAAGCTTACATTAGTTATAAAGGATGTCAATTTCTTTTTTTTTATTTGTTTTGTTTTGTTTTTTGGGTCACACCCAGCGGCTCTCAGGTGTTATTCCTATCTCTACTCTTAGAAGTCGTTCCTGGCAGGCTCAGGGACCATATGCGATGCTGGGATTTGAGCAGAGGTCCCTCCTGTGTTAGCGGTGTGCAAGGCAAAATACCTTACAGCTGTGCTATCGCTCAGGCTAGGATGTCAATTTCTTAGTTAAGTCTTACATGCAGTACCATAGTTCCAACCCTTGAAAATCATTTTAAACACTAAATATTTAGGTAGAAATTGAATTGATTGTTATGACTTATATTTATGTTAAATTTATAGTTTATAAAATATCTGAATATGTTCAGGTGAATAATTTTTTTAAATGATACTCCTCAAGTACTGACTTTTTATTTTATTTTTCTATTTGGCCACATTGTACAGTGCTAAAGACTTATTCCTTGTTCTGTGTTTAGAATTCAAACCTTATAGTTCTTAGAGGACCTTATAAGGTGCCAGAGATCAAACTCAGTTTGGCCAACAACAAGGCGAGTCTTACATGCAGTACCATATTTCCAACCCTTGAAAATAATTTTAAATAGTAAATATTTAGGTGGAAATCGAATTGATTGATATGACTTATATCTATGTTTCTACCTCTCAGACGATCTAACTAGAGCATAATACAAATTGCAATATTGTTTGACATTCTACTACTATTACAAGAGAGTTCAAGAAGAAATTTGCTTCAGTTGGAAAAGCTAAGTGATAAATGTTTTATTTTATAAATACAAAGCATATTTTATTTACCATGTGACTTGGATACTTCCTACTATTTTCTTATAATTTTTTTTTAAAATTACAAACATGATTTACAAAATAATTGATAGCTGTGTTTTCGATAGAAAACATTTCACCAAATTCCTCTACCAGTGTCCTCTTACTTCAATCCACCCTCTTTGGCAATTTGACATTACAGAGTTCCACTGATTATAGTTTAGATCTCATATTTTCAGAATAATTGATATTGTTCAGATATATACATATATCTGTATATATGTGTGTGATTATATATGTATTTGCATATTTATACCACTCTCCCACATCACTAGTTGAACCAAATCTCATCTTTTGTTCATTATTGATTACTTTGTCATATTTTCCCCCTAACCTTGATAATTTTTGTCTCTGTCCTGGGCTCAAAGGCAATCTATACATCTCCTTTTATTATGTTTATTTATTGAAGTATCCTGTATACCAGAGATAAGTGAGTTCATCCTGAGTATGTATTTCTTCTTGTGGCTTCTTTTACTCAACATAATATCCCCCGTGTCCAATCAGGCTGCAGCAATTTGCATGATTTCATTGTTTGTTGCAGCTGTATAGTATTCTATGATATATCTATATCTAGCTATGTATATCACATCGCACACATTTAGCACACACATTCATTGGTCATTAAACACCTAGGATGATTCAATACTAAGCTATTAACTAAGTGTAGCAATGACTAATTGTGTGCATGTTTTATTTAAGTGTTTTTAAGTTCTAGGAGTAGGTGTCAAAATATAGAATTCTCAGGGCCAGAGAGATAGCACAGTGGTAGGGTGGTTGCCTTGCATGAGGCCGACCTAGGATAAGCTGAGGTTCAATTTCCGGCATTCCATATGATTCCCTGAGCCTGCCAGGAGAGATTTCTGAAAAAAATCCAGGAGCCAGGAGTAACCTCTGCATGCTGGGTGTGGCCCAAGTCCCCCCAAAAGTGAAATTCTCAAGTCATAAACTCAATTCCAAATTTACTACTGGCTCTCTATACCATTTTCCATAGCTATTCAAAACATTCCCATACAACATTCCCAATAGCAATGGATGAGTGTTCCTTTTTTCCACATCCCTACTAAGTCAGATTGCTTCTACTTATTTTTTTTCTGCTTTTATCACTGGTGTGAGATGTTATCTTGACTAAGAATCCAGTACAGATAAGTGAGACTGAATGTTTTATTTGTGCTTATTTTTGATTCCCTTATTTTTATCTGAGTGTTTGTTCATTTCCCACAATTTAAAAAAATTTTTTTAAATATTTTTAACTTTATGAGTTCTTTATATATCCTATATATATATATTCTTTATCTTGTGTGCTCAATGCATATAGTTTTTCTTATTAAGTTAGTTGTCTTTTAGTTTTAGTCTATGTCTCTTCATTGTACAGAAGCTCTTTAGTTTAATGTAGTCCCATGTATTCCTTTTTATATTTTTTTCCTTTTCTAGTGACATCTGTTCCCTAAAAACACCTCAGAGGTTCAAATTCTGGAGAGTTTTGCTTATAAATCCATCAATGTACTTTATAATTTCTCATCATATCTTTGATTTACTTTGGATTAACTTTTGTGTAAGGTATGAGATATAGATAAGCTGTAATTTCTTATACATAGTTATCCAGTTTTCCCAATTATCCAGTTTTCAACCATTTGTTGAAAATAGTATTTCTATACCATTTTACATCGCAGAAATTAACTGTCCATGTATATGGACTTTTGTCCTTGAATATTCAATTCTGACCCACTAATTAATGTCTCTTTATCCTAGCACCTTACAGTTTAGATCACTATAGGTTTACAATATAGTTCCAAATTAACACTCCCTTCCCTTCCCTTCCCTTCCCTTCCCTTCCCTTCCCTTCCCTCCCCTCCCCTCCCCTCCCCTCCCCTCCCCTCCCCTCCCCTTCCCTTCCCTTCCCTTCCCTCCCCTCCCCTCCCCTCCCCTCCCCTCCCCTCCCCTTCCCTTCCCTTCCCTTCCCTTCCCTTCCCTTCCCTTCCCTTCCCTTCCCTTCCCTTCCCTTCCCTTCCCTTCCCTTCCCTTCCCTTCCCTTCCCTTCCCTTCCCTTCCCTTCCCTTCCCTTCCCTTCCCTTCCCTCCCCTCCCCTCCCCTTCCCTTCCCTTCCCTTCCCTTCCCTTCCCTTCCCTTCCCTTCCCTTCCCTTCCCTTCCCTTCCCTCCCCTCCACTCCCCTCCCCTCCCCTCCCCGTCCCCTCCCCTCCCCGTCCCCTCCCCTCCCCTCCCCTTCCCTTCCCCTCCCTTCCCCTCCCCTCCCTTCCCCTCCCCTCCCCTTCCCTTCCCCTCCCCTTCCCTTCCCCTCCCCTCCCCTCCCCTCCCCTTCCCTTCCCCTCCCTTCCCCTCCCCTCCCCTCCCCTCCCCTCCTCTCCCCTCCCCTCCCCTCCCCTCCCCTGAATTTTAGTTACAACCAGCAATTCTCAGGGATTACTCATGAATCTGCACTAAAGAACTACTCTTAGAGAGCTCAGTGGGCCATTTGGGATGCCGATGACTAAATCCAGGTTGACCATGTGCAAAATAAGAACACTACCTGCTATCCTATTACTCCTTACCCATCTCACAATTCTTTTTTTTCAGTATGGCTTTGTCTCTTCATGGTCTCTTCATATTTCATACAAAGTTTATTTTTTTACTTAACATATGCTATCTGAATTTAGATGGGGATTACACTAAATCTGTAACATAGTAAGAGAATAATTTTAACAATATTCTTACTATAATGAGAATGGGATATCTTTCCATTTCCTAAAGTCTTCTATATATTTGTTTTGTTTTTGGGCCACAGCTGGCAGTGTTCTCCTGGCTCTGCTCTCAGAAGTTGCTCCTGGCAGGCATGAGAGACCATATGGGATGCCACGTACGAACTACCACCTGTTTGAATCAATTGTTTGCAAGGCAAACCCCCTACAACTGTGCTATTTCTCCTGCCCTTCTATATCTTTCTTAAATGAAAAAAAGTTATCAAGGTATTGACCAATCCCCCACATATTTTGTTATGCTGATTCCTAGGTATTTGATGCACTTTGATACTATTTTAAATAGGACACTTTTTTGAATCAGAGGAAACTCTGATTAATTCTTTGTAAATAAGAATGTAACAACTTTTTTATTTTTGTTATTGACTTTGCAGTCTGCTAATTTTCTATATTGTTTTATTGTGTCTTATTGTGTCTTTTTTTTTTCTTTGACTGCTTCTTTTCTAAGTAAGATCCCATTGATTTATTTTTCTTGTCTGATTTCTGGAGCTGTGGATTCCAATACTATATTGAATTGAAGAGGAAACAATGGATATCCTTATCTTGTCCCTGATACCAGAGGGAATTTTTCATAAAAATTTTTTTATCAATAAAAATAATACCGGTGGTAGGTTTACAATTGATTGCCATTATTTTATGAAGATTTTTTTCTCTATTTTATTGATGATTTTTGTCATGAATGAATGTTGGAACACAACAAAGATTTTTTTGCATCAATTGATATGCTTGTATAATTTTTAATTTACTTTTCAAAATATGAATTAAGTTAATTGAATCGTCTAGGCTTCCCTAAGATGAATCCCAATTTATTGGGATATATGGTTTTTTAATATGTTTTGGTTTTGGTTAGCTAAGATTTTGTCAAATATTCTTGCATCAATATTTATGATGTGATTGTTCTCAATTTTTCTGAAATTATGTTTTTGTAAAATTTTAATTTTGGCTTCATAAATATATTAGGGAGTATTTTTTTGTCTTCAGTATTTTAGAAAAGCTGAAGGAATAAAGGCAATAAATATTTAATTTTCATGAGACTCAATGAACCCATCTGTACTAGGAAATTTATTCTTTAGGAGAGTCTTAATAATTATTTCAGCTTTTTTACAGTAACTATCTGTGTAGTTTATCTATTTCCTTTTCATTCATCTATGGGACACTACATGATTATTCTCTCATTTAAAAGGATAACGTGTTTCATAGTAGCTTCTTATTATATTTTAAATTTCTGAAGGATTTGCTATAATTTATCCTCTTTTATCTTTGATCTGATTTACTTGAATGTTTTTACCTCATTATTTTAGCTAAATGTTTAACTATTATGCCTTTATTTTTTAAAAGAAACAATTCCTAGTTTCACTGTTTTTTTCAATTGTTTTCTTGGTTTCTATTATGTTATTTCTTCTTTAGTTTTTATCAATTCTTTCCTCTTGCTATATTTTGAATTAAATTGTTCATTTTATAGATTTTTGAGATGTATGTTTATGTTGTGGTTTGACCATTTTCTTCGTTATCAATGTAGGCCTACATTGCTATGAATTTCCCTCTTAGAGCTGATTTTGCTGTATCCCACAGATTTTATTAGCTGTATTTTTATTCTCATGAATTTCAAGGAAATTTACCATTTTGTATTATGTGTCTTGGCATTGATTTATTTGAGTCTATTTTGTGTGGTACCTTTTGGGCTTCCTGAATGTCTAAGCAAGATGTTATCTCCAGAGATAAGAAAAGCTCTTAGTTATTATTTCTTCAACTAACAATTCTTTCCTTTCCTGTTTTAACTCTTTATGGTATTCTGATTATTTGAATACTATTATTCTTCTTGTATATCACAAATATTATTTTAAATTCAGTTACTTCTCTTTTCTATTGTCAATTTATTATTTGCTATGGTGAATGTTTTTTCTTCAAAATTAGAGGCACAATCCTTCTCTATAAGAAAATACAATCTTATGGCCTTTGATCAGCCATAAGCTTGCACCTGTCCTTTAAGGGTTAAGATTCAGTTATGAAAAGTCTCTTGATGCTACTGTCAAAGAGAAATTGGGATAGAAGTATATTAGACCTGAGCAGAAGTGCTGGGGGCTGCCTCTTACCGGATTGTTCCTGCTGAATGTTTGTTGCCTGATTACCTGAGAAACTGCCTGCTTGACACTGTTCCTGCTGCTTTTTGCTGCTTCTGCTACTGTTTATTTTTCTATGGATTTTTCTCTGGCTGACTTCTTGCCCTGGTTCTAACCTTGGTCATCTATGTCTCTTTCTCCCAACTAAGGGAGCACAGCATAAGGCCCTGGCCTCTCTGATTTGCTTCTTTAATAATTAAACCCTATTTCTAGCCTTCTCTCAGGGTTTTGATTGCCACCGACACTTCTCATGTTTACTATTATTTTTATGGCTTACTACTGTATGTATTTTAATTTGCCATCCTATTTTCTAATATAACACCTGATTTTACAAGTTTTTATAATGTAGTTATTTTTGACAGTAAATTTTCTAAAACTAATCCCACCACAAGTGTGACTTCCCTTTACCAATGTCCTTCCTGAATCTCTCATCACTAACTGTCATAGACTGCCTCCATGCAAGCATGTGCAAATGTTCTTTGTATTGCTTGTTACAACATAAAGGCAAATTTAATTATCAAAATTTAGGTCAGCACGAGTCATTTTGAAAGGATTTTTATTTCTCTCCACTGTGTTAGACAGTGTCAGATTTTACTGGGCTGTGCTCACACTAGTGGAGCTTTCTGTGTTACTGGTTAGGCTCACTGAACTTGATAGATAATGCTTTCACTTCCATTTATGTGGACTCAGTACCCTGCCTGCATCAGTTCATTTTTGAGTTAGTTGAATTTTTCCTTGTGATTGCTTTATTTTCATGACCTTTGTTTGGGATATTAATTTAGTTCCTCACCAATGAGTTATGAGGTTATTTCTGAGCTTGTTGATTTCCCAGATCTTGTATCATCTGCCAGAGTAAGTGAATTCTCTTCTTTCACTATGGTTAAAGATTTCATAATGGCTAAAGATTTGTGAATGCTACATTTTGAGCCTTATAGTTTCATATGTCTAAAATATAATCTTATTTATATTATATGTTGTTACTTTCATTTCTATTAATCTAACAATGTCTGTGTCCTCACAATGCTATTTCATTGGTCATGCTGGTAAATAGCTAATATTTCTATTAGTATATCAGTTGTTATAGAGGTACTTGAGAGAAGGTATCAATCCAACAACCCTTATAAGTTAGTGGAACTGACTGTGGAATTATCAAGTTGATGCTTCTTTGCAGTTTTGACTATGTGCTGCTGGTTGCAGACAACAGGGGCTTCCCTAGTCTGTGGGACTCAATAAGATTTCATGGGCAGCCCAGGAGCAATAGTGTAGAAACAGGGTTAAGCCCTTGACACAACTTAGCCAAGATCTATAGATTTCCTTCTATATGCTATTTTTTCTGCTCTGTCCTTTCAGGATGCTTCAGCCAATATAGCCTTCTAGATTTTTTTTTTCAACCAGAAACTATACTAAGTGATAATTTTTAAAATGCAACTATCAGTCATAGGTTCATTGGTGAGTAAAGAAAAAAGAACAGAATTATATATATCCAAGCCAAAGTTAACTACAATGGACTCAATAGGCCCAAACTCTAGCATTCTAACTTTTAAATGGTCGTGTTATACTGTTAGAGTGGGCGCAAAGGTTGGGGGTATGGAACCCACTCTGGGAACAGAGTGGAGGGAGGTCGACATTGGTGGTGGACTTGGCCATGATTCATTGTATTCCTGAGTCCCAACTATGAAGGACTGTAAATAATAATGATTTCAATAAAAATAAGATAATAAATTAAATGCAATTAGACATATGAATTTCAGAAATATATATTATAATTATATTACTTTTATTTGACATTTGGATGCCCACAGAAATGAATTCATAACAAATATGGTGTCATGACAACTTTAAATGGATAAATTATAATTTAATCAGTTCTATGTTGCCATTAGGGTTTTGTCCAGTTTTTTTTTTCCTATTTTAAGACATCCAGAACATAAGGTTTGAATCTACAGAGTTAAAGTTGAGTTTCATTTCTCTTTTTATTTCTTTCCGGTGTAACTTTATGCTAATTATTTAACTCTCCCATTCCTCGTTTTATTATCTCTCAAGAGGAGATAAGAATGCCCATTTCATGAGATTGTAAGAACAGAAATCACCTATTTAAGTCACCCAGGTCAATTTCATGTAGATTTCAAAGCAATATTTAAATATCTATTTTTCACAAAATTAACTCTTAGACTCACAAAGTAATGCTGTTTGGGGCAATTTATCAGACTAAAACCAACTAGACTGACCCCTTCAACCTTAATTCACTGTGGCTTATTTGCAAAGAATGAGATAACCAAGAAAATAAGAAGACAAAAACAGAACTGTCCAAGATTTAGGGTTACTTGGGCAGCCATTATGAACTCAGAGACTGAATTCTATTCAATGCACTATTGCTTCCTTAACCTGTCCTAACATGTGATCCATTAAGTTGATAGAACCATTAAATATAGTAAACACATTACATTCAGTGGATACATTAAGACCAGGGATGTGTTATTTCATATAGCCAATCAGAAGGCAGCTTTTAACTATAAAATCAGCCTCCTATTCTATTTTTGCCTTGGATGTTCTCTAGGTCTAAAATACCCTAAATTTGTTTTATTCTATACTTTTCTCGATTGTATTTTGCTTACTCTGATATCTATTCTATTTTTTCCTGGACCTATTTTTGCTTGTCTGGATTATATTCTAAAGACATAAATGTTTTGTACAGGCAACTATCCCAATTTTGTCATTAGCATGTATTTCTAAATACATAAAATATTTTAACATTTTCTCTCAAATTACCCTGAATACAATAATGACAATAAATGACAATAATGACAATAAAACATCAATTCTCCATTTTATTTTCTTTTGAATAAAAACAGGATGCTACATTGTTCAAATTTGTAAAATTACCCTGTAGAGTTTCTCAGCAATACATATCCGCAAACTATTGCATCTAAAGAAATAATCAATATTACAAATGTCTGTATACAACCTGAGATATGTAATGTTTAGAAAAGCAAATCTATTTTTATTTATTTTATAGTTTCATTTTAAAATATATTTCTGTGTCTTGCTATTTATCTAATATTCATTAATATTAGGCTATGTACTCTTTTATGTTTGATTTGTTATTTTTTGAAGCTCAACTAATTTGTTATTTTTTGAGCTCATCGATGCAAATTATCATCAATCAAGAAAGTAGTCTGGTGCAAGACCCTTCAGCCCTCTAGCACCAAAGAATGCCCATTTCACTCAGACAGTTTTAAGGAGACTCCATAGCCACACCCAATGGTCCTAGTAGAGGTGAAAGAACCATGTGGTAACAAATTTGTAAGTAGCTGCGTGCAAGGCATATATCTAATTCTCTATAATATCACACAAGCCCTAAAACCAATATCTATCATCTGCTTGAACACACAATTATTTTGTTTATCCAATAATTACACTTCTATATCTCCTTTAAAAAACTTTATATATACCATACATCAATTGTCTGCAGAAAGTAAAGCTGTAGCCAAAGACTTAGTATATGACTTTGGGAAATATGATTATTAATTTTACCCTTTGAACATGTTACAGTCTATTAATAATTTGTCACAGTTACTAGTAACCATATTTTTGATACAAATTAAATATACATAAAATATAGAGTACTGCAATAATACTCAAAGTTGACACTTGAATACTTGTTATGTCACATTTTTAGTAATTTCTAAGTTCTAAGAGCAACTATGATTTTTTTATATTATAGAATTTTAGGATCTCACAATTATTAAGCATCAATAGAAGTGTCTAACAGTAGAAGGCACATGAGCCTTTTTGACCTATTTACTAACATTTCTAATTATATAAAAAAGTTGTATTTTTTACAATTGTTAGTCAAAAATTATTACTAAGCATGTCAAATAATAATTTTAATTTTCTATTTGTTTAAGTAATTTTCATATTTGTGGAATAAAATTTAAATAAACAAATAACATAGAAAATGTTTAAAGCAAGATTTTAGAGTAGAAAATGATAAAGTAGATTGTGAGATAGGAATATAAAAATTTTGCTATAACCAATAACTGTAAGAGTTCATTATTATTATAAGATCTTCTGGGGCCAGAGATAGCATGGAGGTAGAGCATTAGCCTTGCATGCAGAGGGAGGGTGATCCAAATCCCGGCATACCATATGGTCCCCAAGCCTGCAAGGAGCGATCTTTGAGTGAGGAGCCAGGAGTGATCCCAGAGTACTGCTGGGTGTGACCCCCCCAAAAGAAAGAAAAGATCTTCTATCCAAAGTGTGAACCTCGGTAATCAATCCAATATTGGGATATTGCTTATACCCTGATTTAAGATATTATAGAAATAAAAAATATGGAATTAGGAAATCATATATACATGCATATATAATTTTGTAACATTGTTATATATTTATAAATTTCAGAAATATATGTAAAATATGCTATAAAATTAGAATTATAACTGGTAATAATATATTTAAGCATATGTCATTTTAGAAAGAAAGACTGGGAAGTATTGATAGAATCTTGAAAAGCAGTCTACTTGGGAAATAATTAAACAGGATTTATGCATATTGATATGCTGCACAATGCTGTCCAATGCACACGCTGATCTGTAATATCTCTTTGATAATATATCCCTTCTTCTTGAGATACAACTGCATACAGTAGGTAGGTGGTGATTTTTTGCTTTTTCAGTTGCTGTAGATGTGAGCCCTAATGGCCAGTTTTCCAAATATATACACTAATAATCTGTGCAATTAAACCAATCTATCTTCATCTGACATTTAACTTCATCCCTCTATTTACAAGCATTATGAGTGACAATAAATCAACATAGGCTATTTCTCATTTTGTGAAATTGGTAATAGGGATTTTTGATACAAATGCTCTTTCTAACTTAGCTTTCATGATTCACAAAGCATCACACAACATGGATGATATAGACAAATACTGACAATAATTCTATCATCTGCTTGAACATTTTTTGATTAAGGAGAACTAAAATATGTGAAAACATAAATCATTCCATATGTATTTGACTTATTTTTATATCGTAAATTGAGAAATCTATTGCATATGACTATCATAAATGAAGCAATAAATATAATAAAATATTGGAAAAAATTAGAATGGAAAACAAACTACCATAATTGATATTGAGCTTGATATTTAAAAGTAAGTTATTCTTGGTATAAAATACTAGTATTTCAGTAAACACAAACCTGGGTAATTTTATCTGTACAATTTGAAATAGATAGCATTTAAGACAAGTAAAATATTTAAATGAGCAAAACATGTGACAAATTGGGAATAAACTAATTCTGAATCTTTATATAGAATTAGGAGCTTGTCTTTAAAGATCAGTTATAATAGGAGTGAATAGTGTGAAAAGAGATTGTACAAAAGTATTTCATAGATAAATTTATTTGATGATATATATTCCTATTCCTTTCTCAATATTCTGTCTTTAGGGTACAGTATAGATTTTTTTCAGATCCCCAGAAACTGTGTTTGTAAAGGCAGAAAGGCAAATGGGAAGCAGAAAATTATTGCTTTTTAAAATCAATTTAACATTTGAGAGTATCTACATCAATTTAAGATTTGAGTGTAATCTACCTTGTTATTTTTCTGAGATTTTGAAAGAAGAACATGGAATAAAGCAAACCCTTTTAACCATAGAACGTACTGTGGAATTCCTGCCTCCCCTGGTGGTCAGAGTCAATTCATTTGGAATAAGTCTTTTGAGCAGTGCTTCCAAGCATACCAGTATGCCTATGATAAACTGACATATAAAATATAACCATTGGGGAATGATATATGTATCTAAAAAGTAGATATTTAGGAATTTAATCTGGTTAATTGGTGTGAAGTAATTTCGTTAGAAACACAGTGATAATAAAGTCATGTAAATGTTCAAAATAGCTATTGAGATTCTGACCAGCTGTCAACAGGCAATATTACATGTCTTTAGGATACACGGAGCCCTGTCATTTCTGTTTTAAAAACTTTCACATTCATTGGAGTAGCCTCATGGTCTCCAATAAATTAAATGCTGCACATTCTATTTATGTGACAAACTCCTACTGTTTTAGAAGACTCTCAAACACAGTTGTGACAGGTGGCCGTGTAATTCAAACAAGCTGTGGTAGTTTTCAGGTCAAACAATGCAGACTTAACTTTCTTAAGAGTTTCTTTTCACACAGATGTTGTTTTCTGTTATTAACTAAAATTTACCTGTGGAAATTATTTTATTTTCTGCAAGTATACCTTGAGGCAATAGCAACAGGGAGAATCAAATCTTTACTTTTTACTGTCAAAATGGATAACCTAAGTAATAATACCTGCTCCCCCGCCTACATGCTTTTTTTTTTCTCTTGAAATGTCATTGAGGTGAATTTATATCTCCTCTCCTTGATCCAGTAAACAATGATGCCCTGTGATTCCTTAATCCATTTGTTTCTGGTTATGACTATGCACTGACATTTGGGGACAAACAATTTATAACAACATCAACTATAATGTCCTACCAACATGCTCAGTAGCAATAATATTTCCCACCTTCTTTCTGAGATATTTTAAATTACAAAAAAATAAAAATAAAGGGCAGGAATACAGAAAAAATGGCACTTGCTGAGCATGCAGTTGATGGGTTTCAATTGTAGCATCTCATATGATCCCCAGAGTCCCACAAAGGGTGACTCCTGAGCAGTGACAGGTTTGGTTCAAAACTTGAAAATAAAAGCCACTGATGTGTTCTATGGCACTTGGATTGTTTTCAGATTCTGGCCAATGTAAATAGTACTGCAATGAACATAGGAACGCAGAGGGCTTTTCTGCATGGTATTTTTGGGTTTCTAGGGTCTATACCTATGAATGGAATTACTGGATCATATGGAAGGTCAATTTCTAGTTTATTGAGAAATATGCATATAATTTTCCAAAAGACTGAACCAGTCTCCATTCCCACCAGCAATTCATGGGAGTCTTTTCTCCCTGCATCCATGCCAGTGCTGGTTGTTCATCTTTGTGATGTGTGCCCGTCTCTGTGGTGTGAGATGGTACCTTGTAGTTCTTTTGATTTGCATCTTCCTGATGATTAGGGATGTGGAACATATTTTCATATGCCTTTTGGCCATCTGTATTTTTGTTTGAGAAAATATCTCTTCATTTATGCTCACCATATGTGGATTGGGTTAGATGGTTTTGTTTCTAAATTCTACCAATGCCTTCTATACTTAGATATTACCCCCTCATCTGATGGGTGTATGGTTAGTTTCTTCAATTTCTTGGGCAGTCTTTGATTTGTAGTCAATATATCCTTTGAAGTGCAGCAGATTCTCAGTTAAACAAAGTCACATTTGTTTATATTTCTTCCACATACTTGGCTAGTGGTATTTCATCTGTCAACATGCCTTTATCTTCAATGACATGGAATGTTCTACTCAATAGAATACTATGAATCTGTAATTGAAATGAAATCATAAAATTTGCTTATACATGGATGAATATGGAGATTATTATACCGAATGAAGTGAGTCAGAGGGAGAGTAATAAATATGGAATAATCTCATTAATTTGGGATATAAGAAAGAAAAATTTGAATGATAATAATATCCAGAGAAAATAGAGAAGAGGGTCATTAGTAGGACCAGTCCCCGGTGAGAAGCTTTCTACAAAGAATGGATTTGTGCAGTTAGGGTAGAAAAAAAGAGCCTTATGACAATGAAAGTTGGAGCCAATCACTCTGGAAAAAATGGGATGCTATAATCATGCAGACACCTTCATTAACAGTAGTTCAAATCAGAGGGTCAAAATATAGGGAAGAAAACTATAGCAAGTAAGAAGTAAAATATCTCCAAAGAGGCAGACAGGGAAGATAGTGAGAAAGAAACTGGGTACATTGGTGGCAGGAAACATGCATGGTGAAAGGTAGTCTATGTTGTATGACAGTAAGTCAATCATTAAAACAATTTGTAATGATTATATTTAAATAAATTATTATTATTTAAGAAAAGAAGAGGAGACAATAAGTATTAACAATGTTAATTAACAATATTAGCAGATAAATACAATTCTATTACATTCTGGCCAGCTAATTAATTAAAAGGCAAATAATAATTTTTCTAGCAAATAGACTCTAAATCATAGGGTTGTTTTTATTTTGATGAAATGTAAGAGTGAAGATAATTAATTTCAAGCACATATTGCCAAGGGATGATATGATACTATGTGAAATGATCAATTGTGTTAATCAGCTTGATAGTATTATTGATTTCTCCATGTATGTGTATTTCATGTCATTGTGAAGTGTACCTTAAATATATGATTTCTGTTGATCATAATACAATAAAGCTAGGAAAAAAAGAAAGAAAAGGATAAAAATTAATTAAAATATAAAAAATGGGAAGTAATATAGTCACAGTAAGGCTTCTGAGTACTGAAAAACTCTATTTCAAGGAACTCTAAAGTCTCCAAAAAACTGGAAATGTTTCTCAGCCATTTTTCTATTTCCTTTCTCTTATTCTTTTAACTATTTTTTGTAAATAAAGTTTTTAGCACTGACCAAAGCCTTTGCTTTTTAAATCAATCACTAAGTGCATGATCAAACAGTATTTGTTCTTAAACCCTGAGCATGGGATGAGTCCAACATGATACCCATTTCCAAGACACTTTGAAGTACCAGTTCAAAGAGATGTTTGCCTTTTTCAAATAAAATGCAAAAACTAATTTTTACCCCAAGTAGCTCAATGTTAAATCTGCAAATGAATGACTTACAGCATGAACTAATGAGTCTGTGAGATGATAACTGCCAAATTGCTAGACAGCATGCTAGAAGGCTACTTAACAAGAAACTACTGTGAGTTCTTGCCGAGCCAACTTATCAGGACTTTTTCAAATGAAACTGCCTAAAGACAACCTTTCTGAACTGGTTGCAGCAAAGCCTTATTACCAGAATATGTGTGATATTTTTTTAATGCCGGGCTTGAAGAAGGTGCTCAGAAGACAGCAAGGAAATTATTCGCTGTCAGTAGGCTAAGGCATGAGGCCATCCTAAATCCTACCTCTAGGTTGAAGTTGACAGAAAAATCTGTGGAAAAGTTCCCATTTTATCTTGGGAGCTGCAGCAATTCAGGAGAATATAATAGTTTTTGGTATGAATTTACAGCACAGCAGCGGTCAGAGATAGATAACTTGGTAGGGGTCCAGTAAGTTCAGTTATTCTGAATATCTAGGGTGCTAGAAAACTATAAGCAAGACAAGCACAGGCGTTGTTCCTTAGGTGACTTATGCTGACAGAATTTGCTTTCATATTCCTAGTGTCAAATCAGAAAAAAAGCATTTATGGAAGAATGAAAAAAAAAGCTCAAATTCGTTCTAGAGACACCAGAAGAAAACTTCCATTTTAGACTTGATGGAACATTTTTTAAAGAATTCTTTTGAAGATTAATAAGTCTTATTAATGCCATACGGAGATGTTTTTGGCTACGTAGAACAAATATTTCCATGAAAATAAGTATAAGGAATCAAAGTATACTTCAATATTTAATTTTTTTGTTAAATCAACAAAGGCTCATACTGCGTTTATTTTTAGTTTCTGAACATTACTACAGAAAGATTTCCATTCAAACTGTCATTTCCATTCAAGCTATTCAAAATATAAAAGAATGATTTTAAGTAGATAATTGTGAAGACTCATCAAAATAAGTGAATCATATACAGTGAGTTGGACTATGTAAAAAAAAGACCCCAGTTTTTCTTATGTTAATCATTTTACATACTTTCCCGTTTTAGAAATTTCTGAAAAAATCAAAAGAGCCATAGAAATGTTTAGATATTTCTAGAATAGAATCACGCCAAACTTTGGAGCAAATTAATTTTACTTCCATTTATAGTAATATTTAGATACTCTAATTTTCATCAGAAACTCCACCTTCCCCTACTTAATTTTATGTTGTGCTTTGTTTCTGGTGATGCATTGCTGATTCAGATGCTATTTATTGGTAAAAGTAAATATTCTGTTGTTTTTGCTTTTAGAGTCACACCCAGTGGTACTCAGGAGTTACTCCTAGTTCTGCACTCAAGAAAAACATCTGGTGGTACTCTACAGACCATATGGGATGCTGGAGACCCAATCTAGATTGGCTGCATGTAAAGCAAGTGTCCTACCTGCTTTATTATCTCTCCATCCCTGAGAAAATCTAAACTATTTAGAATTATATGGTGTTGGAAGAGGAAACTTCATTATTTTTTTAGGTAACATTGTCTTGTAATTATCACATAGGTATTTATTATATTTCTGATAATAAATTAAATTTTCAAAAAATAAAATTCTATACATATATGTAGAGAAAAATCTTGTCATGGATTTTTTATCTTTCCCATATTCTCAAGTATTTAGTTGACCTAATAGAACAGTGTGAGTGATAATAGCAAAAGACTAATTTAATTCTGTTCTGACAGAGGTTAGTAATATTTGGAAAGAGCAAGTTACTCAAATGATACTTTAACACACCCTTTAGGCAAAGAAGCTGTAAATGTGTGCGATCCGAGTGGGCAAGTAAGTTTCTGAAAGTCTTGGTTTGAATAATTAAAGTACTGACTTAAGGAAATATTATTTACACAGTTTCTATACATATATCTAACAATACTGCATCTCTAGTTCTGTGCAGACAGGGTAAATTTAGCTTATAGATTTATTCTGTGCTTTCTGCAGGAGTGGTGAGAGGAGGGTCAGATATAATTGCTGCATTAAGGAGAAAGACAGTTTAAGATATCATTCACAAAAAAAAAAGATATCACTCACTTGCAGACTTTAATTAATAATGATTAGTATGCTAATTTTGGGAATGGCCTGATTTGGGTTTGGCACTTTAAACATATATGATGTAATGAATCATTATTATACCAATAAAATTTTGAACTTCATGGTTTGAAATTGTGTGGAGTTAATCTTTATGACTGCATGAAAAGTTTCTTGACTAACAATATATCTTAGCAATGATTTAAGAGCTAGAATAGTTAGTGCAAATTTAATCATTATAGTCATAACATGAAAGATATTAGGAGGAGGAATCTGGATAATTGAAAGGTAATAGGTATAAATAGAAGCAAATATATGACTTTAAAGAAATATACATGGATATCTTGAGACTCAGTACTCATCTTGCATATTTTCATATTGGCATATCATCTTTTAAAGCTATGTGACAAAACCATTGGTTATTATTCTGTCAAATACTCTAAAAGGCAACGTAATGAACTATTGTGCTGATGTTTTTTATAAACTCCAATGACCACAAATGAAAATAATGTGACAAAATTGACCCTTTTAATGATAAGAGAACAAGATATATGGGCTAAAGACATATAGATAATAAGAAACTCTGAGACTATAGAATATATATATGAGTGTATTTTTAACTATGTATTCTCTTACAACCTACATATATCTATGTGTATTGCTCAGAAGTCAATGCTAATATTAAGTATTTAAGTAATTAAGTAAATTAAGTATTAAGTATTTAAGTAATTAAGTAATATTAACTATTTCTTTCCTTATGTTTTTGTAATGCACAGAGATTTTAAGAGAAACATACATGAGGATTATGGAGGTTTTGAAGTTTCAAGGCAAAATAATAAATATTTGATCAATTATGGTTTTTATCAGTTACTGATTTGGTCAATAATTGACCAGATCATAAAAACTAGTTTTATTCATAAGGTTTGTGTATCAAGTGTCCATGAAGTAAGTTGCAATTTGTTCCCAAAAGCGCCATCACTAAGTATAGTGAATATTTCATCTAAGCAGAGATGTTAACATTTCTGCTCCTTTTATGAATATATATTAAGACACAAAAATTGGATGATTGTCAATCACATTGTGAGATTATATTTTGTGATTCAAATACTAATATATTCCATACATTCCCTCATAGTCATATTCATAAGTAATATTTACCAGTTTCTAGATATCTTTTAGTGTAGTTAGGTTGACAAATAAAAGTAATCATCTTTCTTTTTTCCTATATTTTTTAAAAATTTTTTTAAATATGGGTTGTTCCTATGCCTACAGTGTACATAGCCCTCCTATATACTATCCTCTCTTCCCCCCTTCAGAAACCCAACAATCCCTTCATCCCCTACTCCCTACCTGATATACCATCTTATTAAAACTCTTTACCCTCAATTCTTAACCCATTAGGTATCAAGACTGACTTTCTACCCCAATAAGCCGTTATGTTACCCAGCACCCAAGCAAAGGGACAGCCACTCAGTCCCACATCTCGTCCAGGCAAGAAAATACAAGCAACACCCCCGCTAACTCATGCTGTGTGGTCCTCCTTCTCACCTTTCCCAAACGTGGACTGATGTCTGATAGCTCAGCTCCAGAAGGATCCCCAGCACAATAACTCTACCCGAGACCTCGCTACCACGAATCTTTACTCAATTTCAAGAAGATCAGGGTGTGTGATGAAAATGTGCCCTGGTTTCCACACTCCAGAAGAAAACCTCAAAAGACAATGAGGAAGCCTATATTTCCTTTATAAGTTTAGGATCTATACAATACTACCTCTTAACCTGTTTTTCCCCAAATGTAAGGTAGTCTTCTGCATCACTTTGTTCACTTAATTACTTTTTAAAAAACATTTAAAAAATATTTTCCTTTATACATATGTGAGCATATATATATCTTGGTATTGTTTCTGTGTTTTTCTCTTCCTTAACTTCACCTCTTTTGGTTCTGCTTGGTATAAAAAAACCTACAATAAAATGTCTGGCCTGGAATAATAGCTCAGGTCAAAACCAGGGCACAGCAAGGACAGAACCTGACACTCCCACCCCCAAATACACCAGCAATATAATATAGCACCTTTTCTTAAAAAAGCACCTTTACTAAAAAAAAAAAGGGGGGAAATTTTACGTATAGAAACAAGCTCTTATCTACTAGGGATAAGAACTCATACTTTTCTACAATAAAAGGGGCACCCCCACTTTGAACATATGTCATATGCACCCAATTTAGACTCCAGGTAATCAGACAGCTACCGTCCAACCTCAAACCCTAGATGCCAGACATAGAAATGAAACAGTCCTCCACAACAACTACAGGAACCAATCTCCCTCTGGGACATTCTTAATACTGCTCTGGGCACCAACATGCACCAGTTTTGATATGATATCTTGACTATGAGGAAACGGTAACAACTTGATCTAAGAGCAGGTTGTCTTACCTCACCATCTAATAAGATAAAATCAGAAGATTTGTCATCCTTTGATCTGTACAAAAACCAAGATCGCTATCTATAGAAAACTGACTGTGACAACCAGGACTGGGAAGAACGTATCCTGGGACCAATAAAAAAGCCCTAGTCTAGGTTTTGACCCACGATCTGTACAACAAACAAGATCTCTAATCCAGAGGTCTGACTGAGAGAACTGCAACTGAACGGGTCTTCTGGAAACAACGAAAGACTTTATCCCAGGCCTCATCCTAGGATCAGCGCAAAAAAACAAAAGACAGAAGACAGATTAAAATGACAGTGAAGGAACAGAACTTCTAGAACCATAAAGGAAAACTTCATCATAGGCTCCATTCTTTGATGCGTGCATATAACAAGATCTCTAGATACAGAGATCTGATTTTACCACCCATGACAGAGCAGAAGTCTTGCATACTCCACAAAAGGAAGTAGGAGTGAGTAAAATGAACAACACGTAAGGAGTCTGTACCTATTCCCATGACAGTATACTTCAAGGGTGGTAAAAACCCTGTATCTCTTAGGCCAAGGGAATTTCTTTCTAACTTCCCCAAAATTTATTGTGTCTACGAAAAAAATAAATAAAATAATTTTTTATATTTTGTTTTTTTTTGTTTTGCTATTGTTGTTCTTGTTGTTTTTGGGGGGTTGTTTTTGTTTTCTTTTGTGCTCTGTTTTGTTTTATTTCAGGACCGTGATTATTGTGTGGTTCTTGACTTTATTGCTGTAGTGCTCATTAGATTTTTTTTCTTAGATTTTTCTTTTTGTATTGTTGTTGTGATTCTCTTCCTTTTTTCCCTTCCTCTCTCAAACTGATGTTTAGAATCTCTAGAAGGACTCCACCCATTTTCTGCCTGTTTGATTTTTTACCTCATTCTATCTTTCTTCTTTTCTTCAAACAGAACCACATAACTTGAACCATCTCATTCCACCCCTCAAATTGAGAGGGAAATAACGGAGGGAACCAGGATCAAACAGTTGAATGATCATTAAGTAGTAATAAAAACAATCAGCCTTAAACACCAAATCCAAAGCCAACGACAGCAGAATCAATATCCAATCTACAGCAAGCTAGACACAGAAAGGACCACTTATACTAGCAGTCCCGGGGGTAAAGGAGGGGGATATGGGATGCATGCTGGGAATGGGGGTGGAGGGAGGTCAACTTTGTGGTGGGAACTCCCCTGATTCAATTTAATATGTACCTAAAATATTTTGTTTTCTTTATCTTTATTTAAACACCGTGATTACAAACATGATTATAGTTGTATGATTACAGTCATGTAAAGAGCACCCCCCTTCACCGGTGCAACATTCCCACCACCAGATCTCTCTCCTCCCCACCCCCCTACACCTGTACTCGAGACAGGCTTTCCACTTCCCTCATTCATTCACATTGTTATGATAGTTTTCAGTGTAGTCATCTCTGCAACTGTACTCATCACTCTATGTGATGAGCTGCATGTCCTGAGCTGCACCTACCAGCCCTCATCTCTCTTGTCTCTGAGATACTGTTAAAAATGTCCTTCATTTTTCTTAAAGCCCATAGATGAGTGAAACCATTCTGCATCTTTCTCTCTCCCTCTGACTTACTTCACTCAGCATAATAGATTCCATGTACATCCATGTATAGGAAAATTTCATGACTTCATCTCTCCTGATGGCTGCATAGTATTCCATTGTGTATATGTACCACAGTTTCTTCAGCCACTCATCTGTTGAAGGGCATCTTGGTTGTTTCCAGAGTCTGGCTATGGTAAATAGCGCTGCAATGAATATAGGAGTAAGGAAGGGATTTTTGTATTGTATTTTTGTGTTTCTTGGGTATATTCCTAGGAGTGGTATAGCTGGATCGTATGGAAGCTCAATTTCCAGTTTGTGAAGGAGTCTCCATATCGCTTTCCATAAAGGTTGTACTAGACGGCATTCCCACCAGCAGTGAAAAAGAGTTCCTTTCTCTCCACGTCCCCGCCAGCACTGCTTGTTTTCCTTTTTTGTGATGTGTGCCAATCTCAGTGGCGTGAGGTGGTACCTCATAGTAGTTTTGATTTGCATCTCCCTGACGATTAGTGATGTTGAACATCCTTTCATGTGCCTTTTGGCCATTTGCCTTTCTTCTTTTTCAAAGTGTCTGTTCATTTCTTCTCCCCATTTTTTGATGGGGTTAGTTGTTTTTTTTTTATGTATAGTTCTGTCAGTACCTTGTAAATTTTGGATATTAGCCCTTTATCTGATGAGTATTGGATGAATAATTTCTCCCACTCAGTGGGTGGCCTTTGTATTCTGGGCACTATTTCCTTTGAGATGCAGAAGCTTCTCAGCTTAATATAGTCCCATCTGTTTATCTCTGCTTCCACTTGCTTGGAAAGTGCTGTCTTCTCCTTAAAGATGCCTTTAGTCTCAATGTCCTGGAGTGTTTCACCTACATGTAGTTCTATATACTTATAGTTTCAGTTCTGATATAAAGGTCTTTAATCCATTTGGATTTTACCTTTGTACATGGTGTTAGCTGTGGGTCTGAGTTCGCTTTTTTGCAAGTGGCTAACCAGTTGTGCCAACACCACTTGTTGAATAGGCTTTCCCTGCTCCATTTAGGATTTCTTGCTCCTTTATCAAAAACAAGGTGGTTATATGTCTGAGGAATCTTCTCTGAGTACTCAAGCCTATTCCACTGATCTGAGGGTCTGTCTTTATTCCAATACCATGCTGTTATTATAACTGTTGCTTTGTAATACAACTTAAAATTGGGGAAAGTAATGCCTCCCATATTCCTTTTCCCAAGGAGTGCTTTAGCTATTCGAGGTTGTTTGTTGTTCCAGATGAATTTCAGAAGTATTTGATCCACTTCTTTGAAGAATGTCATGGGTATCTTCAGAGGAATCGCGTTAAATCTGTACAATGCTTTTGGAAGTATTGCCATTTTAATGATGTTGATCCTGCCAATCCATGAGCATGGTATGTGTTTCCATTTCCGCGTGTCCTCTCTTATTTCTTGGAGCAGTGTTTTGTAATTTTCTTTGTATAGATCCTTCACATCTTTAGTCAGGTTGACTCCAAGATATTTGAGTTTGTGTGGAACTAATGTGAATGGGATTGTTCTCTGAATGTCCATTTCTTCCCTATCATTATTAGTGTATAAAAAGGCCATTGATTTTTGTGTGTTAATTTTGTAGCCTGCCATTTTGCTATATGAATCTATTATTTCTAGAAGCTTTTTGGTAGAGTCTTTAGGGTTTTCTAAGTAGAGTATCATGTCATCTGCAAACAGAGAGAGCTTGACTTCTTCCTTTCCTATCTGGATTCCCTTGATATCTTTTTCTTGCCTAATCGCTATAGCAAGTACTTCCAGTGCTATGTTGAATAGGAGTGGTGAGAGAGGACAGCCTTGCCTTGTACCAGAATTTAGAGGAAAGGATTTTAGTTTTTCTCCATTGAGGATAATATTTGCCACTGGCTTCTGGTAGATGGCTTTGACTATATTGAGAAAGGTTCCTTTTATTCCTATCTTGCTGAGAGTTTTCATCAAGAATGGGTGTTGAACCTAATCAAATGCTTTTTCTGCATCTATTGATATGACCATGTGATTTTTATTTTTTTTGTTTATGTTGTGTATTATATTGATAGATTTACGGATGTTAAACCAGCCTTGCATTCCTGGGATGAAACCTACTTGATCAAAGTGAATGATCTTCTTGATGAGGCACTGGATCCTGTTCGCCAGGATTTTGTTGAGGATCTTTGCATCTGTGTTCATCAGGGATATTGGTCTGTAATTTTCTTTTTTGGCAGCATCTCTATCAGGTTTTGGTATTAAGGTGATGTTGGCTTCATAAAAGCTATTTGGAAGTATTCCTGTTTTTTTGATTTCATAAAAGAGCCTGGCCAGAATTGGTAGTAGTTCCTCTTGAAAGGTTTGAAAGAATTCATTCGTGAATCCATCAGGGCCTGGGCTTTTGTTTTTGGGTAAATTTTTGATTAAAGTTTTAATTTCCTCAATAGTGATGGGGGTGTTTAGATATGCTACCTCTTCTTTATTCAACTGTGGAAGGTTATATGAGTTCAGAAATTTATCCATTTCTTCCAGGTTCTCATATTTAGTGGCATAGAGTTTCTCAAAGTATTCTCTGAATACCCTTTGAATCTCTGCAGTATCTGTAGTGATCTCCCCCTTTTCATTTCTAATACGCGTTATCAAGTTTCTCTCTTTCTTTTGCTTTGTGAGTTTTGCCAATGGTCTATCAATCTTGTTTATTTTTTCAAAGAACCAACTTCTGCTTTCGTTGATCTTTCGGATTGTTTTTTGGGTTTCCACTTCGTTGATTTCTGCTCTTAACTTTGTTATTTCCTTCTGTCTCCCTATTTTTGGGTCCTTTTGTTGAGCTGTGTCATTAAGCTATTCAGGTAAGCTCCTTCTTCCTTCCTGATGTGTGCTTGCAAAGCTATAAATTTTCCTCTCAGTACTGCTTTTGCTGGGTCCCATAAGTTCTGATCGTTTGTGTCTTTATTGTCATTTGTTTCCAGGAACCTTTTGATTTCCTCCTTGATTTCATCTCAGACCCACTGGTTATTGAGTATGAGGCTGTTTAACTTCCAGGTGTTAAATTTTTTCTTCTGTGTCCCTTTGCAGTTCACATCTAACTTCAGAGCCTTGTGGTCAGCAAAGGCAGCCTGCAAAATGTCTATCTTTTTTATTTTATGGAGGTATGTTTTATGTGCCAGCACGTGATCTATCCTGGAGAATGATCCATGTACATTGGAAAAGAATGTGTATCCAGGTTTCTGAGGATAGAGTGCCCTATATATATCTACTACGCCTCTTTCATCCATTTCTCTTTTCAGGTCTAGTATATTTTTGTTGGGTTTCCATTTGGTTGACCTATCAAGTGTTGACAAGCCTGTGTTGAGGTCTCCCACAATTATTGTGTTATTATTGATATCCTTCTTCTGATTTGTCAACAATTGTATTAAATACTTTGCTGGACCCTCATTCGGTGCGTATATGTTTAGGAGAGTGATTTCTTCTTGCTGTACAAATCCCTTGATTAGTACATAATATCCATCTTTGTCCCTTACAACTTTTCTGAGTATAAAGTTTGTGTCATCTGATATTAGTATGGCCACCCCCGCTTTTTTATGGGTGTTGTTTGCTTGAATGATTTTCCTCCAGCCTTTGATTTTGAGTCTATGTTTATTCTGACTATTCAGGTGTGTTTCTTGTAGACAGCAGAAGGTTGGCTTCAGTTTTTTGATCCATTTCGCCACTCTGTGCCTCTTAACTGGTGCATTTAGTCCATTGACATTGAGAGAAATAATTGTCATGGGATTTATTGCCATCTTTGTGTAGAAGTTTGGTGTGTTTTTTGTTCTGTCTTGTTTTTAGAGTAGATCTTTCAGTTTTTCTTTTAAGGCTGGTTTTGAGTCTGCAAAGTTTTTGAGCTGTTGTTTATCTGTGAAGCCATGTATACATCCTTCAAACCTGAAACTGAGTTGTGCTGGGTGCAGTATTCTTGGCGAAGCATTTATTTCATTGAGTTTTGCCACTATGTCCCACCATTGCCTTCTGGCCTTGAGTGTTTCTGGTGACAGGTCTGCTGTAAATTTCAAGGATGCTCCCTGGAATGTAATTTCCCTTTTTGATCTTGCTGCTTGCAGTATTCTATCTCTATTGGTGGGTTTCATCATGGTGACTAGGATGTGTCTTGGACTGGGGTCTTTTTTAGCTGGTACTCTTCGGGCATGCAGGATTTGGTCACATGTTTTCTTTAGCTCAGGTAGTTTCTCTGTGATGATGTTCTTAACCATTGATTCTTCCTGAAGATTTTCTTCTTGGGTCTCTGGGACTCCAATGATTCTAAAGTTGTTTCTGTTGAGCTTATCAAAGACTTCTATTTTCATCTGCTCATATTCTTTGAGTAAATTTTCCATTGTCTGATCATTTGATTTAAGGCTTTTTTCCAATCTCTTCTGCTGTATAAAGTTGTTATGCATCTCATCTTCTAAAGCACTAATTCTATCCTCAGCTGCTTTTAACCTGTTGGAAAGCTCATCCATTATGTTCTTCAATTCGTCTACTGAGTTTTTCAGACCTGTTATCTGATCTGATATTTCAGTTTGGAGTTTTCTGATTTCTATCTTCATATTCTCTTGATTTTTATTAGTGTTCTGATTTATACTTTCTTTGATTTCTGTTAGCAACCTCCATATTTCTTCTCTAAACTCCATTTCTGAAAGACTGCTTAGGTAGTTGGCCATTGTTGGGTCATCAGAGTTTCCATCTTCATTTTCTATGGTTGAAGTTGGTCTGCGTAGTCTCCCCATTGTCACGCTTACGCTGTGGGTTTTTCTACGTGTTGTGGTGGTACTCATTGGCTAGGTGGAGTGCGCGGCTGCTCTGCTGCGCTTCGCGGCCGCGCTCCGGCCCCCAAACACTGACCTCAGCCAAGGCAAGCCGTCAGGGGATGCCCGGGGAAGCCCCCAATGTCTGCCCGTACCTAAAATATTACTGTGAAAGATATGCAATCCACTTTGGTCAAAATAAAATTATTATTATTATTAGAAAAAATTTCTAAGTATGATGTTCAAGATTATAATTCATTTTAGGTTAAGTTTTTGTGTTTAATTGTCAAATTTAATTCAATTTATATATATACATATATTTTTTGTTGTTGTTGTTGTTTTCCCACCCACTGTTTGAAGGAGTATCTTTTCCTTTTGCATTTATTTATTACTTGAATTTTTTCAAATAATAATAATGATGATACCATGTACACATGAGATTAGTTCTGTGTGTTCTTCGTTTTCTTCTGGTTTACCAGTATGTTTGTTAATTCTTTGTTAAGTCTTAAAACCAGAAAACTAATATAGAGGTTACTTCAAATTCCAAATAGAATTACAATATGATGTAGCAGTCCCACTTCAATATATTTACCCAAAATAGTTGAAACAGGGTCTTACAAAGGTATTTGCATAGTAGAATTAACTGAAGCATTTTTATAATAGCCAAAATATAAAAATAATCTAAATATCTTTTAGTGAAATGAAGTCTAGGAGGAAGGAAAATGTAGTGTGTATAAATGTATAGTAAAATATAGTTCAGCCTTTAAAAAGAAGGAAATCCTGGCTGAATCTAAAATTTTTTACAAGTAAAATTGATTTTTGTATGGTTTTTATGTTTTCTTCCTTTTTCCCTTTCTTTTCTTAAATTGATATTTATAGCTTCTAGAAGGACTCCTCCCGATTCTTTTTCGTTTGATTTTTATTCCCCCTTCTTTTTTCTCTTTCTCTTTTCTTCCCTCCAAATGAACACATATATTGAACCATCTTGTACTGCCTCACAAATTGAGGGGGGAAATAATGGAGGGTATCAAGACCAAACAGGTATATGAACATTGAGTAGAAATAAAAAATGATCATACTTAAACACCAAATCCAAAGCCAATGACAACCAAATCGAAATCCAATCTACAACAATCTGGACACAGAGGTGACCAGCCTGGGGGTCAAAGGAAAGGGATATGGGATTTATGCTGGGAACAGGGGTGGAGAGAGGACAACACTGGTGGTGGGAATTCCCCTAATTCAATGTCACCATGTACCTAAAATATTAGTGTGAAAGATTTGCAATCCACTTTGGTCAAAATAAAAATTATTTAATTAAAAATCATCACAGATAGATAAATATAATTCTTATATGACATGTCTATAGTAGTAAAATATGGAGAAGCTGCATGTAAAATGATATGTGTTAGAAAACTTGGAGAATGGTGAAGCAGGAAGATTCTATTCAGTGGATGTAGCATTCAGATATGCAAGATGAAAAAGTTCAAATTCCTTTGAATAGCATTGCATATATTTATTAATAACTGTAATTCAGACATAATATTTTGATGGTAGATTATTGATAAGTATGTTAAACAATAAAAGTACTTAACATATGCAAGCAACTGTACAGTTACTAGCAATGTGGACTAGAGACTAACAGTAATATTTTATCACATTGATTAAAAAAAGAAACAAATACTTATCTTTTAAATTCATCATAGGACTGATGGATTAATGATCAATACTTTAAAATCTTTTAAGAGCTAGTTTGTAGGTTCTGCCAGGGGAGTGAAGCTACTTGTATACCCTTGACAAAAGAAAGGTCCATTTCTATTCGGGGAAGGCTGTCCTCTTGAGCACGGCTTTGGGAGGGAAGCACATAGGGCAGTGAGGTAGCCAGCTAGATTCGCCAAAACAGCCCTAGCGATCAACAGCATGACAGATGTTGCAGCCAGAGGAGGGATATGGGGGGCATTTTTGGTGGTTAAGTTTCACTGGTGAAGGAGTATTCTTTTTCTAATTGAAACCCAAGTACAATCATGTTTGTAATCATGGTGCTTTAATAAAGATATTATTAAAATTATCTTTTATTCTTATAGCAGACTGAAAACATTTTATAAAATAAAACACAAAACACAAAAATATCTGATACTGACAAAATATTAAATTATTTAAACATCTGTATTATAACATGCAAATTTTTATTAAAATAACTATTTTTCTGAGAAGTATTCATTGTATCACTTGAGGTTTTGTATGCATTTGAAAAGAGATGTATTTATATATACATATATATGTATATATAATGCAAGACTTTTAGATTTACTCTAATATAACCTAAAAAGCTCAAGCAAATAGAAATAACATAGTGACTTAATATGGAAAATTTTTATCTTATTTTAGTCCAACCCTGCAGACTTAAAAGAGGCCTTTGGCTATAAAGGTGTTTCTCTGATAATTAAAATGTAGCTTCCAAATTTGCTGTAAGTTTTCCTTGAAACCTGCTCTACATTTTGGACTAAGCTAAAAGAAAAACCCAGGGCAAATAACCACTTAGGCAATGTGTCAGAATTTGTACACATCAATCAGCAGAAAACTAGTCATGTAACCACATTTGATTGCCAACAAGATTAGGGTTGTAAATCTGAGGGTGGAAATGATATTAAAATACAAAATCCCAAACACCATTACCAAAAAACCAGTGATTCTACTTTATAATGGAAAATTTGTGTATGATATGGATAAGCATTTTGTGAAAATATAAGTAACCATCTGTTACTCCCCTCCACCAACTTCCTGTTTTACACACCTTTAGAGGTAGACCTGTCCACATCTGGGAGGGGTTTTTGGCTTCCTGTTTTGTGACCTTGAGAGGCTAAGGAGGGGGATTAGCTCAGGGGAAAGAGGATGATAGATTGGGGGGATTCTGGAGGAGATCAGAGGAGGATTCAGCAAGAGAGGTGGCTGGTAGAGATAGGTTTGAATGTAGGGCTACTATGGATCAGGCTTAAAAGGTTTAAAGCTTAGGAGCCACACATGGTGGCTAGGGCCTTAATAAAGTTGATGTCTCCTGAAACTTGACTGCCTGTGGATCATTTCCTCCTGGCTACCTTGAACATTGAGGCCCACTGGCTGATAGGAGGAAGTTGCAGGCTCGTGGCCCAGGCCGACAGAGAAAGGCCTCACTTTCCATCCATCTCACCATCATCCAGCCTCCTTTCAAAACTCTATATGTTTTTCAATGATTATCTTTACAGCATTTACCATTAAAGAAATAGGCTATTTGCCAAGGAAGTGCTTTTCTTCCCTCTATGTTAAGATTGGAGTAATCAAGCCCTATCAACTTTGCTTTTGTATTTGTGTTTCCTTTCTGTCTTACAATAGCGATTGTCTTCGGTCTTAGATTCTTTCAGGATTACTTATTAATTTCTCAAATTATTTATGTCCTTGTTTTACTTCTATGCCCTCTAATTTCTATACACATTTTAGTTTAGCCTTTGAAATGACAAATCTGAATTTCTTTTTTCTTTTATATATCCAGCAATGGATTCCATAGCTATAAACATCGTAGCTTCTCTACTCTAAACATCATGGCTTTACTGAAGCAAGGTGATGGGGGTAGCATGCTGGGGGCCTGAATATGTCAGATAACACATAATCTTTAAAAAAAGTGAAACAGCAATTTTTCAAACTTGCCAAAGTCCTTTAACATAGGGAGAGTTCATCCTGGTGGTTTTAGTGTGGCTTTTCTTCTGTAGAGAGGGAAAGATGCATCACAGTTTGCTTATCCACCCATATATTCTCAGGCACTTGGATTGTTTCCAAGTACTAGCTAGTGTGAATAGAGCTGTAATGCATAGACATATAGATTGTTTTTCTGCATTGTGTCTTTAGGATGGTAGGATATATTTTTAGTTGTACTGTTGAGTTGGATGTGAAGCAAATTTCTAGTTTCTTAAAGAATATTGGATTTGTATGCAAACAGACTGGGTCAATAGACATTCCCACCAGCAGTGAATGAGAGTTCATTTTATCCTGCATCAATAACAACACTGGTTTTAATTTGTATATACATGGTAGTTAGTGATGGGGAACATTTTTTAATGTTCCTTTTTTTGATAGAAGCTTCTTTTTTGTGTGATCATATTTTTTTCATGATAAACTCCACTAGTTCCTTATATAACCCTTTTTCAGATCAGTTGTGTAAATTCTCTTATTTCATGCTCAGTCTTTGTATATTACTCATAGTTTTATTGGAAATGCAGATACTTTAGTTTAATGCAGTCCCATTTGTTTAATATTTGTTTCTACTTGTTTGGTTAGTAAGTTTTATCTTTGAAAATGCCTTTATCTTAAATATCATGGAGATTTCTGCCTGTTTTCTTCTATGTGGCATGTATTGGATATGATATGAAGATCGTTGGTTCATTTCGATTTGATTTTTGTGTATGGCATTATAGCTGAACAGTTTTTCTCAGCACCAATTGTTAAGAGGCTTTTCTTGATTTACTTCATTTTTGCACCCTTAATTAAGATTAATTGTTCATATACTGTAAGATATATCTCAGGATATTCAATTTTATTCCATTGATCTGATGGTCCGCTTTTATTTCAATACCATGCTTTCTTTTATTACCATGTTGCACTACAGTTTAAAATTGGCAAATATTATGCCTATCATCTTCATTTATCCAAGGATTGTTAAATTCTGGAATATTTATTGTTTCATGCAAATTTTAGGAGTGTTAGAGCTATTTCTTTGAATACTGACATAAATATCTTTATATTTATATCCTTATATTGTATAAATTAAATCTATACAATGGTTTGAGCATTATCACCATTTTAATTATGTTAATCTCTTAATACATGGAATTAATATCTTAATCCAGGGAATATATTTCTATTTTCTTGTGTCCTCTTTTTTTCTTGATGTAGTTTTCTTTGTATACATTTATAAGTCCTTAAAACAATTTTGAGTATTTGATTTTCTGAGATATAATTATGGCTGGAAATTTTTAATGTTATATATTTTATTCTATTTTATTATTTGTATATAGAAAAGCCATAGACTTTTGTATCCTAACATATACTATAAAATATATTGTTTCTAGGGACAACAGAGATAGCACAGTGGTAGGGCATTTGCCTTGCAACCAGCCTACACAGGACCAATGATGGTTCGAATCCTGGCATCCCATATGGTCCCCCATATGGTGCCTGCCAGGAGCACCATCGGGTGTGGCCCAAAAACCAAAAGAAAAGTATTGTTTCTCAAAATGTTTTTTGTAGTCAATAGGATTTTTCAATATAGTATATCATCTGCAGACAGGGAGAGCTAGACATTTTCTTCTCTATCTGGAAGCACTGCATAATTTTTTCTGCTTAATTGCTATGACAAGTACGTCTAATACTTTACTGAATAGAAGTGGTGTGAGTGGCAAACTTGACTTGTGCTTGAAAGGTTTTTAGTTTTTCCCAGTATGTACAATATTTGCCATAAACCTATAGCAAATGGCTCTGATTATACTGAAAAAAAGTTTTTCAATGCTCATTTTATTGAGTGCTTTTATCACTAACTGGTGCTGAGGTAGTTTTCTTTGTGTTTATTGAGATGATGACCAGATTTTATTTTTTTTTATTATTGATATCATATATCACATTTAGTGACATGACTGTCAAACCATCTTCAGGATGAATCCTACTTGGTCATGGTGTTTTATTTTTTAAGTACTATTAAATTCTATCAGCTAGTATTTTGTTGAGGATATTTGCATCTGTGTAAATCTAGGTTATGCTTTGGTAGCTTTACTTTCGTTCTCAAGGTGATGTTTGCTTCATAGAAAATGTTTTGATGGGGCCGGGCGGTGGCGCTGAAGGTAAGGTGTCTGCCTTGCCTGCGCTAGCCTTGGACGGACTGCGGTTCGATCCCCCGGTGTCCTATATGGTCCCCCAAGCCAGGAGCAACTTCTGAGCACATAGCCAGGAGTAACCCCTGAGCGTTACCGGGTGTGGCCCAAAACCCCCCCCCAAAAATGTTTTGGTGTTTTTCTGATATTTCAATTTGTTGCAAGAGTCTAAAAAGGATTACAGTAGATCTTTAAAGGTTTGATAGAAATCACTAGTAATTCTATATGAACTGGAGCTTTTGTTTGTGTTTAGTCTGTTGACTGTCATGTCAATATTTTTGAAAGTGATATGTCTCTTCAGGTGTTCCATATATTCTTGATTCAGACTTGAGAGGTAATATGAGTTTAATAATTTATTCATTTCTTCTAGGTTGTCTCAGTTCACAGCATAAATTTTCTCAAAGTGATCTCTCATGATCCTTTCAATTTTATGGTATCTTGTGATATTCACTTGTTTTATATTTGATTTGAATTATTAGTGTCCTCTTTCTCTTTTTTCTTTGTGAGTCTTGTAGTGTTTTACTAATTAACAGGTTTTTTTTAAACAGCTTTGTCTTCAGCTTCATTAATCTTTTGAATATTCTAGTTTGTATTTAGTTTACTTGTTTTGCTTTAAATATTATTTCTTTTGTCTTACCTCCTTTGGTCTTTTTTCAGTGGACATTTTCCGGTTTCTTATGTTGCACGGTGATAGTGTTCATGTGAATCTTCTTTCCTTTTCAGGAATCCTTGCAAGGCTGTAAAATTTCCTCTTAATACTGTTTATTCTGTGTCTCATAGTTCTGCTAGATTGTATCCTTATTCTCATTGTTTCCAGGAATCTTTTGATTTCTTCTTTGACCCACAGTTTGGGTCAGAGTTCAGTAATGAGTTATTTAGTTTCCAGCTCTCTGAATTGTTTTTCCATTTATATTTGTAATTAACTTCAAAATTCAGTGCATTGTGATCTAAGAAGATAATTGATATAATCTATATCCTCATTACTTTGTGGAGGTATGTTTTGTGACACAGCATGTAGTGTATTCAGGAAAATGTCCCATGTACACTAGAAAAAAAAACTGTTCTTTGAGGGCATATATACATAGATATATGAACATGTATAGGGATATAGATCCCTATGCTATATTCACTAATGCTTGAGGAAAGTTAAATCACCAAAGAATTATGCCAGGCAAGAAAGTTTTTAACCAGCTGGTAGTAAGGATCTTTTAATAATATATAAAATAAGAAAACAGATGATATACTTTTAGATATATGGCTTTTGGATGAAAGTCTAATGCAAACATATCTTTGATAACAAATTAATCTAAAAATGACTTGGAATAATAAACATGAAAGTATAATTATAGAATAAATAAAATAATGATTAATAGAGTTTGGAAGATATAGGTAAGATAATTTGTAAAATATAATTCAAAGTATGAAATAGTTTAAATCATGTAGTTTAAACAGTAACAGACAAAAGGTAAGATAATAATTTATATTATATAATATGACAATATAACATGATACATATATAATTTTGGGGGTCACACCCAGCATTGCTCAGGGGTTACTCCTGGCTCTATGCTCAGAAATCGCTCCTGACAGGCTCGGGGGATCATGTGGGATGGTGGGATTTGAACTGATGACCTTCTGCATGAAAGACAAATGCCTTACCTCCATGCTATCTCTCCGGCCCCATGATAAATATATTTAAATTACATATATTAATTACTATATACCACTTTAAAACTAAGTATACAAAATAAAATTTATAAACATCTAAATAACATTGGATGAATGTCAAAGAACTAAAACAGAGATTAAGATAATTAAATTATATTTAATTGACCACAGTTCAATCCCTAATACCACATGTGCTCCTTAATTGTGAGGTACAGTCCTGGATGCATATGAAAACCTCTGCTGTGGAGGCATTGAGCATCACAGGGGACCCTGTGTACTACTGATGTGGCTCAAGTAATCCTCCGCATCATAAATCCAGAGAATCATCACTTCCTCAGTTATTATCTTGAAATAATGACACAATTTACTGAGAATGATAGAGTTCCTGAAGTCTCCTGTGTACCAATTGGAAGACTTCTCAGAGTACACACATATACACAAATACCATATTTTCTGGCGTATAAAAATCCCCTACTTTTTCCTGTTAAATTATAGGGTTTGGGCTATATTTGCTGCATAAGACTACCTCTCTTTTAATGTTCACCAAATGAAAATTAAAAAAATGTAATAGAATAGTAGAACCCTCAAAGTTTAACAGTATATATGTTTAATAAACTAGACTTTGGAGTGCCAACAATCATTTTACATTTGTCATTTGTAATAAGTGACTGTGATTTTTTAATTGTGATCTACAATAAGAGCAGGAGAGGGGGCTCCATCAAGAGCAGCTGGCTGGAGTGCAGTGATTAATACCACTGCTAGAGGGAGACAACATTGACAACAGGGAGAAGGGGCTCCTCCAGGAGCAGCTGGCTAGGGTGCAGTGATTAATACGACTGCTAGAAAGAGACAACATTGAGAACAGTTTAGGGGGCTCCTCCAAGAGCAGCTGGCTGGGTTGCAGTGATTAATAGCACTGCTAGAGGGAGACAACATTGAGAACAGGGAGAGGGGGCTCCTCCAAGACAACTGGCTGGGCTGCAGTGATTAATACCACCGCTAGAGTGAGACAACATCGAGAACAGGGAGAGGGGGCTCCTCCAAGAGCAGCTGGCTGGGCTGCAGTGATAAATAGGACCACTAGAGAGAGACAGAGTGCCTCCTCTGTGTCCCATAAATGCTGAACAAAGGACTGAACACCTAAAAGCCACATACTCTATGGTTGGATGAAATGTGGTGCTCAATAACTCAGCTCCTCTGTGTGCCCTGAAAGATGAATCAGGACAAGCAGAGGACTGATCACCGGAAAGCCTCATACCAGCAATGACATCTGGCAGCTGGATGGGATGCAGCACTCAGTAACTCAGCTCCTCTGTGTTCCCTGAAAGATTAATCCAGACAAGCAGAGTACTAAGTGATAATACCTGGCAGCTGGATGGGATACGGTGATAAGAAGGGGGCAGATTACTCATCTCTGAAGCTGGAGTAAGTTTCAGCATGCCGTACACCAGCACATAAGATGACTCCCAACTTTTAAGAAGATTTTCATGGGTTAAAAATTCATCTTATATGCTGGAAAGTAATGTATTAAAATGCGTATATATATTGATTTTCAAACAGGGAGACATTTTCGAAGATTGTTTAAAAAGTAAAAAATACAATATAAAGGTTCTAAGAAATTGCATGCCTTGATTTCATGTTGCAAGCCAGATACTTGTCATAACATGACTCCTAAAACCACTGGGATGGTCCTGGAGGTCTCCAACATCACTGGATCTGGGGGTTATCACATTGCTGGACTTGAGTATTCAACTTTCATGCCTTCTTGACTAAGTCCCTGGATTTCCTCAGGTGGTTACTCTGCCCTCCCATAGAAAAATGATGTGATAGAATCCCAAAAGTATACTTTTTATATAAGTGACAGTCTAAATTTGGCATTAAAATTGAACATATATACCATGGCTTATAGTGATAGTACACTGTATAGGACACTATATGCCTCTGCTGACCTGGGTTTAATATGCTGAACCAATGGTCTTCTGAGTCCTGTAGAAGTAATTCCTGAGCACAAAGCAGAGTAAACCATAGACAGAGCTAGGTATGACCCCCCCAAACAAAAACATCAAGAAACAACATCAATAAAAGAAGAACAGACCTTAATAAAATCCAAGTATAGATTTAAAAATTTAGGCACTCTATTAAAATTAATGTGTTAAATATAAATAATGCTAAGTTAAATTTATATAATACTTTTTCACTTTATAAATACATTGTGGAAAATATAGGCAGAATACCCTAAGATTTTTACCTCAAAGGTAAAAATGGGGAACAAACTCACATACACTGCTTGTGGAATGTTGTCTGACTCAACCACTGATAATGCTCAGTAAACTTGGAATTGAGCTGCCATATTACCCAACAATTCAATTCCACTTTTGGTATCTACCCTCAGGACTTAAACACATTCATTCAAAAAGATGCATCAACATTTATTTATTGTTGTACTTAGTATGATAAATAAGATATATAATGTATACAAAGTATTCCTATGTGTAACTAAAGATTAATGAATTATGAAACTGGTATATATGCACAATGGAATAATATGCAGTGCAAATAATAATGAAATTATTCAATTTGCTGCATCTTGGTTCAAACTAGATGATATATTGAGTGATCTAAGCCAAAAGAATAATGACAAACATGGTTAATCCAACTGACTTGTGGTATACAGAATAACTGGATGATAAAATGTAGTGTCTGTCATAAAGTGGGGACTACCTAGATCATCTTTGACACCAGAATGTGAAATAGGGATATCAGGACACCAGGATAGGGAGGAGAGGCACAGGATAGGAAAGATAGCAAGAAGGGAAGAAAAATATAAGAAAGGGAAGTAACGGGAACAATGATCAGGGGTTCCACTATTTTGGTGATGTATAAAAATGGTATAACTATAAATACAAACCACATATGTAACAACAGTGAAAATATGCAATCTAAGCTATAACCACAAAACTTTGTAATGTGCTTTCCAAGGTGGCAAACAGGCGGGGGTGTACAGGGGAATATGGGAACATTAGTATTGGGAATTGAGGTTGATATATTATGAAACTCAACTATCAATAACTTTGTAAATCACAGTTCTTAAAAAAATTAAATCACACAATTATTTTAAATCATTAAATAAGAATACATTCAACATTCTTACATATTATTAAGAATATATTATCAGAAATAGCCTTTTTTTTCTTTGGCTTTTGGGTCACACCCAGCATTGCTCAGGGGTTACTCCTGGCTCTACACTCAGAAATCCCCCTTTGGCAGGCATAGGGGACCATATGGGATGCCAGGATTTGAACTACCATTCTTTCTAATGGAAGGCAGATGCCTTACCTCCAGACTATCTCTCCAGCCCCAAAATAGTCTATTTTTATTCATAATAATATTTACTAGTTATTTTGCTATTATCATGAAACAATTCAAACAATAGAATTTATTGTTCCCAAGAAGTATGCAATTAAATATCTAATATTGATATATTCATGATGCAAAAAGGACATTCAAATAATTATGAATTTTGAGATTTTATAATAAAAGATATACATTACTTGTAAAATTGTAATTTGCATAATAAGTTATATATTTTGATGAGTAAACTATTAGTCGATTTCTTATAGGTGAAATATACTACCACATGGTTGGTTTTTTTTTATGCCAACTAGAAATTTTCAGATCACCAAGGGTATCAGAGGACTCAACTCAATTCTGACAATACCTGACAAGATCCATATTCCACAGGTTAAAGAATCTGTCTCCAAAGAGAGTCCTTCACATCAGACTGTTTCTAAATACATCTGCTAACCAATAGGCTAGACTAGGAAACTCACTCATCAATCTTTAAGTGTCTGTACATTTATTAAATAACATTTCCTCATAACAGAGATACCTGTTTCAATTCCATTTTTACCTATGCTTTTGAATGCCTGGCTATAATTTAGATGATCACAGGACAATCCTCTCACATTTTATTAATTAGATAGAATAGTATTGAAGTAATAAATCACCAATTTATTACAAAAATATAATTCAGAAAAAGCACAGTGCAAGAATACTGAGTAAATTGTTAGCTTAATGGACAGATTTCTTTGATGCATCAGTCATCACATAGTCACCTTCTTGGACACTGAAGCTTGATCGGGCTGTTAAGGACACACCAATTTATAGGCATAATACTCATTTGCCACTGTCAATTGAGTTTTAGCATAGGACCCTCCAACAGGTCCTTCTCTTCTTTTAGGTCAGGAGTCTGGAATACTGCAGACTTACATATATGTATATGTATATGCATGTATATATATTCTGCAATATATATATTCTTCAATAGTGCAGTATATTCATCCAGCAACTAAGCCATCTTCAACAGTGTAAAGTAAATTTATTAGCATAGTAAGATTTATCTTTCATTTTCTCAACCTTTAGGAAATGTTATAGCTCTATGACATTCTATAGACCCTATAAGTCATAATATATAAAGAATAAAAATATATAAAACATATATATGTTTATATGTAATATATGGTATGTGTATGTTTATATATAAAACATAAAACATATATCCTGATAATTTGAGAAATTTTAAAAATTACAATGTTATAATATAATAGTAATATAAAATAAGCAAGATTTTTAAATTTTATAAAATGTGCATATTAAAATACTCATCAGTATTTTTATGGAACAAAGCATTTTAACTTCATAATCATCACAAAAGTTACATATGTGAAACACATAGTATACATAGCATAATTCAAGAAAATTATATATATTAACTTCTATGTTTATATTGAGTTCTGGAAAACAGAAAATTGTGCTACACAGATATACGTATAATTGTTCTAATAATTTTACATAAAATACTCACAAAATTAGAAATTCATGTGATTTTCTTATAAAAGTATGTGTTATGAGTTTCTCTAAAATGATAAATTATTTAAGAATGCTTATAGATTAGTGTAAATAATTAGATTAATTGATTTAAGTAGCAAAATCAGGAGAAAAAACTCTTGTGAAAGAGTTAACTGCTGAATACAATTAGCTGTGTAATTAGAAATGATTAAAAGAGAATATTTTTGGTACAGCGAAGTATTTTATTGAGATTTTACTAATTGTGTTTTATTGATTGAATTTGTATCTGAATAAATATTTAATCAAGAACATGATAAAGGAACATTTTATATGTTTACAATGTTTACATTGATAATGCATACTTCTATATGCTTCAAATTTTATTCTGAAAAAAAATCTAAAAATTTCTATTATGTATGTGATAAAGGGGAGAGTTATATGTATATAAATTAAAAAATATTTATATGATTTTTGAACATAAACCGAAGGAGACTCTGTTACTACTTTGTAACTCTGCTAAAATTATGTCAGTATATTCCATAATATCTATATTAATTTGAAACATGTAAGGTAAGTCATGTAGTTAACTGAAAGCTTGATAACCAAATGTAGCAAGTTTGAACATAAAAAATAAACTAAAATCTTTTATGTGGCAACTGGCTCACAAATATCTGCCTGGGCAGATGGTATTGGTTTTAAAAGGAAGACATATTTTGCCTGGAGAATTTCAGAGAAATCTGGGCATCATTTTCAGTCTCTGGTAAAGGAGAAAGGTGTCAATTCCTTGACAGCCCCAGCGGTCTCTGTTACTGTTTGCATGACAGATGCCATGAACAGATTGATGCGAAAGAAAGGCAAGGTACAAGAAAATCATACATTAAAACTCATTAGCTGGAGAGAGACATGCTCTCTGGGAACTACTCTGAATCATATTTTCTGTATAGAGAATGTTTAACATTCTTAATATATGTGCTTTTTAATGTGATGGGAGCTAGATTTACATATGTGGTGAATGCCTGAATGAAAAGAAAAACCTAGTTTAAGGATGAATAGAGAATTTCAATTATATGTAGAAGAAATGAATGAGCTTTCAATGTAACTTCAGTATAAAGTAGTCTTTATTTTATTCATTTATATTTTTTTGCCAGACCCTTTGAACTAAATCCTAATAAGGGAGATATTACTGTCACAAAAAATGCAAAGATATAGATCACTAAATGTATTGACAAAGAATCATACAAAATTAGTATTTTAGGGTCCGGAGAGATAGTATGAAAGTAGGGCATTTGCTTTGCATGCAGAAGGACAGTGGTTTGAATCCCGGTATCCCATATGGTTCCCCGAACTGCCAGGAGCAAATTATGAGCCTAAAGCCTGTAGTGACCTCTGAGCACAGATGGGTGTGACTCAAACAACAACAACAGCAACAACAAAATATTATTTTATGTTTTAAGCAATTTATGCATGTTCTCATTTTCCAAAGAATGTAAAAATGTGGGAGTATCATAGGTTTGTTACAATACAATGCTACCCAGTGTCATTAAACAAAGGTTTTTGTTTAATTTGGGGGTTACACCCTGAGGTGCTCATGGATCCCTCATGGCAAAACTCAGGGTACTGGGGATCAAACCTCATTGAGCTCTATGTAAGGCATGTGCCAAGGCTTTTAATAGAGTATTTGTTTTTCTTGAGAAAGAACTAGATAAGTGATTTCTAATTTCTTACCTGAGAAGAAGTTGACATTTATAAATGTATATGCCTATGTCTTTACACTGAGCTTTAGGATTATTTTCATTAATAAAGTGATTAATTTCCTAGCACTTTTGAGTGGAGCACTCGTGTCAATCACAGTATATACTTTTTAAAAACCAAGGATATGTTCTTATAATTTCACATTAGTAATCACAGGTGGTAAGTCTGCTAAGGCCATGAGACTGGTTTCTGCAAGGCAGAAACACTGACCTAAATGCCAGGCTGCTTTTACCTCAGACCAACACTCGGGCTTATACGTCTAAATGGCAAGTAAATATGCCACGTTATTTACACACAAAAATCAACCTTCTGTGAAGAATTTAGAAATTATTTATAGATTCAGATCAACTAGACTTAGGCTGAGATAAATGTTAATGTTCAATAACAGAGTGTAAAATGATCTTCCTCCTCAATGTTCTCTTGTTTCTATTACAAATATCATTCTCCTTAATGGAAAAAAATGTAGCTGAAAAATATTGCCTGCTATATATGACTGACACACTTTTGTCATCTTTTAGTATACTAGAAGTCTTTCAAACCAATTATTCACTGCTCAGAGGGGAGTTCAAGATGCTTCCTTCAATCCTAAATATTTCCCCTCCAAATTGCTTCTATTCACATACCCTTATAGCATGCTTTCTTTTTATTCTCATTTCTCTTGACTTAAACTCTCATCACTCAGATATTGCCCGAACTCCCATGAATTGTGGACTTTATTTTCGGATTTGCCATGATTTTCTACACTTTCTCCAAGAATCGACAATCTTCCATGAACAAGCTCATGTGATATCTTCTTGCCCTCAAGTGGGCTTTCTTGACATCTTGGTTATGACTTGTAAATCAACTTCATCTAACCTGCAAGGCAGAATTCCTTACATTGTCTCCTAAAATCTCTATCGAGAAATTACCTCTGATTGATTCATAATATTTGCATAATCTACCAGGTCCTATCTCTGAATCCCAGCTATGTCATTTGTACTTCAAAAAAAACTTTCTGGGAACTTTAAAGAAAATCAATAGAGATTGTAAAATAATATTGTCTGGAGCCTGTAGTTGGTTCCTTGACTCTTGTTTTTGGATAAGAACACCCTGTTTTTTTTTTTTTAGGTTCTACACATATTTAATTATACTTTTTAAATTTAAAATTTGTATTTTATCACTCAACAGAAAATTAATATAAATTATCAGCAATATGAAAAAAATCCACAGAATTCTGGCTTCTGCCATTAGAAATATTATATATCTATAGAAAAAAATGAAACCTTTCTTCAAAAAATTTAACAGTATTATTATTCTTTTTTTTGGTCTGATAGTTTTATTCTTTTTTTTATTATAATATAATTTTATTTTGATCATAGTGGCTTACATATTGGTGATAATAATATTTTAGGTACATATTCACATAAAATCAGGAGGGATTCCAATCCATCACCAAATTGTTCTCCCTACCCGTCCATTTTTGTCTTCCCTCCCATTTCTTCTTCCCTCACCCCCCGGGTGGCTAGAATATGTGGTCCCCTCTGTATCTAACCTATTACTTAGTAGTCTTGCACCTGTTTGGTCTTGAGGCCTCCCTTATTTCCCCCTCTAACTGGAGGCAAGACCAGCTATTTCAAGTTATGTGGTTTTGCCTGAAAAAGAAAAAAGTAATAAATTGTGGTAAGAGTCTAATACCCCGAAAATGGGCGGAATCCTTCTAGTGGCTCTCATCATCGATTTGGGAGGTGAAAAGAAAGAGAAGGTGAAACACTCCACCAGTACCAAAAGAAGTGTTAAATATCCATTGAGGACTCCAGCTTTATCGATAAGCACCACAAAAAACAAACAAAAAAAACAAAACAACACAAACAAAAACACCCTGTTTTTAAGCCTAAAGTTTTTTTCTTTGATTTTTTTTCCCCCTTTGCTGCACCTATACAAATTACTGCTATTTATTTAGTTTTAGTTTTTCCCTTTATCATTTCAGGGTTTCTAAGGATTTATTTTATTTTATTTCATTTTTTTAACTTTATAGAATTATGGTAAGTAGGGGGAGATGTTGGTAGAAGCCTTTGGATTGGTCCTCATATTGACTTCTATTAGATGTCTCTCAATTGGTTCTTTCGATTTGCTGGTTAAAAAGATGCTTCCCCATTGCCTTCTTATCTGGCTTTCACCCCTCCCCTTGGGGTGGGCTTTATTTATCCCAATAAAAATGGCTATTCAGGTGGCCTAGAGGGGCTACTGACATCTTCGCTCATGGTTCCAAGTGATAGAGTGAATAGTTTGTGGGTGAACAGCTTCCAGTGTTAATTTCTGGCTTGCTATATTTTCCCAACTGTATGTGGATTATTTACTGTTTCAGAATTGCTGCTGGACCTGTGTCTCTTGTCCTACCTGGCCCGGGGGTCTGGGAATCCATCTCCCTCTTTGGGTATTGTGGAATGTACAACCCACTATTTAACAGCGTATGAATTTGCTCGAACACAGCCTTTTACTGTATTTCATTGACATACTCTTATGCACTAATTGGTATCATTCTGCTATGTTGTCCATTCATTATTTTTAATTTAATCCAAAGTTCCATATCATCTGTTTGTGTATTTTGAGGCTTTTAATATCTTCTGTTGTTGTCTAAAGATTTTCTGTACCTCCCTTTGAGCTTACTTATTTGGTCATCTTCAGCTGTTATTCTGCTGGTGAAGACGTCCAAATGAAACTTTCATTTATGCCACTAAATTTTGCAGTTCTGACATTTTTTCCCCCATCATTTCTGTTTTTATATCCGCCTATGCTTTATTGGCAATCTATTCTATTGCTTTTTTGAGCTTGTTGAAAATCCTAAGAATTTCCACTCTGAAATCCATTTCAGAGAGGTTTTATAGGGGATTAGTACTGATTGGGTCTGCAGGATTGCAGACTTCACCTACAAGGCATGGTGCTTGTACCTACAAGGCATTTGTGCTGCTTTACCATGGCTCCTGTTGACAGAAATGTCACTGTCAGTATTACCACTGGAAGCTGAGTCTCAGGGGAGTTTACAATGTGCGAGATTATCTTGTAGCCAGTAAGTATTGTCCCACATAGGTTTAGCCCACTTGAGGCCACACCAGGGTTGGATTGTGAGTGTTTGTTTGGGGAGGTATGGTAGTTCCACCTAAGAGCTATCTACTTCCTGTCTCAGCATCCCTCTTCCAAAGCATCTGTTTATTTGTACATGACCTCTGACCTGTGTGGATGGGCCAAGAAGGAGTCTCTTTTGGGGGGCACGCCAGGTAGTGTCACCTCTAGACTGCAAATCTCAGGCTTTCAATTGCTTTGAAACCAGGCACTAATCAGAATGTCTGATTCAGTATTTAGGTGGGATACTGATAATTCAATTTTTAACACGTTTTCAGGTTAGATACCGCATTTTGAGCAGAACTAATGTAGTTAAAAAAAAAACAAAACCTCTCTAAATATTTAAATGTATTTGGATACCTGTGCTCAGAGATATAAAGACGGAATATTATTTTACTCAATCTCTTCTAGGAAGAATGGTAAGCTTTTGCTATGAATAAACTTAAAAACTTTGGAGGAAAATACACGATTAAGGTCCAGCTCTACTTTCAGTAAGTAATGTGAGATATATAAGTAAGAATTAATAAAGAAGAGAAACCAAAAAAGGAAAATATATTAAATTATTATCTTTACAATATGTTTTACATCCCTACATATTCTCTTAAAGCACTATGTTGCTATCTCTTACTAGGGGATCTCACTGGAAATTTATATATATATATATATATATATATATATATATATATATGTGTGTGTGTGTGTGTGTATGTATATGTGTATAACATATATATAAAATATATATTTTGCAGAGAATATATAGACAAAAGAAAAACAATACAGACCAGAATGCCTAAAACTATTCCTCTGAAACTAGGAAATTATGGATCACATCTTTTATATTCCAATGTTTTTATTCAATTTTTTAGAAAAGTGTTTCCTTTTCATAGCATTAATGACATATAAGTAATTTTTCCTTAGATAAAATTTCATTAAAGAAGTTTCCCTTCACAAATCTCAATTTGTAAACTTACTTCTCTCATTCTAACAGCTTTTAATAAGTCTATAAATTTCGTCAGATCCATCCAATTTACTATGTGTAATTGTATGTTTATGAGTTCAATCAAAAAGTAGCTTACACCAAATCTGACTTTTCAAAAACTAAATGCCAAGTAGATATTTACACAGCAATAAATATTCATTTATTTCATCATTTTAAGGGCTGAACACCATTTTACTCTATAAATTACAGCATAAATTATTTAAATGTTTCCTACTTGCTGGATATTTAGGTTGCCTCCAATATTTTATTCCAACAGATTGTCACATAAGGATGCTTACTTTATATTTTTATATTTACCTGTTCTATAGAATAAACTTTAAGAATTGCTAGTTAAAGAAAGTTATTTTGTTTATATGCCCTATAGAACCATCCTTTTATCATCAGGAGCTTCATGCTCACATCTCAGAAATTTGTCCATATAAAGTGTTGCAATTCTTTTCACATTGGCTTATCTGAATTTAACATTAAAACTTGACATATAAATGCTTTGCATATCTTTAAACCTTTACACAAATTTGAAACCTATTTGAATGTCTGCTTAGTTTTCTTTTGTTTATTTGAGATTTTCTTAACAACAAAAGAAAAGATTTGATTTTATTATACAAGACTACTACACCTTAACCAACACCAGAGTCTCCAAGACTCTCATTATAGTCCTTAGGTCACTTAAATTTGCCTCTTTCTTAATTTGCCTCTTCTCTTAGTCCCAATCCAAACTACTTGATAATATCATTTTTGTGATAAAAGCCAAAATTTTATGATTTATCAAAATTGTACATTCTCTTGTTTGTTTTAAATATAATATAAAAGTGAGAAAATCATCATCTGTTGAAGGGCATCTTGATTGTTTTCAGAGTTCACGACATTGTGAATTGTTTACCTATGTGTTGTTCTATACACCTGATGGTTTCAGTCCTGATATCAAGGTCTCTAATCCATTTGGATTTGACTGTGGTTCATATAGACAATGGGATATTACACAGTCATCAGGAGAGATAAATTCATGAAAATTTCTTATACATAGATGTAAATGGAATCTATTATGCTGAGTGAAATAAGTCAGAGGAAGAGACAGACACAGAATAGTGCCACTCATTTATTTGTTTTAAGAAAAATTAAGGACATTATTGTAATAATGCCCAGGGACAATAGAGATGGGGACTAGAAGAACCAGATCACAATATGAAGCTCCCCACAAAGAGTGGTGAGTGAAGTTAGGGAAATAACTACACTATCAACTATCATGAGAATTTTAAAGAGTGAGAGAAGTAGAATGCCTGTCTCAAATACAAGCAGGGTTTGTTGGGGGGCATTGGTGGTGGGAATGCTGCACTGGTAAAGGGTGGTGTTCTGTTTATAACTGAAACCCAAATAAAATAATGCTTGTAATCATGGTGCTTAAATAAAGACTTTATATTAAAAATGACAAATTATCTAGAATATTTCTCCTTCTCCCTCCAACTTAACATAAAGCCTCCAGTTTTATTCAACTGATAAGATTTCAGTTTTTCCTATTATTGTATATTATTTTTTATTTAGAAAAAATATATACACCAAAATACTTTTAGCCTTTTTTCTGCTATTGAACACTTTTATGTCATGGATATATTAATTAGTAGTGCCATGAGCATAGATATATGTATATATGTGCATACATATGCATATACATATAATTATTTATTTTGTTTTATATTTTGGTAAATTCAGAGAGTTAGAATTGTTATGTGTTATGAAAACTCTTTTCTTTTAAAATAAATCTTCATAAAATTTTTAATAAGATTTACCAGACATTTCTCCAAACAGTAAACAATGCCCCTCTTATATCCCTACAAATGATTGTTGACTCTATTATTTTTAAATAAAGATTTTAATTGAATCACTGTGAGATAAGTTTCAAATTATTTAATGATATTTTATACAATATCAAACATCTTTCCTTCACCAGAGAACACTTTCTGCCACCAAGGTCCCCTCGTTTACTTCCTTCCCTCACTGATGTCCTTCTGGCCTCTATGGTGAACATTTTCTTGACTATTTCTCTCCCTCTCTCTCTATCATTCTCCTTTATTCTCTCTGCTTTTTTTCCTTTAAACACTAGTTGCAATATTGTTACCAAAAGGGCTTGTACACGTATTACTTTATCTTTTCCAATATAGAGTTCTTGTCCAGAGCGATCATTTCCTATTTTTATTGGCATAATAATCTCCTCTCTGATCTAATTGCACTCCCCATTCTTTGTAGCAAAATCAACCATGGACCCATTCTCCTGGTCATTATCTCTGTTGTCTTTAGGTATTAATACCATACTATATTTTTCTCAATATTCCAAAAATGAGTGTGATCATGCGATGTCTACCTTATCCTTCTGCCTTATTTAACACAGAATACTGCTCTCCTGAACCATCCATTAATAAATAAATTTTATGACATTTTATAAAAGCTGTGTAATATTCCATTGTATATATGTACAACAATTTAATTAATCTATCCTCTGTTTGGGGGCAATTGGATTGTTTTCAGATTCTGACTATTGTAAATAGTACTTCAATAAACATAGGGATGCAGAGGCATTCTCAGAATTAATGTTTTGGGGCCCTTAAGATTTATTCCTAGGAACACTAGTACTGAGTAATATTGGAGCTCAATTTCTAGCTTTTTTTAAGGAATATCCATAAAGTTTTACCAAATAGCTGGGCCAATTGACATTTCCACCAGCAGTGACTGACAGTTCCTTTTTCTCTACATCTAACTGGTACGGTTGTTCTTATTTTTTTCTTTTTGGTGTTTTATTATTATTTTTTTTGGTGGGGGAGGCACACCCGGTGATGCTCAGGAGTTAGTCCTGGCTATGCACTCTGAAATTGCTCCTTGCTTGGGGGACCATATAGGATGCCAGGGGATTGAATTGCTGTCTGTCCTAGGTTAGCACGCACAAGACAAACATCTTACTGCTTGCAACTCTGCTCTGGCCCCTTGTTGTTCTTATTTTTCATGTTCACCAGCTTCTGTGGTGTGAGGTGACTTTGCATTGTTATTTTGATGTGTATATATGAAGGTTAATGATATGGAACATTTTTTATGTGTCTTTTGACCATCTGTATTTTTCTTTAAAGAAGATTTTGTCTTTTCTCCCCCTTTTTATGGGATTGGATTTTTTTTAGTGTATTGAGATTTACCAGTATCTTAGATATCTTAATAATTTCTTATTGACCCCTTATTAGATGGATACTGGGTAAATAATTTCTTCCATTCTCTGAGCAGTCTTTTTTTTTTTCTTGGTATTTGGTTCCTTTAAGGTGCAGAAGTTCATTACATAGTCTGTTTATCTTTGACTGCACTTGCTTGGTAAGTGGTGGTTTATTCTCAAATATAATTTTAAGTGCATTGTAATGAAAAATTATGCCTACATTTTCCTCTATCAAGGTCATTAATCCATTCATATTTGAAGTTTGTGCATAGTTTCGTTCATGTCATTCAACAGTTTTTCCAACATCATTCACTGAACAGACTTTCCTTTTTTATCTTCACATTATTTTTTATTCCTATATAAAAATGAACTTATAGGGGCTGGATCAATAGCAGAGTTGGTATGATATTTGACTTGCATGGGCTAACTAGGTTCAATCCTCATCATCCCATATGATCCCCATGCCTGATAGCAAAAGGTGAGGAAAAAAAACCTTAGTGCCATTGAGCATAACAAAAAAAAATCTTAATTTATAATCCTAGGGATGTGAAATAGGTTATTCATTTTTATACTACAGACCTTGGAATCTGACTTTTTCAAATACCATGATATTTTAATTTCTACAGCTTTGTAGTAGTTTGAAGTTAGGGAAGATGATATCTTCAATCATACTTTTCTCAAGAATTTTTAATCTATTTATTGAGGTTTATTGTTCCATATGAATTTCAGTAGCATTCAATCTATTCTTGTGAAAAATGTCCTGGGAGGCTAGAGTGATAGCACAATGTGGACAGTGTTTGCCTTGCACTTGGCCAACCAGAGTTTGATCCCTTACATCCCATGTAGTCACCAGAGTTTTCCGAAAGTAATTCCTGAGTGCAGAACCAAGAGAAACTTCTAAACACTGTCAGGTGTGGCCCCCAAAACAAAAAAATAAAATGAGTGTCCTGGGTATCTTTACAGGAACTGCATCATAATCTATACAATGCTTTTGGAGTATTGACATCTTAATGATGTTAATCCTTCTAATCCATGAGCTGGACATGTTTTTTTCCTTTTCTTTCTATCATCTTTTATTTTTTGAAGTAGTGTTTTTGATGTGATTTTTTTATAATATTTCAACTCTTCACTTACATTGATACATAGGTACTTGATTTTCTTAGTTATAGCATTGATTTGGATTCTTAAAATGTCTTTATTCTCTTTTATTATTCATATATTGGAAAGGCATGGATTTTTTTTCATGTTAATTTTGCAGTCTACCACTTTACATTAGAGATTTTATTGTTTCTAAATGCTTTTTAATAAACATTTTAATGTATTCAAAGTTTAGTTCTATATAAGCTAAAAATTATGAGAACTTAAATTATGTTCCCTTGATTTATTTTTCTTACCTAACTCTTATAGCAAGTTCAGTCCTATACTGAATAGTAGTTATAAAAATATTACCATTTGTTTTATGCTTGATTTTAGAGAAAAGACTTTTTTAAGTTTTTTCTGATTTTCATGTTTACCATGGGTTTATTGCAAATAGATTTGACATATTGATGAAATTACCTTTTTAAAAATTACCATTTTTAAGAGGTTTTATCATGAATGATAGCTGGATCTTGTCAAATGCTTTATCACCATCTATTGCTATGATCTTATGATATTTTATTTGATATATTATGTTTATTAAATATAATTTTGATTATATATACTATTTTTGGTAAAATTAGTTTTTATATATGAATAAACACATATAATTTATAATTTCTTAAAATAAATTAAAATAACATGGATTATATAGAAATGTTTCATATTTTGTCACATATTTTACTTAATTTAAAGTAAATGCATCACATAATTGGCCATAATATATTTTCCCAAATAAGTAAAAGCCATTATTGAAAAATAAAAAACTATAAAGGAAAAATCAAAAGGAAGAGATGAAATTTAAAGAAGAAACAAAATAAAGAAAATGTACAGTAGCAAGCACATTTGTGAAATTATTTTATTTCAATTGATGTTTTAATACAATGGCAAACCGTTTAGTAAACTGTTGATGTTAGCTGTTTATTCTGTAAAATTAGTGCATTCCTATAGATATGACAGTATCAAACAAATGGAGTTGTCCAGAAATTCAAAACAATATTACTGATACTGTGGTTTTTAGGGGTGTGTACTCATCTGCCATGCCTCCTAGAAGAAGGAAGATATAGAGGTAGGATGCTCACATTCATTCCAAAAAGCCCTGGTCATATCAGTCCCCAAACTAGCATTTGGTCAGATTTGTGTCTCTGAAGGGAGTATAAAGAGGTGATGAGACAGGCCAACCAGGAAAATGTTGATTATGGGTAATGGAGGAAGCAGGCTTGGCTTTGGCAGGGTGGAGGCTTGGCCTACCCTCTTTTCCCAAGATGACAGCTTTCCTCTGTGTTGGCAAAGGAATATATTTATTAAAACTTTGAAAGAATTCATTACTTGATCTATCTCACCACAGCCCCTTGTTTTGGGGAAAACTTTTGCTTACTCTTTTTTTTTATTTGCTCAAAACAACTTCTAGTAGACTTGAAAGAGGACATTGATAGCAGTACAATAGTGGCAGGATTTTTTTTACACTTCTCTGTTACCTTTGCATAAATCTCTTAGACTAAATCTCAGTAAGAACCTATTTCTTGAGGTAAGAAATGGAAGAGAGCATCTTTCTTGATACTTATAGTATCTTTTTTGATACTTTATCTGCCCAAAGATAGACATTCTTCTCAAAACAGACCACATTCTGAATCATAAACATAACTCTTCAAACTCGAGAGAATAGAAATCATACCAACTACTTTCTCAATCATCAAGCTCTGAAAATTGATTTTCATCACAAACAGAAAGAGAAACATTGTGAAACTAAATACTTTCCGACAACAGTAAATTAGAAAGAAAATCAAAAGGTTCCTGGAAATAAATGAGGTACTAGCTAGCAGAACTTGTGGAACACAGCAATTGTATGTTAACAGGAAAGCTCATAGATTTGCAAGCATTCATCACAAAAGAAAAAGGGTCCATATAAACAACTTGACTGTACAACTTAAGAAATTTGAGTATGAAAAATATGAGGCAAAGGCAAGCAGGCAGAAGTAAGTAATAAAACTTAAAGCAGAAACTTAATGAACTGGAATGAAAATATTCAAAGGATCAATGAATCCAAAATGATTTCTTTTTAAAAAAAATAACAAAATAAATAAACATAGAAACATAATAACATAAATAACATAGAAAGTCTCATAAATAAAGAGACCCTAAAAACCAAATCATAAATGAAAAAGGGCAAAATCACAACAGACAGACCCCATAGAAAGTAAAGGATAATCAAAGACTACCTTGAGAACATCTACGCCATAAAATGAGAGAATCTAGAAGAAATGTATAAATTATTGGAATCCTATGAGCCCTCAATCTGAAATAAAGAGTCTGAATATCAGACCTATCATGATTCCTTTCTAAAATGGATTCTCTTTTATATGTGTAAGGTGCTTACTTTTGTTTTGAGTTGCTATTTATTGATAAAAGATGATGATCAATACTATCTACTAGCCATCTGTAGTTTTTTTTTTTTTTTTCAGAAAGTTTTCTCCCAGGACTTAAGTGGTGGCACAGGGCATAAGGCACATCTGTCTTGCCCATGCTAGTTTAGGATGGAAAACAAACAAACAAAAGAAAGTTTTCTCCCTTTTACTCCCTTTTCCTATTTCCACATTAGGAGGATTGTCTTTATTTTTGCTGAATCTTGTTAATAGTTTATAGGTAATGTGTATATTCCTTATTATAAAATGGATGGAGTGCAAATATTTTATTTTATTTTATTAAAAGTTTTAAAATATAAACCTTGTTTATTTTGCCATACAAATCTTTTTTTGATATAGTAATATCTTGTTATTGTCATTGTTGATGGAGACATGTCTTTAAAGACCCTTTTGAGGACAATATACCAGATAATTTTGATATTTTTGTTTTAATGTATTATATGGATTCTGTTAGAATATATAAAGGTCTTTAAACTACCATGAGTTAAATTTTATGTACATTGTATAATGCAATCTAATCCTGTTTTTCATTTGATTATCACTTTTCCAGAGGTATTTATTGAAGATTGTTTCTTTACACAACTTTATACACTCAACTTCTTTTTCATATATTATTTATATATACATATATATATATATATATATATATCAAAGGGATTAGTTCTGAACTGTTAATTCTATGACATTTGTTTCATCTGTTTCAAGTGTCCGTTTCATTCCAATATCACACTACTGTGATTGCTATAGCTTTATCGTATAACTTAAATTTATTGAAAAAAAAACATGCCTTCCATGTTTTATTTTTATCAAAATTTCTTTGACAATTTGCTAACTCTTTTTGGAGGGGGGTTGGGCCACACCCGGTGATGCTCAGGGTTTACTCTTGGCTATGGTCTCAGAAATCTCTCCTGGCTTGGGGGACCATATGGGACACCAGGGGATCGAATTGTGGTCAGTTCTAGGCTAGAGTGAGTAAGGCAGACACCTTACCCCTTTAGTTGCCCCCACAGTTTGTTAACTTTGTTGCTGCTTGTTAAAGTCTTTTTCTATATTCCTTATTATAATTAATTGATATTCATATTATGCATAAATTTTGTTTTATATATAACTATAATGATATCAAGTTCATTAAACATTTATTTTTAAAAGAGGTTTGGGTACACATAAACCGGAGTCTGTATAATAAATTCATGCTTTCATGTAATAAATTTAATCATCAACTTATAGAGAGAAAATAATTAAATTCATAGAATTAATATATTTTATGATATTTAGGTTTACATATTTTCAGTTTTCTTCATATACTTCTTATATTTATGAATACTAACAATTAAAATATTTTTTATAATTTAGTACTACAAGGTAAAATATATTAATATATTCCTTAACACAAATTATTATTCAAAGATATAGTATTGTGACTAATTAAATAATTCAATAGTTTTGCACAAGAACAAAATTGTTGTTATCTCCAGTTCACTATATCTGGCCTAATGAATATCAGTAGGAGTTATCCCTGAGCAATGCTGGATAGATACCACCAAAACCTTAGTCAAAGAAACTTAATTAATAATCTATTAAATTTTTATTTCTTGTAATCATTTCAATGCTTTTTCTCAAAAATGTATTTTAAACTTTTCTAACTTTTACATTTTACTTCTCAGATAATTCTAGTATTTATCACAAATTTGTTGCAAAATTTTAAGTATTAAAGTTAATTTTAAATATTTTAGTAACAAAAATAATTGTCCCCTTTATTTAATTTTACTGTTTAGATGTCTTAAAATACTTTAAAAATATAGACTGAAACACATTAGTTTAGTAAAGCTATGTAGACCTTAAATTATTGAGCTCCCCATGCATAATTTAGATAATTGCTTTTAAAAGATATCCTGTTAGATGCAAGTCTTTAAAAGTAGATTAAACATAAAAAAAAGTAGATTAAACATTCTACGTTTTTAGGTGACTTCCTTTTCAGAAGTCTATGTTTTTTGTGATAATTTGTATAAAACTATCAATATTAGAATACCTGATATAAAGAATCTCTGAGATGCATAGAAAAATTGTTTTATTTCTGCTTCAGATTTATGAAGAAATTGAATTATAAACAGTCAATTTGTACATTAAAAGATATCTTATAAAGCCTTAAATGTACATAGAAGATACTTAAGGGATAGAACAGTTACTTATACCACTTTATATGGCATCAAATAATCAGGAAATAAATGGGAGAGTAGAGAGTGGGAAATGAAAAAGGCAAAGGCAAAGATTTGAATTGTATTTGCATACTGCTTATACATAGCAGTAGTGACTGTTTAGAGCAGTTTTGAGGAAAATATAGAGATAACTAATTTTACGAAGTGATTTTACTTCTACACATACATAAGTTTTGATAATAAAAATAATTTTAGCTCCCTTCCTGGAGCAGGATTTTTAGCCGGCACGGGCTGGTCCCTGGCAGACCTCCACATGTGCCAGGGGCCTCTTGGCCTGGCCTAGGGTAGGGGGGCCCGGACCTGGGTCACCCGACCCCCCTCTCCCCCTTTCCTCCGGATCTCCAGGTGGGTTCCTGGGAGGAGCTGATGGGGCACCCTGGGTTTTCCCCACTCCCAGGTCGGCACCAGAGGTTGGCTTAGGGGGTGGAGTTTGATCTGGGGGGTGGCAGATAGCTGCTCAGCTATACTCAGGCTATCACTGGCAATTTCATACCAGGCTACATGTTGCAAACCGTGCGGGGGCTAGGGCCCCCCCGCGAACATATACTCCTCCCAACCATCAATACCCCAAATTTACCCTTCTTAACTTCAGTAACACACAGTTCTAATCTCAGACCAAAGACATACAGTGGATCTAACAATCCCAGAACTATTTAGAAGGACATAAATTGAACACATATTGAACACATATATCTTTTGAATATTTTATGTGTACTTTCTTTAACTGCTGTAACTCTCTATATATTCTTCTACCATGATGTTTCTATCCACTTTTTATCTTGTCTTTTCTTTGTAAGCTGTTCAGTAAGAATTGTTGGTGGAACTGTCCCTCAGTTTGATGCCTATGATTGATCTATGCCATGGAAATTGCTGGTCTTGTTCCTATTGCCTCCAGATGCGCCGATAACGCTTCATGGCATGTCCTTGTTTGCATAGACACATTAAAATGGGAAAACACTATACATACAGATAAGTTCTTATCTAATAAATCTCAATACAATGTACCTTACACCCTGAACATTGATATAATGACCTGGCACAGGCCTCAGAAGAATGGGCATCCTCCATTCACACCAGAACCAGGCAAGCTATCTACAAAACATCCAAGGTCTTTTATAGCAACAGCTAGAAGCAGTCCTCTACCAGGAAAGACACTACCAAGGGTCTGACATCGACCTCCTAAAAAGAGACTTCTGTTTACACTGAGAAGACTTTACAACAACAATGACCTGCTCTACAGGACATGGTTCTCTCTATTGCCCCTTAAGTGTGAGGTGATGGTGCTCTGCACCATCCTGACTGCAATATGGGATATGCAGACTCCAGGATCTTTAATACAGAAGCATGATACCAACAACAGAGACTATGTGAGGAATGGAGGTGTATTGCCACTACAGAGGATGACTTGAATTGGACAAACTAGTTTGCCTGGAGCCTAGAGTCAGTCCTGTGCCAGGAAATTTCAGGGGTAGGGTCTCCTTGTATTTAGACCATAATTTTTCTTTCCATGTCCCTTATATTTTGGTGGGCCTATGCAAACAAATGCCACTCTAACACCATTTTTTACTATGTTCCCTTGACTTCAATCCTTAAGAAAAACAACCCACTAAAACTTTTGAGGTTAATTTAAACTAGTAAGCATGTGCATGGAACTAGATAAATGTACTTTGCCCTCAATGTTTAAGAAGTTACATAAGTCTAATGTCTTTAGATTATATTGTGTGCTGCTAAGAAATAGTATGTACTACAACTGGGGATTTGAGGGACAAAGTAATTGTATTGTACATGGGTTCAGTTTTGTTTTTCTTAATGTTCTTTGGCTGAAAGTTCAAGGCTGGGATATCATCAATGGGACTACCGAGAATTCTGTTTATGGGTGATTGGGCTTCCACTGTAACTTTAACCTGTCCTCTTTCTTTGCATCTTTGTTGTCATAATTAAAATAAAAAAATGTTGAAAAAAAATAAAAATAATTTTAGGCAAAATATATATAGAAATTTATAATGTAATAACTTATGTAATAGAACTATACTTTTGATGTATAATAGCTAAGTGAGAACTAGGGCATTATAATTAATCAAACTACATAACATAATATTTTAAATCCCATAGAATAAAAACTATAATTAATCACATATAGGTATGCTTTAACTTTGCCAGCAAATGAATCCCATGATTATTGAAAATTTTAAATAAATAATTATATGAAACCCACAACCTTGCTTAACAGACTTCAAATTCTAGGACTATAGATATATGATATAGTTTTGTACTGTATATTAATTGTATAATTTCAAGCATATTCCCAGCTTCTTATTGAGAAAAAAAGATTTATATATGTGAATGAAAATATGAGTAATGATGTCACTAACACACACAATTGGTGTTTTAATACTGTTCAGAAGCAGTAACAAAAGACACACTATTAATCTACATGCTAAAAAAGTGAAAATTTATGCTTAAGTAGGAAGTCTCAGCAGCAACAATTTAAAAAGACCAAGTGAAAAATGTCCTGTCATTTATTGTTTATAGATTACACAATGACAGATAGCCTAAATCTCTATTTATGTCCAAGTGTCAATCTATGAGGAGATAAATATAAAGAGAGGTAATTATTATCAGTATATTAAAGCCATTATAGTAGCAAAACACTTCAGCATCTGTAGAATCTGAGAAAAAATATTCTGACTGAAACATTTTACTGATGAAATTAAAGCTAAGTTGGGTGTCTATAGATTCCTTTATTTGGATCACCTAGAACACCCAGTGTGCTGTGTTTTCACTTGCAGGACAGGTCACTCTGGGTGCTAATGTGTTGCTCTTATGTGAATTGAGCATAATATCTGCCAGGAACTAGCTGCTTCTTTGTGCTAATGTGACTGAATTGAGGGTGTGCAAGCCACATCAGCTTTGGTCACAGAGAGAGAGAGAGAGAGAGAGAGAGAGAGAGAGAGAGAGAGAGAGAGAGAGAGAGAGAGAGAGAGAGAGAGAGAGAGAGAGAGAGAAATAAAATGTCTACCAAAACGCGGACAGTAGGGAGGGTGGGAGAGGATGGGAGGGATACTGAGGAAATTGATGGCCAATGTGCACTGGTGAAAGGTAGTGTACATTGTATGACTGAAACCTAATCATGAACAATTTTGTAAACATGATGCTTAAATAAAGTATTTATTAAAATATACTTTATTTCAAACAACAACAAAACACAACAAAAAAAGGAAATTGGGAATCCAGTCAGGTCATTGTTTAATATCAAAAGGCTCAATTGCAAAATAAATGGGAATAAAGTAGATGTGCTCTGATGCATAAAACAAAATGTTCAGAAGAAAAGGAGAGTATAGTCAGAGAGAGAGAGAGAAAGATCTAAAATCCTTAAATATGACTATAGTTTCCAAGGATAAAGAAATTTTCATACACTAAAGATGACCATTAGAATGTTTCCCCATTACTACAATTAAAGGAAAAATTCTAATATATATCTGAGACACTTTGATTTTCTTTTTTATTTCTTATTATATACTAATAAAATCCACAAAACCATCCTAAAAGTCTGATATTCTGTTATATATCAAGTATATGCCTATTTCATTTGACAAGCAAACAAAATGAAGACTCAATTCTGGTTAGATTTATTGAAGTTTTTTTCAATATTTGAGAAAACAGAAATAAAAACTTAGTGTTTTGTACCAAAACAATCTTCAGGCGTTTAGTTACACAATTAGTAGCCCTAGAAGGCATAATTGTATTTTCTATTATTGGTAGCATTGTTGTAGTTAAGAAATATAAATTGATAATATATTAGAAATTATTTTTGATTTGTTGGTCTTTCTAGTTAAAGATGAAATTGGGCATAATGGCTTAACAATAGTATAAAAATAGGATTTAGGTTTAGAGTTTTAATATTTTGTTGACATAAATACAATTTAACCTTTAGTATCTAGATTCACATTCAATTCAACTTCTATTCTTAAAAATAAATTGAATATATTCTCAGGTTATATTTGCTAATAAGTTTATATGTTTTCCAAATGACTTAATTGTTTATCTTAAATATTGTCACTAAAATTTTTCAGTAAAATCTAGTCACTATAATATCCATTAATTTCTCCTAATTAAAAATGATCTCCTATTCTTTGAATAAAAAAGTAAATAATGGAAAGCTTGTGACCTCAATTATCCCAGTTTTTAAGCATGCTAAGCATCCAAAAAGGGACAGTGAAACCAGATTACAGAAGATTCTCCACACCATTTTGTCAAATAAAATGTTATAAACTGGACTCACAAACAATTGTCATTGAAGGAATTTCTATTTTTACTTAAAATGTTAATATAAAGAAACAAAAAGACTGTATCTATGCACTTTGAATCTATCTCCAGTTAAATAAGAAGATAAAGGATCATAATATGCACTAATATATTTTCTACTCAACATGCTTGCAATCAATTGGGAAACATAATTAAAGTAAATAACCATTACAATAAAGATGTCTGCATCTTAGTAACTTGGTGGTTCAGAAGGAGAAACAGAAGAAAGTTTTGAAGATAGCTAATTCTACAGATCCAGGCTGAAAATACTCAGTGTAAGGTGTTTTCACCATAGAGACTGGATCTACTGCTATTTTTATTTAATTTTATCAGTTAGAAAAATTAGCATTCTTAAAAAAAGGAATATTATCATTGTCTTAATAACAAAAACAAATTTCTATTAATATGGTTAGTTTACCATTTCTTTTGCGACCTTTTTTATGTGTACAGGTGGCAGAAAGTGGGGAGGAAAAATATCTTAAATTGCTGCTTATTAAGAATTTTTTTCTAGAGAAGCTTAGAAAAGTAAACAAATTACAGAAATGTTAGCAGTTAGCACTAGTGGAAAATATTCTTGTTTTTTGGCAAAACTTGACAGTAAGTTATTTGAAATCAACCTATTAAAGCAAGCTATCACACTTTTCTCACCTTTACATAGTCTTGCAGTTTCCACAGTCTTTGTTTTTACAGATATCATGTTATTATAATAGATTTGATTTTTTCCATTTCTTATTTTATATTTCAACTGATGTTTTTTGGCTATTCTTCAGTGAATTCTATATCGAAGGAAATACATTTTTTCATAGAATGCTATCTATTTAGAATTTTATGTGTAGTTTACTGCACCCACTGGGGTGAATTTCTTGTGACAACTAGAAGAAGAGAGATATATTGCATAGATTTTTCTTACTATTTAGTATGCATCACAAGTTTGGTGACTTAAAATATCCAGCACAGTAGGATAGGAAATCCATTTTAAGCTTAATGGTTATTATTCTTAGCCATGTTTTATTTTACTTAAGTATATAGAGTGTAATGTATTTGAGGAAAATGTTCATTAAATAGAAAAGATATAGCTGACAATTTCTAGAACTCCAACCTACTTTCATTAAAGTTGAATATCTGCCTTTATGTGGTATATATAAAGTACTGTAGTTTTCTTAGTTTTCTTGTATCTTTTTGTTTTGTGCCCTTAAATTCCCCATTTTGAGTTGTTCATGTGACTTGTAATCAATCTTCGTAATAAACAAGAGAAATGCTGCTTAAAATAAATATTTGAAACATTGGTGGGGAAAGTGTGGGAAAGTTAAGGAGAATTAAATTGAATTTTACCAGCCAAATCTTTTTAAATTAAAAATATGTCTATTGAAAATTGAAACATACAATCTAAAATACAATATAGTTATGAAACTATAAGAAAGCATAATAAGGGCCGGAGAGATAGCACAGCCGTAGGTGTTTGCCTTGCAAGCAGCCTACCCAGGACTGACATTGGTTGGAATCCCAGCATTGCATACTGTTCCCGGAGTCTGCCAGGAGCGGTATCTGAGCACAGAGCCAGGAGTAACTCCTGAGCGCAGCCGGGTGTGGCCCCCAAAACAAACCAACAAACAAAAAAGCATAATAAAACTATGGATTAAAATTACATTCAGAGCTGGGTAGAAAACTCTATAAAATGAGGTCATATTTTGCATGCAGGAGTCACAAGTTCATTCCCTAATGCCACTTGGTCCTCTGAGCACAGCCAAGTTTGACTCATGAACACCAATCCAGAAGTATCCTCTCTGCTATATAGAATAGTAGCTTTCCCCTAAAAATATGCATAACTGAGTCATGGGGATTGAGACAGGCAAATCCAGGAGGTTTTGGGTACAATGGTGAGTAGATCAGTACAGACAAGGAATGATGAGTAACATGTGGGTACAGTGTCTTGTCGGGAACTCTGCTAGCCTGGGTTCTACAGAGACACCAAGAGAGGGAGGGCCACTTCTCCCTGCGGGAAAATGAGGCTATTTACAGACAAGTGGGATGACTTGTCTAATGTCTAATTTAGAGATAACAAGTCATTGTTTATTAATTTGCTCAGTATGTGAATGATTACATATTCCATGCGCATTCTAGGAGTTGGTACAAGGACACAAACTAACTTCCTGTAGCGTTATAAAAGATACCATATCAATAACAGTATTGTAAAACACATTCTGCTTAAAAAGAGAGAAAAAATGCCTGTTCTAGAGTAGGATAAGGAGTAGGATTGAAAATAAATGACACATTGTAGGGAGGGAAGTGTTGATGTAACATTGCCTAAAATGCAAATGTGAATATCTTTGTATTTGTGGTGAATTCATGAATTCTTGAGACATTCATGGTATCTCAAAAATAAATAAAAATAAATTAAAAATAAAATTATCTATAAATCAAATAGCATGAGGCAATTTAATATATAAAATATAGTATAGTATACCAATGCTTGTATGCATGCTATTTTAAGCATTATATAATATGTTCTCAAGAACATGTTTACAGCTAGTATATATTCAAGCATGTATAGTCAGTGACAAAATTTATTTCCTTGTTTTTAGAGTACAAAATTAATATTTATCTACCACATTTAAAATTAAAAAAAACATTATTAAAATTCAAACATTATTTTAAATTTAGAGATAGACATAATTATTGATCTTAGATTTTGGTCACTAATAGTCTTAAAAGTAGAATAACCACTCTCATTCAGACATTTCTTTCTTTCTTTCTTTCTTTTTTTTAGATAAAGGGAAACCCTTCTCCTCTATTCTATAAGATAGTACATGTGGCTATTTCTGTTTCTCAAGAACGGTAGAACGATATAGCATATCTTTATTCACAAGTTTTATATCAGTCTTTATCACCTATTCCAAAACTCTAAAAAAGAGATTAGTGACTCAGTGTGGATCAATAGTTTGCTCCTGGCTAATTGAACAGACTTGCATCAAATCAACCCAGTAGCAGTCAAATAGGTGAATATGATTAGAGATACCACATTGGTGAGCCAATGGTGGAAACTGTTAAACTTAAGTTTCAAATACTGAGTTATCTAGTGGTTATGCTGAGATTCCCAACTGTTAACTTAAGTTTCAAGTACTGAGGTATCTACCGTATTTTCTGGCATATAAGATGATTTTTAAAACAAAAAAAGTCAACCAAAAATCGGGGTCATCTTATACGCTGAGTATATCCTGAAAAATATTTTAATATGACGCTAAATGAAAATTGTCTGAATTTTGCCACAAAATAAATTTTCCAACTCGACCCTGCACCAATCACTGCAAGGCTGCTTGGACTGCCTTTCTAACTCAGTCAATCCAAGCAGGTTTTTTATGCATGCAAATTAGACAATGTTCTAGACCCGAATCTACACTGTAAAAAGCCTGCTCAGATTGTCCAGAGTCAGAGAGGAAGTCTATTACAGTATAACCTTTGAACCTTTGCTTGTTGTGATTGGCTCACTGTGGTACATACAGTTGCAGCACAGGAACCTTCTGTCTGATACAGTGAATATAGGCCTAAACCTATGTTTTATCTGCAAAATTTGGGGGTCGTCTTATACACCCAGTCATTTTATACTTCAGCAAATACGGTAGTGGTTATGCTGAGATTCCCGTTACCATGAAAGTGACTAAGCACTTTAATTCTAGCAACATTAAAATGCAAATAAATTTATAGACTCTCTTTATTTTCTTTCATTATTGCCTAACCATCTTTTCTTCCCCTATTTGGAAGTCACAGAATAACCCACTTTCTTTTTTAAAACTTTCCCTAGGATCCTTTATTTTAATACATACTGATTACTTATTGAAGCCACTGCTTTGGATTTTCTCTGAACATAGTTAACATAATTTAACTTTGGCACTCATGCTAATCTCCCCTGCAGCTCTCCTGTAGGAAACATGATCTTCTCCCAGCCTTCTAAAGTACTGAGAACACAGGAATCTGTAGAGATACTGGCATGCTCCCACTGCCCTATTTCCAATTTTAGATGGTTATTCTACTTCCCTCACATATAAGCATTTCCTTCTAAAATTTGTGAATTCAAACTGCTGCATCTTTCCTCACTACTTTTGGCACATCTTATACAGACTCCTATAGCTTGTTCATAATGTATGCTGACATGTATCTCACATTATTTTCTATTCCAAAAACTTCACTTGTAAAAGATAATTGTAACAAGATAGCTTTCAACACTAAAAATTTCCTGACCAAAAGTCAATTTATTGCAGCCTCTTCATCCATGCCTTTGATAAAATTCCTATCTTTGTTGCAGATTATTATTATTAGACTGAGAATAAATTATTAGACCTCTGTGGATTATGTATAACATATAATATTTAATCACACATTTTTATCATATCATTGAACTCATATTTTAAATGAGTTTATTTTTAATTTTATTAAAGTCTTACATTTTTCCAAATTGCTTATCTATCATGTTAGTACAGCCTCCAAGTCAGTACAGACTCCATGTAACCTAAACTGCTCTGTTTTCATATTCAATAACTGTTGTATATTTTATTCTTTACTTAATTTACCCATTACCCTTGGTTCAAAATAGCTAGTTTACAATTTCTATTATAGACTCCTCAATAGTGGTGGAGAAGGTGACATAGGTAGATAGATTGAAGCCTACTGAAATTTATGGTCCTTAATTTATTTAAACAATTAAAAAGTTAAGTAAAATATCTAAAGGAATATAAATTTATAACTATTATCATCAAACTTCAGAAATGCTTCTAGGTTAAAATTCTAAGATTTTTTAATTCTATACACTTCCGTGTCTCTCTCAATTTGTTGTCACATTTATAGCCTTTCAGAAACATGGTTCAAATTTTTGTTTGTTTTGTTTTTTGGGAGGGGGCTACACTGGTGACCCTCAGGGATTACTCCTGACTATGCAGTCAGAAATCGCTCCTGGCTTGAGGAATCATATGAGATGCCGGGGATCGAACTATGTTCCATCCTAGGTCAGCCTTGTACAAGGTAAACACCCTACTTGTGCTACCTTTGTGCCACCACTCTGTTCCCTGTGGTTCAAATCTTTTAAAAAGTATGAATAAGTGGTAGGGCATTTGCCTTACATACAACTGACCCAGGACAGACCCAGGTTCAATTCCCAGTGCCCAATATGGTCCCCCAATCCAGGATCGATTTCTGAGCGAATAGCCAAAATTAAAGTCTGAGTGTCACCAGGTGTGGTCCCAAAACAAAACAAAACAAAAAAGTACGAATAATTTTGCAAAATATATAAATTTAGTACAAATGTCATTTTAAGTGTCGGTACTATTCACTAGTATGACCATTTTTTTAAGTTTTGAAATAGACCTTCCAAATTCTCCCAAATATTCGCAAATAAATTTCTTAGGATTTAAATAGAATTAATCAATCTGTGACATACTGATTATTTTTCATATCTAAAACTGAAACTAAGTCATCATTATATTGATAACACTTTAAATAATTTTAGAGTATTACAAAACATTTATAGCACGTTTAACTGAGTCAACTCAATATCTTGAAATGTTTTATTGAATTGGACATGTCATTATAACGAATAAGAAAAAACTGAGTAAATAAGTCAAGAAGCAGATTTCGCAGTATCATAACATCTAAAATGAATCTGTATATTTGTGTATTACTAAAATAATATTTTAGTGCCACTTTTTGATACCTTTGTATAAAAGATGACTACTTTGCATTAAATTTCTGGTTTTGAAGCCTCTTCTTGGTGAATCCACTTGATTTATTTGTAGGGGTCAGAGAGTGGGTTTGGGACACATCCTATTGAAATTTATGGTTCTTATTAAGTTAAGCAATTATAAAGTTATGTAAAATATCTAAATTTTCCCAGCTAATAGATGAGAGAACATACATAGTCACCTATTATTATCAAACTTCAAAGATGCTTCTATGTGCATCCAGAAATGCAACTTTGCTCAGGTCTGTTTCTGGTTCTCTCTTCAAAAATGACCATTGGCAAAATTCAAGTCATGATGTGTACTAATAAAGATCAAGCTGGGTTCATCATTTGCCTTACTTCTAGATCTTCCTTTTAGATCTTCTAATTTTAGGAAAAATGAGATATAAGCTTTCCTTCTAATATGTTAGAGGTTCTTAATGGCACATTTCAAAACCCCTCAAATATCTGGAACCAGAAACTATTTTCAAAAAATTCCTCAGTAATATGAAAAGACAGAAAATTAAGTATAAATTAATTTCATTGTGCAAGCCAGTTTGCTAACTTTTCTATTACTTTATTATTATTATTTTAACTTATTTTTACACATTATAATGTATTATCTTCAATTGCAGGTGAAGCAATTATAAACTTAAGTTAAAATATCTAATTTTACCTGCTAATAGATGAAAGAACACACATTGACAACTATTATTATCTAACTTCAGAAATGCTTCCATCTTAAATTGTAAGACATTTTATATTCTATTCACTTCTATGCCTCTCTTATTTTGTCACCAAATTTCCAGACTTACAGTAACATGGTTCAAATCCTTTAAAAGATTTGAATAATATTATAAAAATTGTAAATTTAATAAAAGACATTATACATTTATCATGCTTCTATTGCAGATATCTTTATTAAAACTGTTTCATTGAAGAAGTCCATTTTTAAAGTTACTTGATAGTCCTTTGGCTCAACTTTCCCCTAGGGGATAAAATCAGTAGCAACTCTAGTGCAGAATACCATTTATCACTATTACATTAAGTACTTGTTAATAATAATGTTTGCTAATACCTCATTCTGAGGCAAAATTCAATATGAGTCTGTGAAAATATATGTCTTAAATTTTGTTGTTACAGAAATAAGGTTTACCGATAGTATTTGAATATCTAGGAAATCCTCTCTCCCAACTGCTTGGAAATAGGAAAAGAGACACCTCAACTTATTAATCTTGGGCACTAACTTCTGAGAGAGGACGTTGGTGATTAAAAGGGAATTAATTGAACCAGCCCTAAGAATCGTATCTGTGATAATGTACCAGGTTGATGAACCATATTGTTCCACACTTAGATGAGTTCTAAATTACTAGAAAAACGTCTAGACAGTTTACCAGAAATCGTATATTATTTGCCTTTAATTTGCTTCTTGTTTGGTTATAAATCTGATTTATTATTATACTTTAAATGGATACATTGTAATGGATACAATTAGAAGTAAATACTTGGGGCTATGATATCAAATAATAAATTATTTTGTAAATTTTTTGCTGTTGTAGAAATTATAATATTATATGTATATTTATTTTATCTCTTAAACACTGAATTTATTTTAACTAATTTAGTGATTCAAGAGTTGGTGTATTTATACATTAATCATATGAATGTGTAATTTATGGAAATTAATATGAAGATTTAGTATGTGTTGTTGTGTATACACAAAAAAGTATTTGGATGAATGTTGACTTATACAGAGCAACTTTGTTACTTTCCCTGAAAGTAAAGTTAAAACTTTCAGAACAAGCATTTCTGACATTTAAATAGGTTAAAATAAATAAGAAAAAGCATGATCACTCGAGCTAGTGTTTTTCTTAAAATATTAACTAGACTATCTTTATATTTCTATTGATAATATTGGTATTTAGCAAATACCCAAAACCTACCTGATACATTTCAACTAAGAAGTTAGCAGATAACAAATACCAAAGAAACTAAATTTATCACTAGCAATCTTTTTTTTTTTTTTTTTGTGGATTTTGGGTCACACCTGGCAGTGCTCAGGGGTTATTCCTGGCTCCAGGCTCAGAAATTGCTCCTGGCAGGCACGGGGGACCATATGGGATGCCGGGGTTTGAACCAATGACCTCCTGCATGAAAGGCAAACACCTTACCTCCATGCTATCTCTCTGGCCCCGCAATCATTTTTCTTGTTTTCTTTTTTAGAAAGTTAAAATTGTCTATTATTCAAAAGAGATAGTTGTTAAGATTTAATCTTATAAACTCCTTTTGCGGAGAGGAGCTTAAGTACATTCAATGACTGAAACACATTTACAAACATTTCTAAAACCACGGTTTTAAATTAAAAAATTACTAAAGAAAAAATGGAGTTAATAAAGGACATCTGAATTCTATGTTTATGATTTTATGATAAATGTATTCTTTTACTGTGTGTACCACACCAGTGGTATTTGGCCTATTTTCTAATTTAGGGACCAATATTAGCGGATTTGAAATGACTATATATGTGGTACAGGGTATAAAACCAGGATCTAGTGCATGCAAGTCAAGCATTTGAAGAATTTCACAGAAATTTTACTTTTTTTTAAATTAATTTTTAAAAATAATTTCAAAATTAAAAACATGTTCTCAGTTGGGCCTCAGTCAATAAAATAACAGCCCACTTCAACCTGTGGAACATTCCTACCACAATGGCTCCTATCTCTCTCCTCCCCCAAACCCTTGCCTGTATTATACTTCTCTCATCAATTACCATGTTATAATAGTTTTTAATGTAGTTATTTCTCTAACTGCACTCACCACACTTTGTGGTAAGCTTCATATCATGATCTGATCCTTTCAGACTTCATCTCTATTATCTCTGGGTAGTATTTCACTAATGTTTTTATTTTTCTTAAAACCCATAGAGATTATTCTATATCTGTATCACTATCTCAGACTTATTTCACTCAGCATAATAGTTTTCATGTTCATCCAGTATAGGAAAATTTCATGATTTCATCTCTTTTGAGGGCTGCATGCTATTTCAGTGTGTAAATGTAACACAGTTTATTTAGCCACTCATCTGTTGTGAGAAATCTGGGTTGTTTCCAGATTCTGTCTATTGTAAAAAGTGCTACAATGAATATATGTGTGCAGAAGACATTTTTCTATTGCGTTTTTGTGTTCCTAGGATATGTCCCTAGCAGTGGTATAGTTCTATCATATGGGAGCTCAATTTCCAGTTTTTTGAGGAATGTCCATATTGTTTTTCATAAAGGCTGGACTAAACGACATTCCCACCATCAGAGAATGATAATTCATTTCTCCCTACATCCCTGCCAGCACTTATTGTTCTTATTCTTTGTGATGTGGTGTAAGATGGTACCTCATTGTTGTTTTGACTTGCATTCCCTTATTATTCGTGTTATGGAGCATTATTTCATGTGTCTTTTAACCATCTGTAGTTCTTCTTTGAGAAATTGTTTATTTCTTCTCTGCAATTTTTGATGGGGATAGATGTTTATTTTTTTCTTGTTAAGTTCTGTCAGTAACTTGTATATTTTATATATTAGTCTCTTGTCTTATGGGTATTGGGTAAACAGTTTCTCCCATTCTGTGGGTGGCCATTGTATTTTACTTGCTATTTCCGATGAGATGCAGCAGATTCTCAGCTTAATATATTTCTATTGGTTTATTTCTCCTTCCACATGTTTGGACAATGCTGTTTCCTCCTTGAAGATGCTTTTAGTCTCAGAGTCATGGAGTGTTTTACCTACATATTTTTCTATATACCTTATAGATTCCAGTCTGATATGAAGGTCTTTAATCAATTTTGATTTGACCTTTTTGGTGGTAGATAATGGACTGGTTTATCTTTTTTGCATGTTGATGATCAGTTGTGCCAACACCACTTGTTGAAGAGGCTTTCCTTGCTCCATTTTGCATTTCTTTCCCCTTTTTCAAAGATTAATTGATTAAATGTTTGGTGAAATTATCTGAATACTAAAGTCTATTTCATTGATCTGAGAGTCTGTCTTTATTACAATATTATGCTGGTTTAATGACTATTGTTTTTAATGTATTTTTATAATAATTTAAAGTTGGGGAAAGTGATGCTTCACATATTTATTTTCCTAAGAATTGTTTTAGCTATTTGTGAGTGTTTATTGTTCCAAATGAATTTCAGTATTGTGTGATCCACTTCTTTGAAGAATATCCTGGATATCCTTAAAGGAATTGCATTAAATCTCTATGATGCTCTGGGAAGTATTCTCACTTTAATGATGTTAAATCTTTTGATCCAAGAATAGGATATGTGTCTCCATTTCCTTTGTACTCTTTTATTTCTTGAAGCAGGGTATTGCAGTTTTGTTTTGTTTATTTTTTGTTTGTTTTTTGTTTTGTTTTGTTTTGGTAATGGTCCTTTACCTCTTTAGTTAAGTAGACTCCATGGTATTTAAGTTTGTGTGGCACTAGTATGAACAATATTTTGTTTAGTTTGGTTTTGTTTGGCTTTTGGGTCACACCCGGTGGTGCTCAAGGGTTACTCCTAGCTCTGTGCTCAGAAATCGCTCCTGCCAGGCTCCAGGGACCAGATGGGATGTTGAGGTCTGTCCTGTGCTGGCTACTTTCAAGGCAAACGCCTTACCACTGTGCTATCACTCTGGCCCTGAAATTGGTTTTTGTAATATCTATTTCTTCTCTATCATTATTTCTGTATAAGAAAATTGAGTTTTGCATGTTAATTTTGTAGCCTAATACTTTGCTATATGTACCTATTGCTTCTCTAAGCCTTTTGGTAGTTTTAGGGTTTCCTAAATATAGTATCATGTAATCTGCAAACAGTGAGAGCTTAACTTCTTCTATTTCTATCTAGATGCCCTTGATATATTTTTCTTGCATAATCGCTATGGCAAGACTTCCAGCAGTATGTTGAATAGAAATGGTGAGAGAGGGCAGCCTTGTTTTGTACGAGAATTTAGAGGAAAGGCTTTTATTTTATCTCCATTGAGAAAATATTTGCCATTGACTTGTGGTAGATGGCCTTTACTATATTAAGAAAAGTTCTTTCCATTTCATCTTGTTGAGAATTTTTATCATGAATGGGTGCTGGATCTTATCGAATGCTTTTACGCATCATATATATGTATGTATGTATATATGATATTTATTTTTTGCTTTTGCTTATTTGGTGTATTATGTTGATTACTTGACGTATATTAAACCATCCTTGTATTCCTGGAATGAAGCATACTTGGTCATAGTGTATGATTTTCTTGATGAGGTATTGGATCTTATTTGCCAGAATTTTGTTAAGGATCTTTGCATCTGTGTTCATTAGTGATATTTGTCTGTTTTTCTATTTTTGCAGCATCTATGTCAGGGTTTGATATCAGGGTGATGTTAGCTTCATAAAAAACTATTTGGGAGTGGTCGTGTTTCTTCAATTTTCTGAAAAAGTCTGAAAAGGATTGGTAGTAGTTTCTCTTGAAACTTTTGAAAGAATTTGTTAGTGAAACTATATGAGCATGGGCTTTTGTTTTGGGGAAGACTTTTGACTACCATTTTAATTCCCTCAATACTAATGGGTATGTTTAGATATGCTAAGCCATCCTGATTCAACAATGGAAGATTAAGAGTCCAAAAATTTATTCATTTCTTCCAGGTTCTCATGTTTTGTGGCAAAGGGTTTCTCAAAGTAGTCTCTGAATATCCTTTGAATCTCCATATTATTGAAAAAATAAGCATTGTAAAAATAAACAAGACTGATAAGCTACTAGTATAACTCACAAAGAAAGGAAAAGTGAAAGTTAATAAACTATAATAGAAATGAAAACAGGGAGATTACTGGACAAAACTTTTCTGTTATTCTTGGTATATATAGATAAATAGAATATAACAAAAAAGTATAACTCAAAAACTACTCTCCAGGCTTTGACCTAGCACTAGCTAAATTTTTAGTCTTAGAATAGAACAAGTACTTTATAGTAAGGCAAAGCAAAATGGATTTATGTTAAAGTTAATGTGGAAATATACTGATTCTATTTGACATGCATATTACTGGTTTCTTCCCTTCTTTGATTGTTGATATTAATCAATTTTGGAAGTATTCTGTTTTAGATGAAATGTTTAGGTATATCAGTGTTTAAGTAACTTTACTACATTGTATAATCAAAATAGATAATATTTTTTCTGAGGCCAGATAGATAGAACAATGGATAATATGCTTACCTTGAACATGGCTAACTGAGGTTAAATGCCAGCACAATATGGTTCCTAATACACTACCTGGGGAAGTCCTGAACACATCCAGTTATAACCCAACACCTTTCTCTAAATAAGAAATATTAATTTCTCAAATATATACATTGATTTTAGATGCTATTCCCAAAGAGTTCACTTTTTAATAATATAATAAAAATAATCACAGTACTATCTCTTGGAATTAGAGATAGATATTAAATGTAAAGGCATCACAGGACAGGGAAGTACATTTTGAAAACTATAGGTATACATATTATTAATAGATTTTGTTTGTTTGTCTGTTGTTTTAAGGCCACACTTGTTAGTTCTCAGGGATTACTCTAGTGGGTTTAGGGGAACGTACATGATGATGAGATTGAATATTAGTTGGCTCCATGCAAGACAAACTCCCTCTCTGATGTACTATTGCTCCAGACTCATATATCATTCATTTTAAAGAATCTTTATTTAAAAGATTCTTTTATTAATATTTTAACAGTTTTTATTAATGTTTCCTCTATCTGTATTCATGTTTGCATTCTTTCTAGAATTATTCTATATAGTTAATTCAGTGATTAGTTCTTTAATTATTTCCTAAAGAGTCCAAATTCATTCTTGAGATTGTTATATATAATTAGATGATGACAAGTTATAAACTCAAAAGAGGTCACTTTGAAGACCCTAGTTATAGTTTAATGGGAATAAAGACATTTCTATTATTGATAATTAGGATTATATTCACAGAGAAACAACACCTAATCTCTCTATACTTATACTGATAACCAGCTATTTGTTTTAGCTTTCTTTACAATCATTATTTTTCTGAAGTATATAGTCCCAGCCATATCTAATTTAGCTTGCTTATTTGACCTAAAATATTTATTTTCATCTTCGTGTATATATTTTGGAAATGGAGATAACTCAAATGGTGCTTCAGGGTCTGTGAACCTCTATAGGCAATTTTTAGTCACCCTGTTGATATGTAACTGTGATCTAAGGTAGTGGTGCTGCTTGAGTTCCAAGGTACAGTGATTACACATGCCACACACTGGTGGTCATGTGCTTCCAGTGTCACACATTGCATGAACACTGGCTTCCAGGAGTACCATAAAAATACTTAGACTATTTTTGGTCAATTTCTCTGTTTGGGTGTGATTATTGAAGTTGTTGTCCCCAGTTATACTTATTCTTTCTCTTCCTTTCTGTTCTTTCTTTATATGCTATGCCATGTTTCTTATATCAATACCATGGCGTTTTTGTTTTGTTTTGTTTTATTTTGTTTTGTGTGTGTGTGTGTGTGTGTGTTTTTGGTGCTTATCGTTATTGTTGGAGTCCTCACTGGGTATTTGACACTTTTTTTTGTACTGGTGGAATGTTTCACCTTTTTTCTCTCCTTCGTCTCTCAAACCGATGATGAGAGCCTCTAGAAGAATTCCACTTATTTTAGGCGTATTAGACTATAAATAAACTATAAATAAACCCCAGTTTATTACTTTTCTCTCCTTCAAACAAAACCACGCAACTTGAACTAGCTAGTCCTGCCCCCCAGGTAGAGGGGGAAATAAGGGAGGCACCAGGACCAAACAGGTGCAAGACTACTAAGTAGTAGGCTAGATACAGAGGGGACCACATATTCTAGCAACCCTGGGGGTGAGGGAAGAGGATATGGGAGGTAGGACAAAAACGGAGGTGTAGGGAGGACAATTTGGTGATGGGAATCCCCCCTGATTTTATGTAAAAATGTACCTAAAATATTATTGTCAACAATATGTAAGCCACTATGATCAAAATAAAAATTATATTAAAAAAATAAAAACTGGAAAAAAAATACTTAGATGAGACTTCCAAAGCCTCATTTAACAATGCTTTGGGGGACATTTGGTGCTAGAGATTAATTCAAGGTCAGGTACAGGCATAATTTATGCCTTAATTCCTGTACTATTTTGTCTTTTGGCAACTTAATTTCAATCAATACTTTTCCTTTAGCAAAATTTTATTTTGTAGTGAGTAGTTATGTTTTTAAATATTTATTTCAGCAAAACATATTCAACTTTATCTCAGTAAAAATAATGGCAAAACTTTTTTGTCCCATCTCTACAAAATCCTTACATAATGGGGTAAAGTGTCTAAAACTGTTCACCATTCTGGAAATTAGGCCAGTAATGATCATATTCTTGAAAAGTATTTTAACAATTATTTATGCTTGAAAAACAAAAGAACCATACAAGACCAGTGGAAATCTGTATCCTTGACTACAGATAAATTTTCATGCCACTTCTCAAACTTGGACATCCTGCCAGTGTAGGGAAAATAAAAGAGCTATAAGAATTGTATATGTTAATAGAGTATTAGTAAAAGTATAGATACACTAGCAAACAAAGAAGTCAAAAATAGACTCACACTAATATAGCCAGTTCATTTTTGGTCAAAGACAATAAATAAAGAATAGAATTGTCTACAATAGTTATAAAATAAAATAATTGAATATCTACATAGTAAATATAAAATTAATATGTTTCCAATATTTTAATGTCAAATATAGCATAAAACTTAGTAGTGTATATGAATCTATAATGTTTAAAGGAAACCTGTCAGTTTAGTGAAAGAATCTTAAATATGAAAATATAAAAATTGTACAAAACATTAATTTTCTTATAAATAAAAAGTATCTTGACTTCAAAGGATACCAGGTGGATATGAAATCATAAATCATAGAATGTGAAAAATAAATAAAATATATAATTATTTGCATATATTCAGAATATTAAATTATGTTTCTATTCATTAATAGGATACCTTAATTTTTTAATATGAAAAGGATTATAGGACTGGAGAGATAGCTCATTAGCCTGAGTGCATGCATTTACATGCTTGAGAATTGAGTTTAATTTTTGATGCACTGCACACTGCTGTTTGTTTTGTAGTTAAAAAAAAGAAAAAAGTTTTTACATACTATTAATAGCTCAATACTTTTAGCAAATACATCACTCTGCTAAGGATAATCACAAAAAATAGGTTATAAATTGATAATAATATGGTGTATATGAAAAATTTATTCTTATGCATCTCAAATTTTGTAAAATTATATCTATATAAAACTTACAATTATGTAGTAATATTATTTACATTTTCAGAAGTTACCATATTCCACCAAAGAGAATAAACAAATGACTAATAGTAATCACATATAAAGTTCATTGGCATCACTATTGTTGAAAGACATACTTACAAATTCATGTGATAATCTCTTTCACTTTAGACCCATCAGTCTTGTTATAATTAAGAGAACACAATTACATGCTAAAGAATCACATTATACACTATGTTAAAAGTTTATTTGTTATTAATAACTTGATAAGGAACAGATAAAAAGAAAATAAAAGTTATAGTGCCAGAAGTTGTGAAATTCTTAACAAATGAATCTTTATACACTACTAGTAAAAATGTGAAGTCTTTCAGATACTTAAAAAGTAGCTTGACAGTTTTTCAAATGTTACTACATTTACTTATGAGGCAGAAATTTTACTTCTAGAAGTCTCCAAGAGAAATGAATATAAGTCACTAAAGACCATTGTGTGAATTCTCATGGCAACATTATTCACAATACCAATTAATGATATCAATCCAAATAAATATTCACTAATAAATGAATAAAGAAAAAATGGAACCATACAATAGAATGTATGTTTGACAATAATCAAGAATAGATTACATAGATGTCACAAACAAAAATCCTCACAATATATTGCATATTAAATACTTAAAAAAAAGACATTTTAGAGTCAAAAAGTAGATTATTTATCCAGTATGTGGCTGTGACCATTGATTACAATTAGGAATGGGAGAATTTTTGGTCTATTACAAATTTATTATTTTATTTATTTCTTTATGGGTTTTTATACCACAGCTGGGAGTACTAAGGGCTTAGGTCTGGCTCTGCTCTCAGGGATCACTACTGGAGGGCCTTAAGGAAGCATATAGAATGCCCAGAAACAAATCTATTTCAGCTGCATGTAAGGCAAGCACCCTATTAGCTATATTATCTCTCTGGCCCTGAGACTAATCAAATTTTAAGAAACTGTATTGTCATGACAGTTGTCCAACTTTATAACTTTTACAGTAAATTATACACATTGAACATTAAATGGAAATGATATGCAAATTAAGCCATTAATAAAGCATCCACTGTGTTTTAAAAGAAAAAGGGTATGAAAAAATAGAAACACATAATTTTCACAAAGCCCAGCTAATTTGCCTTTGTTTTGCTTCACGAACAACTCTGAATCAGAGTCCTTTCAATTCTGCCTTTAAAAGCAGGAGGTAGTCAGGATTGTATTAAGTATTTGGTCTTTGAGCCAAGGTATGTCAGGGAACAGAGTGAACTGGGAGCTTTTTCCTGAGGCTTCATTTGCTTACACAATGTAAATTATTTTAAATATATTTTAGAGAAAAAATAAGTAAAATGCATGTAAGAAACTAGCATTTTTTCTCCTTGCAATATTTATTTTCTGTTACCATGGACCAGAAAAGAGTAGAATAATCCCTATGGTATCTTGAGTGTACATGGAAAGTTTCCTGTGCTAAATATTCTCATTTTCCATGAAAGCATATATTGTTTTTTTCATTTAGAATTCTCCACCCCCGAGCTATGGGTTAAAATATGTTCTGATTATAATAGGTTACTGTCATGACTAAAAATTTAAGTTGAATTTAGACTCTGAAATAAGATCTTGGGTAAATGAATAACAGTAAGAATGATCTATAATAAGGCTGTAAAGAATAAAATCTACAAGGGCACAGAGTTCTTAGATGATATAAGCTAATACCAGGATGAGACAGACCATAATTGTATTTTGGATGGCTGAGAGTGTGAATATTTTTGGCTTCTACTTCCTTGGAAATCTAGAAGGAATATGAATATCCATAATGGCGCTGCAAGCAAGCACAATTAAGAGACACGTATCCTAAGGCTGTCTCAGTGATAGAGTATCTGCCTTCTAGTCTTTAGGTGTTTAACTCTGGTATCATCCACATTCTGTGTGTAATAATGGTGTTGCTTGCCTTGATTAATCTTTTGCTCACTTCAAGCAAGTGCCTGTCAACATTATGTGTAAAGGGTGCTATCCCTAGTGAATAAGCATGACTAAGCATTTACAACAAAATCAAGTCTGTGAGTGTGACCCTGCAGACACTAACCAGTGGGAGCTTTGGTAACACAATGAAAATGTGTGACCTTATGTGATTACTCCCACCAGCTGTGTGCCAATCCAAGTCATTACAGCAATACAAGGGGCATAAAACAGAAGGTATTTCTAAAGTTATAGTGAATGTAGAAGATAAAGATAGTTGGCATTGATGAGTATTACAGGCAAGTATTGGTACTAAACCAGGAGATAACCTTTATATGCAGAGCTATCAAGAGATTTCAGGCCTGAAGTCCCTACAACTACTACTCAAGTTCACTTTCTACCTCTTCCCAGTAGGCATGCTTGTGAAAATGAACACATGCTTAAGATCACTGAGGAGAAAAACTTTCAGTGATGTTTGCTCCCAGTTAAATGAAAAGCAAAGACAAGACAAAGATCCTGTTTTCTGATAATTTGATAATAACCCTGGAAGACTGAAGTTTTTACTGTAAATTTTGGTAACATCAAAAGTTCTTTGCCGTTGGAATTGTTTGAAGTTCTTCTTTATACTTGATAATGCAAAGCAGCTATTTTCCTTTGACTTCCTGTAGTCTATCAGTCAACTTAATATTCCTTATTACTCACAGAGAGCTATCAGTCCTCTGGAAAAAGGCTATGAGGTGGAGGATGACAAAACAAAAATCTACCCAAGTCAAAAAAGCTTCTGCTTTTAAATTTTTTAATCCCATGGCTTTTTATATATTAAATTAAACAAAAATGAAGGACAAGCAGACATGTCAGCTATGATAATATTAAAAAAACAGATAAATTGACCATTTTTCCAGTGATCAAATATGCTTTGAAATACATGTCTTTACGTAACCTTGAAAATAACCTTGGTTCTCATGACAGTAGGCTTCAAGGGTGGAGAAACCGAAAATCTCTTAAATCAAGGGAATTCCCTTTCTTACTTCCCCAATACTTACTATGCCTTTGCAAAAGAAGAAGAAGAAGAAGAAGAAGAAGAAGAAGAAGAAGAAGAAGAAGAAGAAGAAGAAGAAGAAGAAGAAGAAGAAGAAGAAGAAGAGGAAGAAGAAGAAGAAGAAGAAGAAGAAGAAGAAGAAGAAGAAGAAGAAGAAGAAGAAGAAGAAGAAGAAGAAGAAGAAGAAGAAGAAGAAGAAGAAGAAGAAGAAGAAGAAGAGGCACAAACCTTTTTATGTAGTTCCTGATTTGGGTTTTTTGACTGTTAATTGCTTTATTTTTGTTGTTAGGTTTTTTTGTTTTTATTTTTTTGTAGTAGTTGGTAGGTTTAGTTTCTTGTTTGCTCTTTTTTATTTTTTGTTTTATTTCTTTTTTAATGTATTTTTGTTGTTATTGCTTTGTTGTTTTTTGTTTGCTAATTTTTTGTTTTGTTACCTTTTTTTTCTCTTTCCTCTTCTAAATTGATATTTATAAACACCTAGAGGGACTCCTCCAAGTTGTTTTCTTTTCCTGTACCCCCAATAGAACCATATTACTTGAATTGTCTTGTTCAGCCTCATAGAGAAGGAAAAATGGATGGTACCAGGTTCAGACACTCACACATGAACATTTAGTGTAAATAAAAAAAATGATCAGACCTGAACATCAAATCCAAAGTCAACGACAACAAAATCTATACCCAATCTATAGCAAGCTGTACAAGTGGGGACCAGTTACACTAGTATTCTGGGAGGTAAAGGAAGGAGATATGGGATGCATGCTGGGAACAGGGGTGGAGAAGGGCAACATTGGTGGTGGAAATGCCTCTAATTCATTATCACTATGTACCTTAAATATTAATGTGAGAGATTTGTAATTCACTTCTGCCACAATAAAAATTTAATTTAAAAAAGAAAATAATGTGGGGCCGGGTAGGTGGCGCTGGAGGTAAGGTGTCTGCCTTGCAAGCGCTAGCCAAGGAAGGACCGCGGTTCGATCCCCCGGCGTCCCATATGGTCCCCCCAAGCCAGGGGCGATTTCTGAGCACATAGCCAGGAGTAACCCCTGAGCGTCAAACGGGTGTGGCCCAAAAACCAAAAAAAAAACAAAAACAAAAAAAAAAAAAAGAAAATAATGTTTCAAACTTTACTAGACATTATAATTTGAGTACCTTTTAATACAAGCAAAACATGGTAGATGGTTGTATACTTTTTGCTAGCTGACAATGAGTGCACTATATAATTACATTTGTATTATATTCTAGAAAAGGATAAATGATAGAAATGGAAATATATATGTGGCTTCCAGAAGTCAATATATGAGTGGAAAAAAAGGGATTTTTTTGTAGGGATGATGAAACTGTTCTATACCAAGTCTGTGGTATAGGTTTTGATACTCTGTCATGTTTTGTAAATCACAAAAATTTGTTAGAACATACTAAGATTAAAACACATTTTAGTTAGTATTTTCACATATATGAGAAATGATCACTTCCTGAAAACAAAATTAAATTACTGTGATAGTAATTTTAATAATAGAAACAAACTAATTTCATAAAATATTTATTGCTGAAACTGTAAATGGAAGAATATCTTCCTGCTTGTGTGGTTTTTGTGTGTGTGTGTATACATGCACATGCATGTTTGCACACATTGGGGTAAGATTGTAGAAGAAGATAATCATAGTAGGTAAACTAGGACAGTGCTGGTATTGGAGAAATTATTTGGATGCATATTTTATTGATTTTTCATGATCATTACGTCAATTACATCCTTTTTGTTATGGGCACTATCACTGACCTTTAAAAGTTACTTGTAGCCCTAGGGAAAATAAAAATTTCTGAAAACTATAAAAATATACATGTACAGAAATATATTGAGAATTTTTTTGAAATTAGTCATTCAACAGCTTAAAAGTAAGAAAATTATTTTCAAACACCATTTGAAAGCTTTATATTTGTCCCACATAAAACCTTTCCCAATATGATGTCTTAATGACTACCAATTTGGGAGGATTAATCTGTCATTGAGATCAAACACTCTTTGTGTGTGGGCCTTTGCCATTATTTAATTTCATCATATAAGAAACACTGTGTTTTATTATATTTCTTTGAAAATACCATAACTAGTGGAAATGATGACAATTAGTTAAAAAGCTGCATTTATTTCTTACAAAGAGATTATAGGCAACACTTGTGATAGAAACTGCCAATAATAGCAGGTGCACTGGGATCTGCACTTACCACTAGATTATAATACTAGCCATTGCTTTTGAATTCTTTGTTGTTGAGTTTATTCCCTGAAGACAAAATATATGACATGTTCATTTATTCATAGTACATTTCAGATTATTCTGATACGTGATTGCAATTACAGACAGCATACATAATTAAAATATAAAAATTAATTTTAGTATGAAGCATAAAATTTAATAGTATCAAATTCCTGTAATAAGTGTGACTTGTTTGTATCAATCAGATTTTTAGTGATAATTAGCTAGTTTATTCATGCTCTCTATAAATGATATCTTTAAAATCCTTAGACGTTCTTGAATGATTCTTAAGGCATGAAAGGCTTGTTAAATTCTGCTCAGTACACTTTTAATTTGACATTTTCACCGTAACTGAAGATAGTACACATAAGCTGCCAACAAAAAAAATGAGACGCTGATTATTTTGGATGGTGAAAATGTAGTTTAGGGTGTGTCATGATAAAAATTCTAATCAACATGAAAAAACATAAAAAATTAGGATATTTTACTGAAAAATTTTTGGCCACACTCAGTGATGCTCAGGGGTTACTCCTGGCTATGTGTTCAGAAATTGCTCCTGGTTTGGGGAACCATATGCCAGGATAGAACCGAGATTCCTCCTGGATTAGCTGCGTGAAAGGCAAAACATACTACCACTGCGCAATGGCTCCGGCCTTTACTAAAAAATGTTGATATTTCTTTTGATAAATTTTGTGTGTTAGCTTAGCCTTTCTACAACAACCCACAAATAAGTAGCAGATAACCCATCAAAACTGTCATATTTACTACTTCTCCACACACACTTCTTCCTAAAAAGTTACATACATTATCTTGAGTTACCTTTTTCTCCTATTTATATTGTTAAATTCCTCTGATACTTGAAAAAACAAGAACATTGATCACTTTTGCCTTACATTATGCTTCAGAGAACAGATAAAGCTGTTTAATTCCTCTTGCTTCTTTCCTTAAGTTAAAAAGAGAACTGTTGAGGTTAGAGATATACTGCAGTGTGTAGGGCATGAGACCAACATAATTCAATTCCCAGTACCTATTAAGTTCTTGCAGTCATCCCAGAGGATAAATCCACATAATCTCTCATCACCAGCAGCTGGGTGTGCCCCAAAAAGCCAAAGAAAGAAAAGAAGAAAATTAAAAAGAGAGTTGTTATTATGTATGTATTCAATAGTAAAATATAATAAGCTATATAATTCATCATCCTGGAATTATTTTAAAAGTAATAGTTTTACATAATATACTGCAAGAGATATACAATGAACCTTCACAAGAAATTGTTATGTGCTATAACTAAATACTTCATCAAATATAAATTTCTAACAAGCATTGTAACATGAACTCTCAATTTATACAAGGATATCTAATAGAATGTTCATTAAATAAAAAGAAAATATTTGTTTTTTTTTTGACTATAAGAAGAAGGTATCTGGAAAAATCATAGAATGGGTAAGATATGGTCCTTAGATGTGGTCTTAAAACAGGGGCCTCAAACTCGCAGCCTGTGGGCCGTTTGCGGCCTTCCATACAACATTTTGTGGCCCGCAGAAGGCTGTCAAATATTGCAGTATTCGCGATTATTTGCTTACCAAATAATCTCAATAAGAATCTCAGTAAGAAAGAATCGCATTAAACATTTGCATACCCCAAGCAGTTCCGTTCAGGGTATGCAAATGTTTAATGTGATTTTTTGCGATTTTTTTCTTACTAATGTAATTTTTTATTGTGATATTCAGTAAGCGAATAATCGCGAATAGTTTGTGCCTAGCACAGACGTCATTTCACTGCTCCTGCCCGCTGTCCCTTGCATTATCTGAGGCCTAAGGGTGAGAAGGGAGAGAAGTTTATTACAGAATTAGATTTTGTCATACCTTCATCATGACTTCATCAAAGCCTGCAGTGGAGAGAAAGATTGATGACAAGCACATACAATTTCAGGAAAAGTGGGAGACACAGTATTTCTTTGTTGAGCACAGGGGCATCCCCACATGTCTTATTTGCTCAGAGAAAGTTGCAGTGCACAAGGAATACAACTTGAAACGCCATTATTCAACTAAACATGCTGAGGAATGTGCAAAATATCAAGGAAATGAGAGAGCCAAGCGAGTTGCCAGTCTTAAAGCATGTCTAATGAGGCAACAAGATTTCTTCAAGAAAGCAACCAAAGAGAATGTTGCATCAGTCGAAGCTAGTTACATGGTTAGTGAGATGATTGCTAAGGCAGGGAAACCATTCACAGAAGGAGAGTTTATTAAAAAATGCATGTTACAGGCTGTAAGTATTATCTGTCTGGAAAAGAAAGGTCAGTTTAGCAAAATTAGCCTTTCTTCCAACACTGTGGCAGAGTGCATTTCTGACATGTCAAGTGACATTTATGATCAACTGTGTGAGAAAGCCAAATGTTTTGATGCATACTCAGTTGCTCTTGACGAGGGCACAGATATAACAGACACTGTGAAGCTCACAATTTATGGCCGTGGTGTTGATTGCAATTTTGAATTGACTGAGGAGCTGCTCACAATAATTCCAATGCATGGCTAGACCACCACTAATGAGATATTTCAGCATCTGTGTGGTGCCATTGAGAATGCAGGTTTGCCATGGAAGAGATTTGTTGAATAATAACTGATGGAGCGCCATGGATGACAGGGAGGAAAAATGGACTGGTAGCACTTGTTCAAAAAAAAAACTTGAAGAGGAGGGTGTAAAGAAGGCCACTGCTCTTCACTGCATTATTCATCAGCAGGCCGTTTGCAGTAAATGCCTGCCATGTGACAATGTGATGTCTGTTGTTGTGAAATGCAGCAACCAAATCAGATCCAGGGGCTTAAAGCACAGGAGGCTCTGTGCTTTTTTTTAGAGGAAATGGAGTCAGAATATGAGATGTGCTCTATTTCACCGAGGAACGTTGGCTCAGCAGGGAAAATGCCCTGAAAAGAATTTTTGAGTTGAGAGAAGAAGTGAAAGCCTTCATGGAGAAGGATGGGAATGCTGTTTCTGAGTTGTGATCACAAGTGGCTCATGGACTTAGCTTTCTTGTTGACATCACACATAAGCTGAATGTACTAAACAAGATATTACAAGGCCTGGGGCAGCTGCCTATGACAACGTGAAAGCATTCTCTACAAAACTTGAGTTATGGAAATCTCAGATCTCTCAGGCAAACCTTTGCCATTTCTCAGCATGCAAGGAACTTGTGGATGCAGGCATACCATTCAGTGGTGAGAAATATGTTGGTGCTATTTTTAAGCTGGAGAAGGAATTTGATCACAGATTTGCAGATTTCAAAAAGCACAGAGCCACTTTCCAAATTTTTGTGGACCCCTTTTCCTTTGATGTGCAAGATGCCCCTCCTGTGATTCAAATGGAACTCATTGACCTGCAATGTGACTCTGATCTCAAAGTCAAGTTCAGGGAGATTAGTGGAAAAGCAGACATGCATGGGCAATTTTTGAGAGAATTGCCCCCAGCTTCCCTGAGCTTTCCCGAATATTCAAGTGCACCATGTGCCTTTTTGGGAACACATATTTGTGTGAAAAGTTATTCTCCACATTGAACTTCAATAAGTCAAAGTACAGGTCTAGACTTAATGATGATCATCTTCAAGCCATACTGAAGGTCTCAACTGCTTCCTCTCTAAAGTCAAATGTGGTTCAGATTTGTGAGAAGTGCTCTCAGGTCTCTGACAGCAAGGAATAGGTAAAAGATGCCATTTTCAGAAGAACTGTTCTTGATCTTCACTCAATGTTCTATTCATGTTCAGAAGAAATAATTAAAACTGTTAATTATGACATTTGAGGACTTTCTTTTTGTGAAATCTCTTATGCGGCCCTGTCTCACCCCGATTTTCCACCTGCTGCCCCCAGGTAAACTGAGTCTGAGACTCCTGTCTTAAAAGGTTCAATACCTAGCACTATATATGGTACCTCAAACTCATCAACAAGGTATGCTCAAGAGAAAATAAAAAGAAACTTTAAAAAATATTTGGTTAAAGAACTGTGATTTACAATGTTATTGACAGTTGATTTTTTAATTTTTTAAAAATATTTTTGGTTTTGGGGCACACCCAATAATGTTCAGAGGTTAATCCTGGCTATGTGCTCAGAAATCACTCCTGACTTGGGGGATCATATGGGATGCCAGAGAATTGAACCGAAATCTGTACTAGATCTGCTGTGTTCAAGGCAACCCTCCTACCGCTGAGTTATTGCTTTGGCCCCTCCATAGTTGAATTTTAGGCATTAATATGCCACTGCTGTTATCAAAATCCATCACCAATATGCCCCTATTCACAGCATCTTTACCTTAATTACCCTCTGCCTGCCACTTTGACAGGCACATTACAAAGTTTGGTGGTTGAGCTTAAACTCATATCTTTAGTGATGTTGGTTTGGATTTATAGCTATACAACTTTTTTATATCACTAATATAAGAGAAACCTTGAACTCTGTTCCCCTGTTACTTTTAATTTTATCTAGTTTTTCAGCTTCTTTCCTTCTCTTTTTCTTTCTTTCTCTGTACTTTTCCCTAAGTATAGTAAAATATACAAATGTATATTAGTGTGCCAACTATGAAAGATAAATTATAGTGTGCCAAAATGTATGTAGTACCACCATATTCCATAAAGCTTAATTCTACATAATTGTTTTAATATACTTAAAATCAGAATATTGAATATACTTACTATTCTAAGGACATTGGTTACAAGAAATGGGCAAAGATAAAGTGTGGTGTACATTGTATGATTGAAAGTCAACCATGAACATTTATATAATCGTGGTGCTTTAAATAAAAGAAAAATTATCACTAAACAATGACATGATTTTAGTTAAAAACAGTATGTACTATAGATAGACAAATTGTAAACATAATTTTAAGAGTATGATTTCATTTCAATTGTTCTTACAACAAATATCAACTATTTTAAAAGTATTAGAAAATTTATAAAAACAAATGGTAATAATTTCAATCTAAAATCATATGGCAATATAATATCATTACATTTAGTCCTCAACTTTGTAAATTCAGGCCTTAGAAGAAGCTTGGCATACTTTTTTTTAGTTCTATAGATAAGTGTATAAATAATCAAATTGATTTAATGATAGAATTCCAAATGCTCTCATTATTGTTGAGGCTTAAGAAGTGTAGTAAAGGGGCCGGGAAGGTGGTGCTGGAGATTAGGTGTCTGCCTTGTAAGCGCTACCAAGGAACGGACCGCGGTTCGATCCCCCGGCGTCCCATATGGTCCCCCCAAGCCAGGGGCAATTTCTGAGCACATAGCCAGGAGTAACCCCTGAGCGTCAAACGGGTGTGGCCCAAAAACCAAAAAAAAAAAAAAAAAGAAGTGTAGTAAAAATAAATCAGAATTCTGTAAAGATAGGGTTTGAATGCAGAAAGCACAGACTTTGTCCTTGTCACCATATAGATCCCTGATAACCTCTGGGAGCAACTCTTGACAACAAAACCTAAAGTATATTTTGAGTGTCAAATGAGATTACAGGAATCAAATTCAGGTTGGCCACATGCAAGCAAGTATTCTGCCCACTATAATGTCTCTCTGGCTCACCTTTTAGGTTGGTTATTTATTTATTTATTTATTTATTTATTTATTTATTTATTTATTTATTTATTTATTATTTATTTTTTTACTGCTCTTCATATCAGTTTTGCTTTAGAAAGAGGTACTTCATTCAATTTGAATTCTTAGCACAGATTTTAGTTCAATGCCACTCAATGTTAAGTTTAAAATTACTGTTACAGAGGCTGGAGTGGTGGTGCAGCAGTAAGGTGCTTGCCTTGCATGTGGCTGACCCAGGATGGACTTTTATTTGATCCCCTGGCATCCTTTATAGTCCCTCAATCCAGGAGCGATTTCTGAGGACATAGCCAGGAGTAACCCCTGAGCATCACCAGATGTGAAACTGCTCTCTACCTCCCCGAAAATGGGGTTACTTTAAAAAATAGTTATGGTAGTTTTAGTATCTACTGACCAAAGGATTTTTTTATAGTTGTTTTCTTTTCACCTATTAACCCCCAGTTCTGTTTTCCAGCACATATAATTTAAATCAAAGCCACAAATTGATCATTTTAATTCATATGTTTGGTCCTCTAATCTTAAAGCAATAATGGACTGACTTGTTGAGCACAAGGATTATTTTGCACCATTAACATGTGATACTATAAAAATGGGTCACTAGCGTGATAAATAAATACAATCTCATTACTTATCTCTTGAAATGTCTAGTTTATAAAATATATAATTGTTGTAATTATGTTATTTGAATGGTTTAGGATAGAGTACTGAGTATTATTAAGATCCCAAATTTAGTGGGGGAGAGACAAAGAGATAGTAGAATGATAATGGCTATTGTCTCATATACACTTCACTGATTCAAACACCAGTACAATTCATACTACCTTGATCTCCAGCAGCAGTAATTTGTGAGTACTTCCAGATATGACTCAAATTCCACAGTCCCTAATAAAATAAAATGTTTAGTTTATTAAACAAGAAACTAAAAATCTAAAATACAACCTATAATGAACATAATAATAACTAATATAAAATCTATGTTGAAAAATCTTCATATAAATTTTATTTTATTATAGCAGTACTGTTGATAGGTCAAAAATTTTAATGTAATCCTATGTGAAATTAAAATATCGAAGGGAACCTGGCACTCCCAGAACAGGCCAGAGTGAGTGCAGGAGGTCGCTGACTAGGGTGGGTAGAAAGTGGCTATTCTGGGAACCTTGAACTCCCAGAACAGGCCAGAGTGGGTGCAGGAGGTCGCTGACTAGGGAGGGTGAAAAGCGGCCATTCAAGGGAACAGGGACAGGCCAGAGAGTGAACCTGCACTGTCTGGCTTGAAGGGAGTGTGATTGGTCAGGCTGGACTGAGGGAAGGTCCAAAACTCAGCGACATCACCCAACATGTTCACATAGAACCACATCCCGAGAAGAGATCCAGCGTCACACCACAGGTGGCAAAAGTGGGCTGAAACCTGAAGACACTGCACTCCACGCCAAGCCAATAAAGGCAAAGAAAGATGGGTAAACCAAGGAAAACTTTAACAACAGGGGAGATGGGGAGAAATCAGAACAAGTTCTCAAGTCGACCAAAACGCAAAGACCCAAGAGAGGAAGATCTAAAAGCAGCCATGAGAATAGAATTCCAAGCCATGCTATAAGAAATGAAAGACACACTGGCCAGAGACTACAATAAAGCAATAGATGAACAAATGAACCAATTTAAACAAGAACTCCTACAAAGTATGGAAGACTCTATACAAACAGAATTAAATGATGTACGTAAAACCATAGAAAGCCAGAAGAGCAGAATCGCACAGCTTGAGAATCACATAGAACAACTCAAACATAAACTGCAATCAAAAGACAACAAAGAAGCCAGCAAAGAAATAGAAGGAAAAGCACTGGAAGTAAAAGTCCAGTATTTAATGAACAAAGACAAAAGAAACAATCTAAGAATTGTAGGTATACCAGAAGGGGAGGAAACAGGGAAAGGGGAAGAACAATTAGTCAGGGAGATAATAGCAGAAAATTTTCCCACCCTCTGGAAAGACACATCTGAGCAAATCCAGGAGGTTAAAAGAGTCCCCAACAAAATAAACCCTAACAAACCAACTCCAAGTCACATAGTAATTTAAATGGTAAAAAACAAAGAGAAAGGTGACCTACTTAAAGCAATAAGGGAGGAAAAAACCCTCACATACAAAGGAAGGAACATTAGAATCAAACCAGACCTCCCATATGAAATACTTAAAGCAAGAAGACAGTGGAATGACATACTTAAACAACTGAATGAAAGAAATTTTCAACCTAGTGTCCACTATCCAGCAAAATTCTCACTCATATGGAAGGGAAGACTAAAATCATTCTCAAACAAAAATGAACTTGCACTATTTGCAGAAACAAAATTGACCCTCAATGTCCTACTCAGAGATGAATTATACAATCCAAACCCCAGTTGTAACAACCACCATAAACAACACAACTGCACAACAGCCCTCTCTGTCAATAATCTCATTAAATATTAATGGACTAAACTCTCCCATTAAAAGACACACAATAGAGAACTGGATTAGAAAACATAAACCAGATTTTTGCTGCTTAATGAAACACAACTACAAGTACAAGATAGGCACAGACTTAGAATAAAAAGATGGAAATCAATTATCCAGGCCAATGGAAATAAAAAAAGCAAGGACAGCCATTCTTATATCAGACCAAATTGCATTCAACCTCAAAAAAGTGATCAGAGACAAAGAGGGTCACTACTTACTGATCAGGGGAACACTAGACCAAGAAGTGCTAATGCTGGTTAACATCTATGCACCTAATGCAGAGCCAGCCAAATATGTATGGCAACTGCTTGCAAAACTTGAGAAACACATGAAGGGAAATGTGGTAGTAGTGGGAGACCTTAATACTCCACTATCACCACTGGACAGATCCACCAGACAGAAAACTAACAAAAAAATAAGAACCCTAAAGGAAAAATTAGAAGAACTAGGGTTCATAGACTTATATAGGGCCCTCCACCCCCAGAAAGCAGAATACACATTCTTCTCAAGTCCACATGGAACCTTCTCCAGAATAGACCATGCCTTGGGATACAAATCTAACCTGAATAAAATCACAAAGGTAAGGATCATTAGAAGCACCCTGTCAGATCACTATGCAATAGAGGCCAAAATTGACTGTAAAAAGAAATAATGGAGAAAATCTAACAACTGGAGATTAAACAACATGCTGCTCAAAAACAGCTGGATCAAAGAGATACTCAAGGAAGAATGACAATAAAGAAACAACTTGTCAAAACTTGAGGGACACAGCAAAAGCAGTAATCAAGGGGAAAATCATAGCAATACAATCCTATGTCAGGATAGAGGAAAACGACAAAATTAGCAGCTTAAACTACCATCTTAAGGAGCTGAAACAACAGCAAAAAAGAAACCAAAACACAACAAGAAGACACGAAATAATAAAAACCAGAGCAGAAATAAACAACATAGAAACTAAGAAAACAATACAGAAAATCAATGAGACCTGGAGTTGGTTTTTTGAAAGAATAAACAAGATAGACAAACCACTGACAAGACTCGCCAAGTAAAAAGAGGAAAAACACCCAAAGAAGCAGGATCACAAATGAAAGGGGAGAGATTACAACAGAACCCCAAGAAATACAACACATCATGAGGACATATTATGAACAACTATACTCAGTTAGGCTAGAGAAACCAGAGATAGTGATAGATTTTTGGAAAAATACCAGCTTCCAAGACTAGAAAAGGAGGACTTAGAAAGCCTAAACAGGCCAGTCACATTCCAGGAAATTGAAACAGTAATTAAGAACCCCCCCCCCAATAACAAAAGTCCAGGCCCAGATGGTTTTACAGGTGAATTCTATTAAACATTCCAAGAAGAATTACTTCCACAGATCCATAGGCTCTTCCAAACCACTGAAAAGACAGGAATCCTCTCCAGATTCTTTTATAAGGCCAATATCACTCTGATTCCCAAAGAGGGCAAAGATACCACCAAGAAAGAAAACTACAGACCAATCTCACTAATAAACATAGACGCAAAAATATTCAACAAAATCTTAGCGAACCGAATCCAGCACTACATCAAAAAGATTATACACCATGACCAAGTGGGTTTCATCCCAGGGATGCAAGGCTGGTTCAACATACGGAAATCAATCAACATCATACACCACATCAATAATAAAAAAGACAAAAAACACATGATCATATCAATCGATGCAGAGAAGGAATTTGACAAAATTCAACATCCAATCATGTTGAAAACACTAAGCAAAATACATCTGGAAGGAAACTTTCTCAAGATAGTAACAGCTATCTATGAAAAGCCCACAGCTAACATTATCCTTAATGGTGAAAAACTGAAAGCATTCCCACTAAGGTCAGGAACTAGGCAAGGATGTCCACTCTCTCCACTCTTATTCAACATAGTCTTAAAATTCCTAGCAATAGCAATCAAACTAAAACAATCTCTTTTTGCAGATGGTATGATGATATACATGGAAAACCCTAAAGAGTCCACAGTAAAACTTCTAGAAACAATAAACCAATGCAGAAAAGTGGCTGGTTACAAAGTCAATACACAAAAGACAGTAGCATTTCTCTATACAAATAATGGAGTAGAAAAGAAAGAGATTAAGAATACAACTCCATTTAAAATAGTATCAAAAAACGTCAAGTACCTAGGAATCAACCTTACCAGGGATGTTAAGAACTTATACCTGGCAAACTTCAAAACACTTCAGAAAGAAATTGAAGAGGATTTCTGGGAAATGGAAGAACATCCCATGCTCATGGGAAGGTAGAATCAACATAGTCAAGATGACTATCCTACCCAAACACCTATATAGATTTAACACAATCCTTATCCAAATCCAGACATTATTCTTTAAAGACTTAGAACAATCAATCATAAAATTTATCTAGAAGCACAAAAGACCCAGGATAGCCAAACACATACTAAACATCAGTAAGCTGGGTGGCATCTCTTTACCTCACCTGAAGCTATACTATAAAGCCATAGTGATCAAAACAGCGTGGTACTGGTACAAAGACAGAGCCTCAGACCAGTGGGTTAGAACAAAATTTCCAGATATAAGCCCACAAATATACAGTCAAATGATATTTGACAAAAGAGCCAAGAACTTGAAATGGAACAAAGAAAGTCTTTTCAAAAAATGGTGTTGGTACAACTGGAAAACCACATGCAAGAAATTCAAAATTGACCCATACCTCACTCCTTATACAAAAATCAACTCAAAATGAATCAAAGACCTCGAATTAGACACGAATCTATAAAGTTTATAAAGAAGAAAAAAAGGTAGAGCACTCGAAGACCTACATATCAAAAAGGTCTTTGAGGATGGAGCACCAATGGCAAGAACTTTAGCGTCAAACATAAACAAATGAAACTACATCAAACTAAAAGGCTTCTGTGTGGCAAAAGAAACCCTACTTAACACAAGAAGACAGTTAACTGACTGAGAAAAAATCTTTTCAACCATCATATCAGATAAAGGGCTGATATCCAGAATATACAAATCACTCAAAAAGCTGAGCCCCCCTAAACCAAATAAAGCCACAAAAAAAAATGGGAAGATGAAATGAATAGACACTTCTCTGAGGAAGACCGAAAAATGGCCAACAAACACATAAAAACATACTCATGTTCACTCATCATTAGGGAAGTCCAAATAAAGACAACAATGAGGCACCAACTTACACCAGTGAGGATGGCTCACATCAAAAATAATAACAATCGGGGGCCGGGCGGTGGCGCTGGAGGTAAGGTGCCTGCCTTGCCTGCACTAGCCTAGGACGGACCGCGGTTCGATCCCCCGGCTCCCATATGGTCCCCCAAGAAGCCAGGAGCAACTTCTGAGCGCATAGCCAGGAGTAACCCCTGAGCGTCACAGGGTGTGGCCCAAAAACCAAAAAAAAAAAAAAAATAATAATAACAATCTATGTTGGCGGGGATGCGGCATGAAAGGCACTCTCATCCACTGCTGGTGGGAATCACCCCTAGTCCAATACCTATAGAGAACAGTCTGGAGACTGCTCAAAGAACTCAGAATTGAGCTACCATTTGACCCAGCAATTGCTCTCCTAGGTATCTACCCCCAAGTTGGAAGGACATTCATTCAAAGTATGTGTTCACCCCATTATTTATTGCAGCACTCAGTATAATAGCCAAGTCTTGGAACCAACCTGGATATCCAAAAACAGATGAATGGATCATTGAGATGTGATATCTATACACAATGTAATACTACATGGCAGTCAGAAATGTTACAATCACAGACATTGCAGCAACGTGGATGGACCTAGAACATATTACGGTAAATAAGTAAGCCAGAAGATGAAAGATAAACACAGAATGATAGCACTATTCTGAAGCACCTAGAACATACACCTTATATACAAATAATACTCAACAATCAAATAACAGGGTTTAACAGGGTAGAAACCCCAAACACTGTCACAGTCAACATATACCGGAGAGCAGTGCCCAAAACACATAAAAGAGGAACAACACAAACTCTTGACTACACACTATACCACAAAAATACCCAGCAAAGCAGGAACAGCAGCATAGAAAGACCAGGTAAGTAACCAGTTTTCTACTACGAAGGCCCATAATAAGCCTTTACGGATCTTATACAGGATTACAGGCAAAAGATACCTTGGCAAACCACTGACTCCAACGGAAGCATGCATAAAAATATGTTTTAATGCCTTAATCTTTCTATACTTAAAATAACCTCTCAGCTTTTCTGTCTACAGGCGTTCTTGGATACAATGGATGGACAAACTAAGATTGCATATCAGGGCTCAATCACACGAGATACCATACCCAGCTTGCACTATGAGAATGTCCCGATAAAACTCTTTAACATTCCCTTTATCCCTAGGTAATACCTTCATTTAGGACTTGAAGCACGTGACCACCCAAACCACTGAAGCAGCAACTGTGACCTATAGACTTACACTACAGGCCCTACTCATTGAACACACTCAAACAAACTAGCATTCCCTCGCTCTTTTCTCTAATCTTCTCAGTACTGTTTTTTTATTTTTTTCTTTTCCTATCCTTTTCTTTTTAATTTATTTTCTCTTTTCTTTCCAGCCCCTTTCATATACTTTCCCCTTTCACCCTTTTGAAAATTTGACTATCCCTTCACCCCACAACCCCATCCAGATTCCCCATATTAAAACTCTTCACCCTCAGTTCCTATTCCATTAGGCATCAAGAATAACCTCCTTCCCCAGCGAATCAGTACCCAGCACCCAAACAAAGGGACAACCAGTCAAACCCACACCTCGTCCCCTACAAAAAAAGGCAACCAACTCCCCTGCTGACTCATACTGCATGGTCCTCCTTACCAACCCTTCCTAACGTGGACTGTTACTTGAAACCGGACCTAGCTCTACAAGTATCCCCCAATGCATGAACTCTTCCCAAGTCCTCCCTACTGCAAATCTTTTGTCAATCTCAAGAAGGTCAGGTTGGGAGATGGAATGGTGCCCGGAAACCCACACACCACAAGAAAAATCTCAAAAGACAATGGGGAAACTTATACTACCATCATAAGTATAAGACCTGTATTACACTACCTCTTTACCTGCTTTTCCCCAAATGCAAGATACTTTCTTACATCACCTTGTTCCTTTAATTAATTTTTATTTCATTTTTTAAAAATCTTTTTTCTTGTCATATATATATATGTGAGCACATTTTTTATTTTTATTTTTATCTTTTTTGGGTGTGTGACATGTTTTTGTTTTCTTCTCTCTCCACCCTCAAATGCACTGGCAATATAATGTAGCACCATTTCTCCCTGCAAAGGCACACTAAAAAGGGGGAAATCTTACGTATAAAAACGAGCTCTTATTTATTAGGGATAAGAACTCATACTTGTTTACAATACAGGGGTATCTCCCACCTTAAAAATATGTCATGTGGACCCAAATTAGACCCCAGGTGATTAGACACCAACCGTCCAGCCTTGAACCCTAGACCACAGATATAGAAACAATACACGTCTTCACAACAGCCACAGGAAACAAATCCCAACAGGGACATTCTTAACAGTGCTTGGACACCAAAAAGTGCCAGCCCTAATATGATACCCTGACAACGAGGAAAATGGGAACAACTTGACCTAAGAGCAAGTTATCCTACCTCACCAGCTAAAGATAAGACAAAATCAGAAGACTTGTCACCCTTTGGTCTGTCCAAATGCCAGGATCGCGATTTATAGATGACTGGCTGACAGAACCATGGCCAGACTGTACGTATCCTGGGACCAATAAAAAAGCCCTAGTCTAGCGCAAAGACCAGGACCACCAACCACAGAAGACGGATTAAAATGACACTGAGGGAACAGAACTTCTAGAACCACAAAGAAAGACATAATCATAAGTTCAACTCCTTTATTCGTGCAGATACCGAGACCTCTAGATACAGAGGTCTGATGTTATCACTCAGGATGGAGCAGAAGTCTTCCATACACCACAAAAGCACCAAGGGGAGAGTAAATGAACCTGAAAGGAGTCTATAGTTAATCCCATGACAATATACTTCAAGGGTGGAGAAACCCTGTATCTCTTAGGCAAAGGAAATTCCTTTTCGAATGACTCCAATATTTACTGTGCATCTGCAGGAGGGAAAAAAAAGCACAAAACAATTTTTTATTATTATTTACTTATCTATTTTTGTTGTTGATTGTATTGTTGTGGTTTGGCTATTGAAGTGGATGCCTCCATTTATATTTATTTATTTATTTTCCTCTTTTCTTTTCTATGTGCTCTGCCACAATTTTTTATCTCAATACCATGGCTTTTATATGGTGCTTACCCTTTTGTTTTGTTTGTGTTTATTTTTGGAATGCTCACCGGATATTTTATTTTACAGTTCTTTATGTACTGTTGTGGTGTTTCAGCTTCTTTTTCCCCTTCGTCTCTCAAACCTAGGATGAGAGCCTCTAGAAGGACTCTGCCCATTTCCGGAGTATCTGATTTTTTTTTTTCTTTTTTTCCTCCAGGTTATTACTTTTCTCTTCCTCAAACAAAACCGCATAACTTGAACTATCTAGTCCCGCCTCCCAATTGGAGCAGGGGAATAAGGGATGTACCAAGAACAAATAGGTGTAAGACTACTAAGTAGTAAGCTAGGCACAGAGGGGACCACTTATTCTAGCAGCCCCGGGGGTAAGGGAAGAGGTTATGGGAAGAAGGACGGGAATGGAGGTGGAGGGGGACAATTCGGTGATGGGAATTCCCCTGATTTTATGTTAATATGTACCTAAAATATTATTGTCAATTATATGTAAGCTACTATGATTAAAACAAAAATCATATTTAATTAAAACAAAAGAATTTAAAATATTAAAATTCACAAATTACATTTTATAAAGTGTAGCTATACATAATTGTTTTTGAACCATTTTAATTTGAGATATAATCTCCTATTATACCTTAAGTATTAATTTGAAAAAAGTTTCATATAAAAATATCATTGAAAAATAAATAAGCATATCAAAATTAATGAACTCATACATTTATTCATAACAAGTCTATAAAGATTATATGTATATTTTACTCTTAATTACTGTTTTACTGGCAAATCCAATAAGATTAGTTATTATGCTTTAATTGACTATAAAGAATATAATCATATTAAATAATAGAAAAAATAAATCCCTGCCATATGCATTTGAGTGTATAATTAATTAAAGATGTGTCTTTATAACAGAAACAGTGAAAAGAGAAGTAAAGCAAGGCTAAACAATAGGGCCTACATAAAATAAAAGAATAAAAACCTCTCTTCACAACTATAGTGACTACTCTAATAAGAACTTTATACAACATTTCAGAAAAAATATTTGCATATAATCCAAAATTAAATTGAAAATATTATATAACTTAACATAAAGCAAGTAGCCTAATAAAAGAGATCTAGACATGCTGTAGTTTACAGCTCATATGCTTAGCCAACTCAGGTTCCATCCCTAGCAGAAAATAGTTTAAATACTTTTGGATTAACCGGATGTTACCCGACTTAGTATATGCTTTGTTACTCATTGGTTGGAAACACCTTGATTTGAGTATCTTGGGTTTGTGTTTAGACACTTGTCAATACCGAGATGTGGTCTAATTCTTGCTAATAAATATCCTGGGTCCCAGGAAAACGATCTTTTTGTGTTTCCTGATTTCCTCACTGAGATGCCTGCTTTTTAGGACTAGAAGGCTTGTATATTGGGATTTATGAACCTGTTTCACCCTCTTCAGTCTGTGTGTATTATTTCCTGCCTTGGTGTTTGCTTCCAGATCAGTGTCTCTTCAGTGCCCTGGATTTGGAGATTGACGCTTCATCCTCAGAACAGAGCATGTATGCCCTGAAGGCCTGGGCACCACTGGGATAGTACTTCTAGTATCTGGAAGCACACTGCTATCTTGAGCCCCACAATTGAACTGCTGGTCTGACTTAACATTTGTTAAGCTGGGAGGGGGTCCCAGCTTTATTAAGAACCATTGGGGTGCACCCATTCAGGAGATCCTCCAAATTGTGCTAGAGATATGTACAGATATTTCTTTAAAGAAGAAAGGTAGATTGCTGACAGTAACCTGATAAATTTTTAGCATTGCTTCTTATTAGAGAAAGGCCCAAACTAATTTCATTCCAGATCAATAAAAAGTATATAAAGCAGATTTTATGACTTTATTTTTTCCTAATTGCTGTGTAATATTCCAATGTGCAGATGTGACATGGATAAAGAAACAGAGAGTATTGTGCTAAGTGAAATGAGTCAGAAGGAGAGGGATAGACATAGAATGATCACTCATCTGTGGGGTATTCAATTAAAGATAATATGGTAATAAAATGCAGAGAAAATAGAGATGTGGACCAGGAGTACCAGTTCATGGTAGAAAGCTTCCCACAAATTTATCAAACTGACAGTGAGGGCAAAGAAAGGCCCACTCCAACAATGATTGTAGGAAATAATCATGCTGTACAAGAATTGGGTGCTGAAAGGAGATAACGTGTTATGTGTGATACCCATTCAGTAACAATATTACAAGCCATATTTTCTAAAAGAAAAGAAAAAGAAAGAGAGGGAGACAGAGAGTAGAACAATGCAATAACGGCAGGCAGAGAAGAAAACTGGGGGCAGAGATGAGGAGAAGCTGGAGATATTCATGGCAGGAAATGTATACTGGTGAAAACTTTTGTACATTGTATGACTGAAACTCAATCACGAGAAACTTTGTAAATTTTTTATTTTTTATTAATATTTTATTTTATTTTTTAAAAATATATAACATCTTCTACTTTGTCTCTGAGAAATAGAGAAGGTCTGAAGAATCCAGCTCCCAACATGAAGCTCACCACAGAGATTGTTGGGTGCAGTCACAGAAATATATATATTATATATAAATTTATATTATACTGAGAACTATCATAACAAAATGTGACTGAATAAGAGAAGTAGAAAGCCTATCTAGGGTACAGGCTGGTGTGGGGTAGGGAGGAGGGACACTTGGGATATTGGTAATGGGAATGTTGCACTGGTGAAGGTTTTATATATATATAACCTTTACCAGTATATATATATATATATATATATATATATATATATATAATATCTTTATTTAAGCACTATGATTACAAGCATGATTATAGTTGGGTTTCAGTCATAAACAGAATACCCCCTTTCACTAGTGCAGCATTCCCACAACCCAGCAGCTTCCTCTTCCCCCACACCTGCCTGTATTTGTGACAGGCATTCTATTTCTCTTATTTTTTAACATTGTCATGCTAATTGTTAGAGTATTTATTTCTCTAACAGCATTCATCACTCTTGTTGTAAGATTCAAATTGTGAGCCAGTCCTTCCAGTCCTTAACTCTATTGTCTCTGGGTCTTATTGTATAATGTCTTTAATTTTTCTTAAAACCCACAGATGAGAGAAACTATTCTGTGTATATTTCTTCCATTTAACTTATTTTGCTCAGCTTAAGAGATTCCATATACAACTACGAATAAGAAAATTTTATGACTTCGTCTCTCCTGATGGTTGCATAATATTCCATTGTGTATATGTACCACAGTTTCTTTAGCCATTCATCTGTTGAAGGGCGCTTGGTTGTTTCCAGAGTCTGGCTATTGTAAATAGCATTGCAATGAATATAGGGGTGAAGAAGAGATTTTTGAACTGTATTTTTGTTTTTCTAGGATATACCTCTAGGATTAACATAGCTGGATCATAAGGGAGCACAATTTCCAGTTTACTGAGGAATATCTGTATTGCTTTCCATAAAGGTTGGACTAGACAGCATTCCCACCAGCAGTGAATCAGAGTTTCTTTCTCTCCACATCCCACCAGCACTGATTGTTCTGTTCTTTGTGATGTGTGCCAGTCTCTGTGGTGTGAGATGGTACCTCAATGTTGTTTTGATTTACATCTCCCTGATGGAGGCTACAAAATTAACATGCAAAAATCAATGGCCTTATTATACACCAATAATGATAGAGAGAAATAAACATTAAAAAAAAACAATCCCATTTATATTATTGCCCCACAAACTCAAATATCTTGCAGTCAACTTAACTAAAGAGATGAAGGACATATATAAAGAAAACTACAAAAACTGCTTCAAAAAATAAGAAAGGACACAAGGAAATGGAGAAACCCTGCTCATGGAGTGGCAGGATTAATATCATTGAAATGGCATTGTACACACTTTGTAATTTTGGGAAAAAAGTTTATTATAAAAATCCTTGCTATGGTGATTAAAGTAATTAAAATATAAAATTACCTAAAGCAAAGAATGGCAACAATTTTGATAAATATGTATTAAAAAAAGAAATCCTGTATACAAAGAGAGAAAATGCTAATCAGCATAACTACAGTGGGAAACAGTATGAAGACTCCATAAAAAAACGGAAGTGGCCATTATCTAGAAACACATTCAATAACATTAAAAATGTTTACACTACTAAGTTTATTAGCGCATTGTTATAGTAACAGCATATGGAATAAACTTCAGGGTGCTATAAATCTCAATGGAATACTACTATGCTATTTAAAAAGTTGAAGTTGTGCTACATGGGACAAAAATGGTGGAATATAAAGGAACTATAATTGAAATAAAGAAGCAAGATAGATTTACTTGGGAAGGAGTGTCATTCTGTTACAGAATAGAAATATAGCAAACTGGCAAAATAAAATAGCACTCCTAGACTCAGAAGACCAGATTATTACTTTGGCAGGTTTACTTACTAAAGGAGACCTTTTTGTTGAAATTGTGACAGAGTCATTAATGGTGAGTCTCTAAATCCCATACACTTATCAACTATGTCATTGACAATCTATAATGCATTATAATGCAATTATATACCAAGAACAAAAATTCTTACTACTTGATTAGTTGACATATATAATTGCAATAAGAATGAATTAAAAACAAAATTAGGGAGCTAGCACAGTGAGTTAAGCATGTATCTTGCATACATTGAACCCTGGTTCAATTCCTGGCAACAGATATGGTCAGCTGAGCTCCTCTAGAAGTGATTGTGAGCACACTGGTGTGGTCCTAAAATTAAAGAATTAAGAGATAGCATGGAGGTAAGGCATTTGCCTTTCATGTAGAAGGTCAGTGGTTCGAATCCTGTTATCCCATATGGTCCCCTGAGCCTGCCAGGTGCGATTTCTGAGCATAGGGCCAGGATTAACCCCTGAGCGCTGTCAGGTGTGATCCAAAAAACAAAACAAAACAAAATTCAGGAGAGACACGAGCTTAAAGTCAATATAGGAAAGACAATTGTGTAAAGGACTTATACAAATAATGACTCAGAGTAAAAAGAAATCAAAGAGTATATATCACATTTAAACTCTCAGTTATGTAGAAATTAACCAAACAAGAGATGTGAGAGACCTATTTCACAAAGATTTCAAAATACTTAAAGAAATTGAAGACCTAAGAAAAGGATGATCATTCTATGCTATGGATTGGAAAATATATGCTTTCAAAATGACCATCTTACATAAAATATTATATAAATTCAGTGCAATTTATATTCCAATTCAGAAATTCTTTATAGTCTTAGAAAATTAATTATAAAGTGTGTGAGATCATAAAAGACCTAGGATTGCCAAATACATATTGGAAAATGTAAAGCTAGGAGGCCGCTCAATTACCTAATTTGAAGCTTAATACAAAGCCATAGTGATAAAAAGAGCATGGTATTGAAACAAGAGAGACATTCAGACCAATGGGTCAGAATAGAATTTTCAGTGACAAACACCCAAGTATATAGCCAATTAGACTTTGATAAAGGAGACAAAAATTTGAAATGGAATAAAGACAGTCTCTTCAACAATCAACTTGTACCTCAAAGAATTCCTGATAGGATGCCAATGACAATGACTATAGCACAAAACACGAGTAAGTGGAACTACATCAAACTAAATGTTTCTGTATGGCAAGAGAAACATGGCTAAATTTAGGAGACAGCTAGTTAAATTGGAGGAAATTCTTTCATTTAACATGTAAGATAAAGGTTTCAACTAGAATACAAAGTACTCACAAGGTTCATTTCACAAAACCTAAAAAATACCCTCAAAACTAGGGAGAGCAAATAAAAAGACACTTCTCTGATGAAGATTAAAAGATGGCCAATAATCACATATAAAATACTCATCATCACTTATGATCAGAAAAATCTAAATCAATACAATAATGAAATATGACCTTACACAAGTGATTATAGCGCATATCAAAAAATGAGAGTAATCTCTTGGTGGGGATGTGGTCAGAAAGGAACTCTCATCCACAGCTTTTGGGAATACTGTCTGGTCCAACCCCTATGGAAAGCAGAGGATTCTGAATAAACTGAAAATTCTCTGCTATATGGCCAGGAAATCCCTGCTTTGGGTATCTAATCCTAGGATGGAAAAACATTCATCCAAAAGAATGTACTTATTGTTTATTGCAGTACTCAGTACAATAGCTAAGATTTGGAATCAACCTAGATGTCCAACAACAGATTAGTGAATCATGAAGCTGTGGTACATATATACAATAGAATATTACATAGCTCTAATGAATGATCAATCACGCAATTTGCAGTAACGTGGATGGAACTGGAAGATATTATGCTAAATCAAGTAAGACAAAAGAAGATTAATAAATAATGAATTCACTTATATGTAGTTTTTAGAATAACTACATGAAGAAAAACAAATTTCTAAATGAGAATTGTCTTAAACACCTTTGAACCCAGAGTTAGCAAGGAGAAGGAAAGAAACTGAGTGGAAGAACACAAATATGAAAGGCGAGGCTCAGGGACCATGTGGTCTCATGTGAATTATTAGTGTTAAAAAAATACAGACTAAATATCCAAGCTAAAGGCAACAACAATAAAATCAAGAGGCTCAAACACTAACAATCTAAATTTTAAATGGACCTCTTATACTGGCAGGCTGGGGGTAGAGGGTTGTATGGGATGCACTTAGGAAACATTGGTGGAGGAATGTTGTCATTGCTAGTGGGATTGGCTCTGATTCATTTTATATCTGAAATCCAACTATGAAGGACTTTGTAAATCACATGGTCTTAATATATATAAATTAGTAATATAATTAATAATGTATATTTAAAATGGACAATTTGGTTATATAATTTCAATGTCAGAGAACCAAATAATAGAATTAAAAAGAACAAAAACAATAAACAAGTTTCCATGATAACAAAGAAATATTTTTCAAAGATAAGAATTTCTCAGTACATGAGGGTCATCATTAAACATATGAAGTCCCCCCAAAATCAAACAGAAGTTTTATTATGCAATGATATATCTTTAAAACAATGATTTTTGAGAGAGATTTTAGCTTATGAGATGAATTATAGTTGTCACATGCATAACTTTTTTGACTATTAAGACATTAGAATTACACATAACTTAAATGTGATAAAAGAGCAGTTTTATATGTTTATGATGGGGAAATTTGCATAAGAGGTATTCATGTATTCTTTTCACCTTCTGTTGCATGAAGTTTGAAGTTAGCCAAGTACTTTTAAATGAGTCATCTCAGTCAATCTAATAATAATATTTTTTCATTAAATGAAATAATTCAAGCTAGAAAAAGATACTGAGACATTGATTTACATGACCTAGATGACTTTTACCACTTCTTCAAATTTCACCATTTTTAAGCTTGATAAAATAATAGCTAAATTTGAAGTTTGACACTGGTGGTAGAATTGCCTACATTTATTGTGTGTCTGAAAACCAACTATGAGACTATAAACCAGAAAGTTTTCATAAAATAAAATAAATTAAAAATAATAATACCCAAACTGATATTGATATTATAAAATGTAATATGCAATAAAATACTTATAAATTCAGTAATTATTCAAAATATAAATAGTAATTATTTTTTAGAGATTTTACATAAGGAAGAAAATTTCTATATTCCACAGAAAACAGTTCACCGACACGCAGGATATAATACAATACATCTAGGTATTTTATTAGAATCTATGTCAATATGGAAATGATATATTCATTTTTCTCTAAGAAGGTCACAATTAAATAGGACAAATCTTATACAGCAAAGTATAATAAATTATTATTTTAAAGAATTGTTGTGAGAATCCATAGGAAGTAACTTCCCACTGTATTATCATGTAAGGTGTCATTGAGATGATATACTTAAGCTATTTTAATAAACTGAACAATTTTTATATTTAGATTAATAAAGAACATTTGAGGTTGATGGATCTATTACATTAATTAAATAAATTAAGCAAATTTATAAAAATATTGTGCTTGGGTTGAAAATGAGAAATCAAATTACATGACTTATAAATGATTTATAAAGTTCAATGTCCAATATCAGAAAATAACAAGTTTCCCCTCATGCAATGGAATTTTATAATGTAGTATCACTGTTCTTTTCTATGTCAAAATTAAAAAGCAGCATTTATATGTTTTGATTATATTCTTTGATTTTTTGTTGAGATGATGATTTTCAAGAGTATAAATGCTTAAATTTAAAAGATGCACTTTTACCATTTATTATTTATTTATAATAATATTATTATATAACATCATATAATACAAAATTTTAGTATTTATTAATATTTTTATTTAGTATTACTAAACACAAATAAGTTGCAAATGCCAATTTCCCTCCACCATGGCCCATAGGACATTTTTTCTCTTTACCTTTCCCAGATTGGTAAAGTCAATTCTGCTGTTAGAGACTGTTTTCTTTTCCTATTCAGCATTGTCTAACCCTTGTTTGTTTTCTTTATATACCACATAAAAACGAGATCATGCTGTGTCTTTCTCCTGACTAAGATGCAATATAATGGCTTGATAAATTTTTGAAAGTAAAAGTGATTAGTTCTACTAACTATATATAATTATTATAATATAATTAGCATTATATTAGTGCCAAAATTATAATGAATGCAGGTACGGTACTTACCTTGTATGTGGCCAAGCTGGGATCAATGCCTGGCATCCCATTAAATCACTTGCCAGGAATTACCCCTGAATGCAAAGGAAGGAATAAGCTCTGAGCACTGCTGGATGTGGTCCCCTAATTTATTTATTTCTATATTTTTCTGTTTTGGGGCCACACTGGGTGATGCTCAGGGAGGACTTAATGTTCATATGAGGGACCATATGAACTACTGTCCATCCTAGGTTAGCTTGTACAAGGCAAATGCCCTACCTCTTGTGCCACCGCTCTAACCCTTAATTTAAAAAATTATTTATTGCCACAAAATATTTATTGCCACAAAGTATTTACATTTGATATGAAAGTTTTTAATGATTATAATAGGGTTTAAATTATAAAAATGCTTTATGTTCTGAGATTAAATTGAAAACAAAACAACACTTGGGAGAATTGAATTTGTTTGAAATTATGCTAACAGCTGTATGAATGGGCATTTGGGAGTATATAAAATTGACTTTTGAACATATAATCCATTGCATATGGTAAATGAATGAGGGAAAATTGTTAATATATAAGTAATATAATGATTTGATTAGGTAGAGTGATGAAACATAATAGGCACATTGTTTTGAAGGAACATAACAATTTTGGTCTAAAATAATAATTCTAGAACATTTCTGGTACAATTTATGGATATTTTGATTGAGGGCTTAAGCAAAAAATTAAAATTATGATGCTCATAAAATTTTGAATTGTTTTCATTTTATTGAGATAAACATGTACAAAATATGTAAAATTTAACCATATCTTTGTAAATGCTAATTGCAAATATAATATCTTAAATTAGTAACTCTCTTATTCAGTAGTCTATGAATGAACTCTTGAGTTTTGTGTATCTAAACCTGGATAAGTAGATAAAATGTGGGTTTACTCATTTCTTTTTGATTAACCAGGGATGACTTTTCTATAATAAATTCTTTCCCGTGTCTGGCATGCACCAGCAGTCTATAGACATAATTGGAAAGAGTCAATTGTGCCTCTCAGCAGTCATCAGCTTACCCTGATGATTGTTTTCATGGGGGCCTAGAGTTTCCTGTAAGTTAATGAAGGAGAAAGTTTAGTTTTTAAAAGTTTAGTTTTGAATTTGGTAAATTATTTTGCTACTTTTTATGAGAGAAAGTCACAAAAGCAATCAATATTTAAGAAATGTAAACATAATCTAGTGATTGATAGGAATATCTAAAGTCACATTTCATTGTGTGAATATAAGAAAGGACAGAGAACTAAGACTTCAATGTCATCAGTGAATTAAATATTAAATATATACATAAGTTATTTTAGGTAAAATAGTCTAGTATATCATCTTTGCCTTAAGAACTGGGGTCGGAGCTATAGCATAGTGGTAGGGTGTTAGCCTTGCCCTCAGCTGACCCTGGATGGACCTGGGTTCAATCCCTGGCATCCCATATGGACTCCCTGAGTCTGCCAGTAGCAATTTTTAAATGCAGATCCAGAAGTAACCCCTGAGCACTGCTGCCAGGGTATGCCTTGAAGGAAAACAAGAACACTAAGAAAAGAAAAAAAAATTTACTGGGGCAGGAGTGATAGCACAGTGGTAGGGCATTTGTCTTGCACACAGCCAAGCCCGGATTGTCTTGGATTTGATTCTTGGCACCCGTTTGGTCATCGTAGCCTGCCATAACTGATATCTGAGCACAGAGCCAGCAGTAACCCTAAGGGCCACCACATGTGCCCCCCAAAACATGTAACTGATAGTGTATATGGAACCCATATTGTATATGCACATAAAAATGCCATTCAGAATCTTTTGATCAAAGCCATATGATGTTTTGGAATCTTACATCAATTAATCAATAAAGAAAATAATTTCTTCTTTTTTTTTGTCATACTGTGTAATGCTCAGGTGTTACTACTGGCTCTACATTCAGAGCTCACTACTGAGGAGGATTTCAGGGGACATTATGCAGTGCCCGGTATCAAATCCAGGTCAGCTTCATGAAAGGGGCTAACCACTACCTGGGACAATTGAGACAGAGCGTATATTACTGAACTCGCTGGACAAATATGATGAGCTTAAACAAAGCAAGGTGATGTGAATAATATAGCATACAGTAACCATTGTAAATCAAAGTGCCTGAAAAAATAAAACATATAAAAGTGCCTGCCATGAGGGAAGGTGGGGAAGAAAACTGCAGGTGAAAAGCAGACCTGGGTGAAACAATTGGTGTTGGAGCACTCTACACCTGAAACTCAATCATTAATGACTTTATAGCTCAGTCATTAACAGAAATTCAATAATAAAAATAAATCTTTTTAAAACTTTAACATCCAAACTTAAGGTGTCTGTTATGATGGCAGGCTGACGTGTGTGGGGTGGTATGGGATGGACTTTGGGATCATTGGTGAAAGGTGATTAACACTGGCAGTGGCATTGGCATTGTATAGTGGTGGCATTATATGTCTAAAATGTAACTATGAATAACTGTACATCGCAATGCCTTATATAAAAATAATAAAATGTTAAAAATAAAGGCTTAGATAATTTGTGAATGGTTTTATGGAAACAGTCAGAGAGTTAAATAGTATAAATGTGTAAAAATTCTAGAACATAGTAATTTAAATAATTTATAACTTCTAAAATGTTAATGTGGTTTATTTCAAGATTAATATATATTTGCAAATTTTCCGACTGGAAATACCTACTTATATTTGTTTGTATGTCTTATTTTCATCTAAGTTTTTATCTGCTTACTTTTCATTATTAATATTAACTTTCATTTGTACTACAGTGTTCATTTCTTAACTCTTACTATAAACTGAAATATAAAATTTAAGAAAACTAAAAAAATAATTTGTATGCATGCTAGAAATACTTCTACAAAGTCTTTAGTCTTATTAGATAGACTCTTGAGAAAAAGAAAACAGTATAGAAATGACTAAATGAAAGTGAAAGGACTAAGGAGAAGAGGAAAAGGCACAGTCAGTGCTGGAGTAGTGGTGCAGGGCATAAGGTGTCTACCTTGCACGTGCCCCCAGTATCCCATCCCAAGCCAGGGGTGATTTCTGAGTGCATAGCCAGGAGTAGCCCCTGAGTATCACCGGGTGTGGCCCCAAAACCAAAACAAACAAACAACAACAAAAAGAGGCGTAGTCAAACAGTTTGCTATAACTTGCTTGTATAAATTGAACTTTGCTCGAAAATTTCTGGACATTACGCATGAAAAATCTACTTGCAGAGCTGGGAACTGAATTGAATGAGCAAATCTATCTTTCTATAGAACAGCATCATAACTAAACTGCAGATGGAAGTATTTTCTGAAATGTAAGGATGCATATATTGCACATTAATTTTTCTGCATACATTTATAAATAAAAAATTGAAAATAGTAAAATAAAAATAGTAATTTTTTATAAGAATTTCAACAGAGAATAAGGTTTTGCAAGTGTACCAACAAAAATGAAATTTAGACAGAGCTTTATTTTCACACATAGCTAGAGGCCATGTCTTTTTTTATAATATCTTTATTTAAACATCTTGATTACAAACATGATTGTGATTATGTTTCAAATATATAAAGAACATCGCCCTTCCCCAGTGCAACATTCGCACCACCAATATCCCAAATCTCCCTCCATCCCACCCCACCCCCATCTGTACTCTAGACAGGCTTTCCAGTTTCCAGTTTCCTCATTCATTCACATGATTAAAAATAGTAACTTCTAATAATAGTAAAATTCATTTAATACATGAATATCTTTTTTAATGATTTTTTTTGTTTTTTTCTGGCCACACCCATTTGATGCTCAGGGGTTACTCCTGGCTAAGCGCTCAGAAATCACCCCTGGCTTGGGGGGACCTGATGGGACGCCGGGGGATCAAACCGTGGTCTTTCCTTGGCTAGCACTTGCAAGGCAGACACCTTACCTCTAGCGCCATCTCGCCAGCCCCAATACATGAATATCTTAAGAGATATGTAATGTCTGATATTTTTAATGGAAACAATGGGGGTACATAGGAAAGAATAAGGTTATTTCCTGGGTACTACTTTAAATATAGGATTAACTCCTGGATTGATTTGTTTCTTCCTTAGTCTTGAAGTTTGAGAAGTGAACTTAATACTTTTCTAAAGTAGATTGGACACAGATGCTGACTAATGCCCAGATATTTAAATGAATATTAATTTAAAAAGATAATCAGGAATAAAATATTAGGATAAACCTCAGTAAACACCCAGAACAACAAAGCAAGTTAACTATAATTTGAATGCATAATTGTTGCGATTCTAAAACCGCATGAGTTTTAGAGTATAGAAATACTTATCTCTATAAGAATTATAAATATAAAGTTATCTGTGCAAAGAATGTGTAGCAACCTTTAAGAAAGTTCTCTTAAAGTTTGCAGTATGACGAAGAGGTACGTATGATTCCTGTTTGCAGAAAAATGACAATGTTTCTTATGTCACTGTTCTGGTTGATATATAACTATTCTCTTCCTGCATAAAGGAAAATATTGGGAAAAAGAAAATTATAGTGAAAGGGTGCACAATAAAATCACATATAGTTCTGAAGTATTAGAGAAATATTAGAAACAAAGATAAAGCTATGCAATTACTTTCTTAATTAAAATGAAATATATCTTATATGAAAGATGAAAAAACAGTATTTCTCCTCTGCTTACTATCCCTACCTATCAAGCACTTATTAAATATTTATGTAATAGAAAGATATATTATGTTCTGATTATCTTTTACTTAGAATAAATGCAAACTTAAGCCTGTCATCCTATTCTGATCAATGAATCATTATAATCTATAATACATATACACACACTAAATGTTCATGTAGTTTTTGATATCTTCTTCTCCCTGTAATCAAATGCTTCTGATGTTTCCTTTAAAATCAAGTGTGACTATGGACTATTCTCTCTATTCTTTTTTATTTTTAAAATAATATCTTTATTTAAGGACCATTATTACAAACATGTTTATAGTTGGATTTAAGTCATAAAATGAACACCTCCCTCTTCACCAGTGCAACATTTCTACCAATAATGCCCCCAATCTCCCTCACTCCCACCCCAGCCTGTATTTGAGACAGGCATTTTACTTCTTTCAACTCATTGGCATTGTCATAATAGTTTTTAGTGTAGCTATTTCTTTTTTCCATTATTAATATATAAAATCTTTTTTAAGCACCATAATTATAAGCATGTTTGTAATTGGGTTTCAGACATAAATAGAATATCCCCCCCTTCACCCGTGCAACCTGCCCACCACCAAAACACCCCTCCTCACCCACCCCTTGTGCTTCTCTAATTCTTTAACATTGTCATGCTAGGTGTTATTATTATTTATTTGCCTAACAGCATTCAACACTTTTTGTAGTGAGCTTTAAATTTTGAGCCGGTTCTTCTGGCCCTTCTAGCTCTTAACTCTCTGGGCCTCATTACAATAATGTCTCTAATTTTTCTGAAAACACATAAATGAGTGAAACTATCCTGTGTCTATCTTTCTGCCTCTGACTTTTTTCACTCAACATAATAGATTCCATGTACAGCAGCATATTGTAAAATTCACGACTTCATCTTTCCTGATGGCTAAATAATATTTCATTGTATATATGTACCACAGTTTCTTTAGCCATTGAAGGGAATCTTGGTTGTTTCCAAAGTCTGACTATTATAAATAGCACTGCAATGAATATTGATATGAGGAAGTTATTTTTGAACTGTATTTTTGTGTTTCTAGGATATATCCCTAGGAGTGGTATAGCTGGATCATATGGGAGCTCAATTTCCAGTTTTTTAAGGAATCTCCGTATTGTTTTTCATAAAGGTTGGACTAGAGGGCATTCCCACCAGCAATGAATCAGAGTTCCTTTCTCTCTACATCCCTGCCAGTACTGACTGTTCTTGTTCTTTGTGACGTGTGCCAGTCTCTGTGGTGTGAGATGGTACCTCATTGTTGTTTTGATCTCCCTGATGATTAGTGATGTGGAGCATTTTTTATGTGTCTTTTGGCCATTTGTATATCTTCTTTGAGGAAGTGTCTATTGATTTCTTCTGTCCATTTTTTGATGGTGATATGTTTTTTTTCTTATTAAGTTCTGTCAGTACCTTGTATGCTTTCAATATTAGCCCCTTCTCTGATGAGTATTGGGTGAATAGTTTCTCCAATTCTTTGCATGACTTTTATATCCTAGGCACTATTTCCTTTGAGGTGCAGAACTAAACATCTTTGTATTTTCATCACCACTCTTATCAAAAATAGTGTATTCTCTTTCCTGAACTATATATGTAACTTCTATATTTCTTACCTGTACTATTTTCCTCCTTTTAATCTCTATTTCAACTATGGTAAGTAAACCGTAGTTGTAAAAAAACTTTATATTTTTATTTTGTTTTGTTTTTGTTTTTGGTCCATGCCCAGTGATGTTCAGGGGTTACTCCTGGCTATGGACTCAGAAATAACACCTGGCTTGGGGGACCATATGGGACTCTGGAGGATGGAACCACAATCCATCCTGGCCAGCTGCATGCAAGGCAAACACCCTACCACCCTACCAGAGAACTTTATCTTTTTATATTAAAAATGTTTCATTTTCCCGGACTAATTAAAGTCACTACAATAATTTCTCATTCCTTGGTGGTAAATGCAAGACCTAATTATGTTGCCTGTAAAATTCTTCAAATCTAGTTTCATTCTATACTACTCTATTCCTTTAATCATATCACGCTTCTTTTCTGTGTTTCTGGTAGTTTCTCACCACCACAAGACTTGTTCTAATGTCATCTCCCTCTGAGATGCACTATCCTGATATCACATCACTTCGGTCAGTTCTTGTTCACTTATGCTTAGAACTTAGTTTAGGAAAATTGCTTTCTCCTCAGATAAACTCTTTTTTTTTTATGGTTTTTGTTTTTTGGGTTACACCTGGTGACTCTCAGGGGTTACTCCTGGCTATGCACTACGAAATTGCTCCTGGCTTGAGGGACCATATGGGACAGTGGGGCATCGAACTGAAGTCAGTCTTAGGCTAGCCCTTCAGATAAAATCTTCGTTACTTCTCTTAAAATAAATTTCTTTCAATTATAAACTATTTTAGCAAGATGCACTACTCTGTAGAATAATTTTTTATTTATTCCTAAGTGAAATTATTCTATTTTTTACAATATTGGTTTATGTATCTGATTGCCATTAGCAAGACGTTTTTGATGGTAGGGCAATTTATTCATTTATTCTACATTAATTCAAAAGGATAAAAATATAAGTACAGTTTTGGGATGAAATGCTTATGTTACATAGAAAACAACACATTATTTGTAACAGGAATATGGGTTTTATGATTTTTTTTTTTAGTCTAGGTACAAAATTAATGCTTTGAAAAAATATAGAATAAAATCTAGGGGCCGGAAAGGTGGTGCTAGAGGTTACGTGTCTGCCTTGCAAGTGCTAGCCTAGGATGGACATCGGTTGGAAAACCAGGAGTGAGTGATTTCTGAGTGAATAGCCAGGAGTAACCCCTGACGTCAAATGAGTATACCCCCCCCAATAAATAAATAAATAAATAAATAAATAAATAAATAAAATCTAGTGGGGTAATTCCTCTCAGACCGCTGAAGCACTACTGGATTCCAAATTCTATAGAAATGATAGTCCATGAATTTGCAAGACAATAAGAAATGTTTTAATATTCATTTTTAAAAAAAGGCTTGCTCTTCAAGCCCACATTCTCCTTTGAACAAGAATCTTGATTGTTTATCTTTTTGCATCTTTGGTTGCTTGCCTTGACATTGTGAAAATAACTCATGTTCTTTCTAGAACACATCTCACCCCTCACATCATTTCTTTGGCCTTTTATTGTTGTTGTTTTGTGTTGTTGTTGTTGTTGCTTTTGGGTCACACCTATAGACTCTGTGCTCAGAAATCATTTCTGGCAGGCTCTTCAGACTATCTGAGATGGTGGGTATCAAATTCTTGTCCGGTAGAATAAATGCCCTATCGCTGTGTTATCACTCTGGCCCCTACATCTTTTTAAATAATTGTCAATAAAAAATATTAGAAAAAGACAATGTGTTCAACAGTATAAGAAGTCAATAAAATGTGAAAATGAAATGAAAAGTCTTTAAATTTTAAAACTCAGAAGTAAACTAATAAAACTATTTTTGACATTCATTAAGCATATACTAAGGACATAAATTATTAAAAATATTAAAAATTTCTCAAAAAATCATAATAGGTTTGATGTAATAAAATATTATTATATAAATGTCATATAAAATAAATACCTAGAATCTAAAATTTTAATAAGTATATCCTAGTGCAGTGATCTACTAAGTGGAGCAGTTTATAATATATTTCAGGTGTACCTGATTCTATTTTAATGTACAGAAATTTTAAAACATTGATAATAAAATTTACTTAACTTGTGGGTCATAAATAAAGGTCACAATATTTCTAAATATGAATATGATAGAAACATTTAGAATACAATATTTCTAAGCATGCAAATACAGTTATTAAATTCTTATGTACATTTTTATATATAATTTCTAAAAAAGCAATTTGTTTTTGTGAATTTTATTAATATAAATAAGGTAAAAACAATACTAATATTCATATCATTATTGAATTTCATTGTATTAAATTAAATTATTAACTTTTAATTTCTGTTTTGATGATCATTATAGACTCTTAACAAATCTGCATAAATTATATTTGTTTCAATAACATAGATCTATATCTTGTTGACTTACTACATAATTATTTCTTTATTTATGATAGATGACTCTGATGGTCATGTTTTGCCATCTAAATTCTTTATGATTGATATTAAGTCAGAGAAGTACTTGGGATTATATTTGTATTTTTATTGCTTTAACATTGAATATTGATAAATCTGATCATGTCACATATTATTGGTATAAATTGAAAATATAAGCTATGTTTTACTATATATATTTACATCATTTTGAGTATAGTTTTAATAATTAAATATTTTTCTTTAAAATCATAAGTCATTATACTGAACCTACTTTCACTCTGTGTCTTTTATGTGTGAATTGTCAAACATAAATACATAGTAGATACTGATGATTGATAATATTTTGGTATTAAACATATGGTTAGTAAGATACTTTGAGGGGGTTGGGCCACACCTGGCAGTGTTCAGGGGTTACTCCTGGCTCTGCGCTCAGAAATCACTCCTGTCAAACTCAGGGGACCATATGGGATGCTGAGAATCGAACCCAGATCTGTCCTGGGTCAGTTGTATTGATGGCAAATGCCCTACTGCTGTGCTATCTCTCAGGCCCAGTAAGATACTTTTTAATATATTTAAAGTTAAATAGCTGTCATATTTATAGTTGATCACTTGGCTTCAAAAAACATTATAAACACATTTAAAATTAGGAAACAATTTTTTTAGCAAACTTAAATTCTTAAGTAGAATTTTTAAGTATAAAGAAATTTAGAATTGACATTTTTATCTTCAAAATAAAAATATACATTTTTGACCAGTCACAGCTGCCAGTGATAATGTTACCAAATCAACAGTTTTACAAAAGATATATATAATAAACTGATGGAGTTAAGTGCCAGTGTAAGTGAAAATAATCAGTTACTCAGACAAGATCATTGTGAACTCCAGTGTATTGAAAGCTATTTTCAGTTTCATATTCACAGAGACTCATGTTCAGCTTTGAACAAAAGAACTAAAACAAGCATAGAGGAGAAAAGTCAACTCTGAACAGTTTGAATAACATAACAGAAAGTTGAGAGAACAAGATTTGTTAATAAGTAGGTAATCTTATTTAGAATAGTTTAATATACATATAATTTAAATATTTGCATTTCATATATGTGATATGGTAAATTAGCATATTGTTTGACTGAAAACAACTACTATTTGAATGCAGTGCATCTCAGATAAAAATGTGATTTTCAGATAAAAATGTGACTGATGCATGAATCATAAAGATTATCCTGTATTAAATACCTATGAAGTCTATAATATATATCATATACTTTAGATACAATTTCTAGTTTTTTTTAACTGGATTATCAGACTGTTAGATCATCATAACCTTTTACCCTCCATATATGAGAAGAAAAACTCAGGAATTTTTGGTACATATATATGTATATATACATATATAATGTAGACTCTAAAATAATTCATTGTAGCCCAGTTTAATTCCAAATTTGAATTTGAATTATATTGGTATATAGGTATAAATAAAATAGCAATATACACATAGTTCTAGTCAATAAATTATATGACTATAGTCATATTGTATACAGTGGTATTTATTTCCCAGGATTAGATATGCAAACATTGCACTTGATCAACACAATAACTTATGCTATAAGTTATGTATATTTTGTTGTTCAAAAAAGAGTCACCTCTATCCTAGGCTTCATCCTAGTATCTGAGCAAAAACCAAGATCTCTAATTACAAAGGACTGACTTTAACAAATGACAATTAGCAGAAAGTTTTCTGGCACCATAAAGAAAGATGTTGGGGTTTGACAACTAACATGTCTGGAGCCTGTAGTCAGTTTTATGACAGTATGACTCAAGGGTAGAGATATCCTGTATCTCTTATGCCAAGGAAAATTCCTTTCTAATTTCCCCAATATTTACTTATGCAAAAACAAACAAAGAAAACAAAAATGCCATACAAGTCCCATTTTTAAATATTTTAATATCTTTTCTTTCTTTTATTTTCTTCTTTTCATTTTATTTATATTTATAGCTTCTAGACAGGGGCTCCTGCCCACATTTTTTTACAGAATCATAGAACTTTAATAATCTTGTTCTGTGTCATATTTCCTAGTTTTCCTACAATTTGAGAAAAAAAGTGGATGGAACCCAGGGGCTAGGTGGTCTCAGAAATATTGAGTTGAAACAACAAATGTCAGACCTAAATCTCTAAACCAAATTTGAATCAAGCGACCCAAACTATAACAAGCTATATACCAAATGGATCTGTTACACTAGCAGTCCAGGGGGTTAAGGATGGGGAGGTATGGGATGCATGCTGAAAACTATGGTGGAAATGGCCCTAATTCACTGTCATTTTGTACCTTAAAAACAACTGTGAAAGACTTGTAATTCACATAGGTCTCAATAAAAATAAAAACAAAGAAAAGCACCACCTAAGTAAGTCATATTCCTGGTATAAAATTATTATTCAGGGCCAGAGATAGTACAGTGGGTAGGCTACTTGTCTTGCATCTCACATGATACCCCTATCAATGGCAGAAGAAATACCAGAGTGTAGAACCAGGAATAACCCTAGAGCTTCATTGGGTTTCAAACACACACACTTACACCCACACCACACTCACCCACCTCCACCACATGCCCCCAAAAACTACATGAAAAAAAATAAAATTACTATAATTATTTATTCATTACCAAAGCTTGTCTGTTACTATTCTGGGCAGAGGCAATTTCTATCAGAATTAGAACAATATTAAAGATTTAAAAGAAATTTTTCTATAGATTTTACATTTATTAAAAAAATTAAAAAATATGGAGGTCTCAATGAGAAACTGGCTTTTGTACAACCTGTGTTCAATGAGATTCACAGACCAAAATTCTTATGACATTAAATTTCAATAGTTTTGTTTTTCTTTTTAGAAGGTTTTTGACATATTTTAGAAGTTATTAAACATGTTTAAAAACATAGAAAGGTCCTCAACTTTGATGTTGGATAGCAGTAGCAAACTAGTCTAATCAAGGAGATTTAACAATAGGCAGATATTTATCATAATAAATAATGGAAAATAGATTAGGAAATAAAATATGTCTCTAGGTTCTATAGGAAAATTATAATAGATATTTGACTGAAGTGAAAAACATAAAGGAAGAGCTGTCAAATGAATACAAAACACTAAAAGAACTTCAATGTGTGATGAATTGAAATTTGAAATTTGAACTTAATACTCGAGATAAGAGCCAAACTGTGTGTGTGGAGGGTCAGAGCGATGGTGCAGCAGTAGGGCATTTGCCTTGCACGTGTCTGACCCAGGACATGACAGATTGTGTTCAGCTCCCCATGTCCAATATGGTCCATCAGGACAGGGGCTATTTCTGAGCACCCATGAGCATCACTGGGAGTGCCCCCCCCAAAGAACCAAAGTGGAATATCTTATCATTAGTTGAAATGTATTGGTATCATGTTGGCAGACTTTAAATATTTTATTTAGCATTTAAATTTTGTGCAGATAAGGATATCTCTTTAGAAGACCTCTGAATTGAATTAGTGAAATACTACTGGTTATTACTAGGTAATTAATTCAAGGTGTCAAAAACATAAAGTAAATTCCAATGTTCAAAAAGAGCCGAAGAACTAAAAATTCCTATTGTTCACTTGAATATTTTAATTAATTATTTAGTGGAGGAAACATACTCACGATGTATTCAAAATGTCTGGTTCAAATTTTCCTATTAAAGCAGTCTGGTAGATAGGGAAGCTACCACCAATACCTCCCCTCCCAAGGCAGTGAGTTCCTGAGATGTAATAAAAGTTCTTAGGATATTATAAAACCAAGCAATGATATTTTAAAAAGTTACTCTTGTAACTGATCCTAAATCTACTGGGACATAACTTGTGGATACTTGATCTAAGGAGTGATAAGAGAAGCTCCATCAGGAACAAAAGCCAGGAAAAGAAGGTCACGGGAGATCCCAAGCCTTTCCTTTGGTAATCATCCTAGTAATAGACTCTTACCTAGTTGGAAAGCCCTGCTTGGAACAGGTTGGAGAAACCCTAATAAATTCCCTAACCTGGAATGAAAGTGTCAATTACATGTATTCTTTGAGTGTTGCTAGAAGTCAAGCCAGGTTTGGCCACATTCAGACACACATTGTATCTCTCTGGTACCCCAAACATTCTTATAATTGCCTTAGTAAGTGTTAGAACTTGAAGGTGGTTCAAATGGTACATCTTGCATGCGTGGGCTTAGTCTTTGGTAACATACACACAGAATAAATGTTATCCTACCTGCTGTGGTCAATAGCCATGAGATTTAGACCTTATCTAACTCTCCAATATACAGTAATAGAGATTTCCATGGGTTCCTCCATTTCCTTACTTTACATGAGTAAGTATACACAAGAAAGGGGAATATTATGGTACAGTAATGAATTAAAGAAGGAATTTACTTGGAACAAATAATTATTATCATTACTGTATATGGAAATTCTTTAGTATCAGCTAATGGAGCTCTCTTCTAGTGCTACTGATACTTTCCTCTTAGTCTGAAAATATTTAAAGCACATTCTAAAGAATTATGTAAGATCAGACATAGCAATATTTGGTAAGAGCAAATATTTAGTAAGAGTGCTGTAATTAGACTCTTCTAAAACATCTAAAAGATTTAGGACATTGAACCTTGCCTTTATCACATGCTTAATAAAATTGAAACTAACTGAAGTTACTTTCTATTTTTTGTAATCACACATATTCCTGTAAAATAAATATATATACACACACATATATATACATAGACACATAGTTTAAAATGGAACCTTTGAACATATTAATAATAGTGACAATCGAAATGTTTCATATAAAGAGGGAAGATAGGTATAAAGAGCGAAAAGAATATATAATACATCTTTTGTTAGGTTAAAGTGTGAGTAGATTTAAAAACTGACTACGAAAGAATAGGAAAACTTGTAAACTTGTAAAGCATGAACAAAACTGAAGGTAAGTAAGGAAAACCCAAGAGGAGGTATTAAAGGATGAGATCAATGTGATAATTGACTAAAGAGAAGCAGGGACCAGTACTTGTTATGAGTTCCATGTATCCTGTTATCTTAAACCTATACTTCTGTTTAAAAACATTGAGCTAGATTGGGTGTCTCAACAGTCTTATTGAAAGAAGATTTGTATCATTATTATGCTGTTAACTTGATGTTTAATCCATAATCCTGCTGCTTTGTGTGGTCAGAATGTCTTTTTCCTTTCATTTTCATCTCTTCCATACAGCTTTCTTAATTAAGTAACTACTCAGCCATTGAAACAATAACTTCCTTGGTATTTTTTGAAAGGTAGTAAGCACATGATGTCTTCATTGATTGCATTCTTAGTTGCCACTATGTGGAATGTCATCCCTCTGTCCCTACTACTTGCCAATAACAGTTTTAGAAAAGAAACTACAAGCTGGGAATAGAATATGTACAATATACTTTTGGATTATGCATAGCTACATGAGTTATACAGCAATATTTGTTTTTAATAATGTTTTCCTATAATACATACAAAAGCTCTCAAATTGTTCTTACAAAAGCAGAACACAGTATACCAATTTATCAAATCATCTAGAAACTTCTGTCTAAGATGCTAGTTTTGAAATCTAGTATATTTAAATACTCATGAATTTATTTGACAACATTCTGATTATGGTTTTGAATATAAAAGTAGCTTTTTGAAAAACAACTTGGATGTATTATTAAAGAGCTATTTAGGAGTTTAGTGATAACTTTCCCATTAAGTCTACAAAAGAGGGTCAGTTAAAGCCATATTTTGACTTTGTGACTTTAATCACTAGATATAATCAAAACACTGTTGAAAATAATTTTAAGATCAAAGCTAAGCATATCAACTTCAAAGACTGAGAGCTCAGAGCTAAAAAAAGAGAGTTCATGTAGAACAAGAAGGTAACTATTAGAAGGTTAGATGGTTAGAGGAAATCAGGTGAATAAGATCTAGATCTAAAATATATGTCTTTGAGAACATCTGCAGCATCCTATCAAGTTTTTAACCATTTCTCATAATATTGCTATTAATTGCAAAGATCACTTTATACTCCAACCTATAGGTGATATCTAAACATCTTTTGTATAATCAACAAGCTATCTTTAAACCTTTTAAACAGAGTGAAAATCCTTAATTTACTCTTTTGAATTATGTGAAAACGAAATGTTATACACATTACAATGCATTAATAATGATCAATATTATGACATAGGCTAATCAGGTACATACCCTACCATGATACTATTTCTGAAAATTTGTATTGTTTCAGACAAAATGGTTCTTGCTATGAACCAGCTTAACATTTATTTGATTAAAATTTTGCCCCTGTTTTATCATTTGAACTTTTTATTTCACTCAATTACTAATACTACTACTAACATATATAAATCATATGTGGCTCCTGCTGCTTCAAAAATTGAATATTGTTATACAACAAAATATATTATAAATACTACCATATCAAGATAAAATTCTGGTAGGAAAATTAATTTGTCATTATGTTGAATGTTCATTAATGTTTTTAGACTTGCCTATGATAGAAATATATAAAATATAGGGCCATAATAATAATATAGCAGGTAGAGTGTTTGCTTTACACTTGGCTGACACATATGGCATCTCATATGGTCCCCTGAGCCTGCCAGCAGTGACTACTGTGTGCAGAGTCAGGCGTAACCACTGACTGCATAGGTGTGACAAAAAATAGCAAAGAAATGTACAAAATATTTTTAAAACAACTACCTTTAATTTTAGCTTTAACTTTTACCACTTCAACAAAACTATTTGTGATATTTTTCAGTATTTATATTTAAATATTCAATTTTTAATTTTCCTTCTAATATTTTTCTAAGGACGAATATCTACAACTGCAATATATATATTAAAATTGATAATAGTTTGTATTTATATAAAATCAACTGAGTGTATTTTTTTTCTGGCCACATTGGTGACGCTCAGGGGTTACTCCTGGCTATGTGCTTAGAAATTGCTCCCAGCTTGGGGAATCATATGGGACTCTGGGGGATCAAACCGGGGTCCGTCCTAGGCTAGCATGGGCAAGGCAGATGCCTTAATGCTTGTGCCACTGCTTCAAGCCCCAGTTGAGATTATTTGTACAAATTATGTTGATATTGTGCCATATACATTTAGTATGCCTTACAATTGGATTTAAATACAATGTGACTATAATTTTTATGAGTAACGATGAAATATTTTAATAAAGTTTTTCTCAACACTTAATCTTAAAAATAATTATGTACATAACTTTTAGGCTGCATGGTTTAAGTTAAATGAAAAAAAAAAGAGCTTCCTGTGGGAAGTAAAATAAATATAAGGGTTTTAAAAAAGTACCATATCTATCCAAACACATATTTAACAAAATTGTGGTGATATACATTTATATTAGACTTTTGAATGGAAATGAGGTTTATTGGTCCAGCTAAGAGTGTATCCAAGAGGTAAAAGTAAACAAAAAAGAACAGCTGACCAACAGATGTGTAGAATCTGTGGGCTATGGGTTGTGTTGGACTAAATAGTTGCTGTTTTGAATTGACCTGAAGTTTTTGAGTCCATCCAAGTGTGTAATTGTAGAAAAAAATAAGATGAATTTTTCACCAACAGTGGTAAGGGTATTTGAGGGCCATAGACAGAGTTTGGGCAAAAAAAAAAAATAAGAATTTTGAATTGAACATAGGTCTGTGAACCTCACAGGGAACAAGAGTGGGGTGAGGGTGGGGATGTGGGGTCAGTTGACTAATAGCAGCAGGAGCAGCTGTGGGTTATTATTGGCATTTGGACATCATTTTGAATTGAACTGAGGTGTGTGAGCATAGGCTAGAGAGCTGACACTCCACTTCACTTTGAGGCCATACAATTTATTTTTTCTAGTCAAGGATCACCCCCACAATACATAAAAACAGCACCAATGAATCCTGTAAGACCAGAGGATATGAGAGTGGAAATGAGAAAAATCCAAATAAAAATATTAGGGCTGGTAAGGATGGAGAAAAATGTATATATTAAAATAGAACAAATAAAACTGAGTTAAAAAGAAACGGTATTCGAATAAAACAAGTGGTGGAGGAGGCTACCTGTATATTTAGGAATACATATCTTAAGATGTATTATTATACAGGTATTGAGCTTCCATAGGCAATATAAGACTCCCAATTAGGTCTTTTGATGTATTCTTGTGGGGAATAAAAGCCAAGGTACTTTTTGTATAACAGGCCTTGAAATTGAGTTTGAGACAGGCTTTGTGGCATTACGGGAACCTATAGTGTACTTGGGCTGGGGGTTTTGCTGAAGCTGATTCTTGTATCATGCAGCAGTCCACGATTTGGTGGGGGTGAGAAGGGCCATCAAGCATGAGTGTTTGCCGAGGCATGAGAATGAGAACCCAGAGGGTGTCTTTCACTGAGGAGCTGGAAGGTGGTCTGTTGGGGCAGGAGGTCAGTCTTGGTGCCTACCAAGTTAGAAACTGAGGGTAAAAGGGTTAAATTAGGGGAAGATAACGGGTCAGGATTGGGAGATGAGGTGATAGAAGAGACACAGGGGTAGGGGAGAGGCAATACATGATAGGGGCTATAAACAATATATATATGAATTGTTTGTGATTTTGGCTTAGAGTCATTACAGAAAGTCACGCCCACATAAAGACTGACTTTAAGGATCTATTTGAGAGTTATCCTCCAAATCTTTGGAATTCCATTCTCTTTCCTAGGAACCGTCTAGGATAAAGAACATTTTTAGATAATGCTTTAAAAGTATATTTTGAAAATGAGTATTAGTAAGAAAAGACACCATGCAGGGGGTCCAGTATGCATAGGGGAGGAGTTTCCCTTCTCCCCCTCCGCCCAGAGTTCAGTTGCCAGACCTGGCTCTGAAGGCCAGTCTGGCATGGGGGGATCTCATCTCTATCCTTACCATTTTTGGTGATGCTTGGTACAAAAATCCTTGACTGGGATAAAAGCTCAGATCAAAACCAGATCACAGAGACTGTGTGTGCAGCCTGTCATCCTTACCCAGAAAACTGACTTTGACAACCATGACTGAAGAACCTACCTTGGGACCAATAAGGAAAACCCTACCCTAGGCTGTAGCTTAGGACTCATAAACAACAACAACAACAACAATAACAACAATAGCAAGATGTCTTATTGCAGAGGCCCAATTTGTACAACAGAGACTGAGCCAAACCTTTGGATCCATAATATCCTAGGCTTCGGCTTAGGGACAGAACGAAAACAGGGAGCAAGTGTTACAGGAGACTGAACACAACAACAATGGTGGATAGGAACCTCTAGAACCGTAAAGACTCTATCCTAGACCCTGACCTATAACCTGCACAAATACCAAGATCACTAGCTACAATGGCTTGATTTTCTCACACACAACCGAGAGGAAAGTTTCTTGGCATCACAAAAAAGCCTTTGGGATGGAGTAATGAGTATATATGGTGCCAGGGATTGATCCCATGATGGTATGCTTTAAGGATGGAAAAACCCCGAATCTCTTAGGCCCCGGGAAATACCTTTCTTCCCCAATGCTTACTGTGCCTATGCAAAAAAAAAAAAAAAAAAAAAAAGAAAAAAAAAGAAAAAAAAGTGGGGGGAACGCCAAACCTTGCCACTCCAGCAGCCATACTTTTTCTTGTTTTGTTTTGATTTGTTATTTTTTTACTTTATTTTCCTTCTCTTTTTTCTTCCACTTTTCTCTTTCTTTTTCACTCTTGTGGTTGTTATTTGGTGATTTATTTTTATTTTTATTTGCCGGTGCATTTTTTCTTTCTTCTTCCATTTTTTCTTTTTTTTTCTCTCTCTCTTCTTTCTTTTTTGGTAGTTGTCACCAAATTTTTTCTCCCTTTTTCTTATCCTTTTTATCTCCAATGACAATGGAATGGATGCTCAATCTACAATAAGCTGTAAAGTGGAGACCAGATGCATTATCATTCTGGGGGGTAAAGGAGGGAGATATGGGATACATGCTGGTAACAGGGGTGGAGGGAGGACAGCACTGGTGTTGGGAATGCCCCTCATTCACTGTCACTATGTACCATAAATAATGCAGTGAAAGATTTGCAATGCATTTTGGTCACAATAAAAATTAAAATAATATATCAGGGCTGAAAACCATGGTAGGTGATATTTTGGGCCACTTTGAGTGAAGTTCAGGGATCAGATCAGAGCAGTGCTAAGGATTGAACAGAGGTTGGCAAAATACAGTATAGTATTTTATCTGAATTATCATATCCTCCAATGGTTGTGAGACAGTAACTCTTTTTATTTAAAGGCTTTAAAAATATTTTACATTAAATCAATGCTCTCATTTTTTTGTCTCAAAAGAGGGTTTCAGCATTGGCTTGTAATAATCTTATTTAAACCTATTTAATATCTGTTGTTCTCGAAATTCTCACCTGTCATTGCACCCAGTGTTCCTATTTATCATCTGTTCATTTATATAGAGATGTACAGAGGGCTATAAAATTTAAACTAAACAAAAATTATTGGTTGTAACATTTTAATTCTAAAAATATTTTATTGGAGCAGTCTTTTAAAATATGAAAGGAACAAGAAGATAGCCCAGGAGTAGAGTCCTTGTATGTTTAAAGGTCTCAAGTTGTTTCCTGGCACAAATCAAGTTGGTGGAAATATTGTTTGGCCCAAGCAACACCAACACCAAACACCAAATCCAAACACCAACCTTTCCAGAAAGTGTATCACATATATCTCAAAAGGCTCTATAGTACAACGATATTTTCTTTATAAATTATAAATGAGATATAAAATGTATTCTATTTTGTTTGTAAAATCTAATGCTTATTAAATATATATGACAGATGAAATTACAACTAAAAAGGGATTGAGCCCATTTTTTTCAAGCTATGCATTTTCATGATGTTTTTGGCCCTCTCATATTTGCATTATTTTCTACTATATGAATCCTGGAGGTGTACAGGGTATACTCCAAAATTCGCAAATTCCATTTCCATGGACTATTTCCACATTAACTATGTATGTAACAAACTACGTGTAACATTATATTTAACAAATTATGTAGAATTGACTCTGGAACATTGTAGATATTTGGTCATGAGATTAGCTGAAGAATTGGCATCACTTTTAGCCACAGGACATCCAGACACACATTTAATAAAGTTAAGCACTAGCACAGTAGGGCGTTTGGCTTGCATGTAGTTTACCCAGGACAGACACAGGTTCGATACCTGGCTCCCATGTGGACCCCTGAGACAGGAGCGATTTCTGAGCACAAAACCAGGAGTAACACCTGAGTGCCTCAGGGTGTACCCCCCGCCCTCCGAACCCCACCATTGCCACCACCAACCAAAACAACTAAAAAAGTACTTAAAACATTTTATACAGCTAATTCCCTATATTCTTCACTGGTGAACTGCTTATTTAAATTAAAATGATGTTCTTGCAACACATATTTTAAAACGCAACCTCAAAGAACAACAGCACCTGTGAAATTTTGTTAATAGAACAATAGATCTATCAATTTTTATAATAGATATGCATTACTGTTGATGTTACAGGTTAAAATAGTAGAACTTATATTGACATTAGGAAGTTTTGTTTTTAAAATCACAATTTTAGAATATTAAGAAATTTAACAATAGTATTTATGTAGCACATTTTACTAAAATATAAGTTTTTAATACCAGGGGCTGGCGAGGTGGCGCTAGAGGTAAGGTGCCTGCCTTGCAAGTGCTAGCCAAGGAAAGATCGCGACTTTGGTTCGATCCCCCGGGGTCCCATATGGTTCCCCCAAGACAGGGGCAATTTCTTAGCCAGGAATAACCCCTGAGCATCAAATGGGTGTGGCCCGAAAAACAAAACAAAAAAATTTTAATACCAAATGCTTTATACTATGATTTTAACATCCCCAATTAATGCACTGATATGTAAAGATATAGCCATGAGGTTATAACATTTCAATAACTTTGCTTCTATCATAACTTCATGAGTAAAAATGAATATAGATGTCTGTGATTAAAGTTAAAATAGTTTTTGAACATAAAAACTAATTTTAGTAATGCCAGCTTTTATTTTTTTTTTTTTTTATTAATTATTTTTTTTATTATTTTAATTATGACAACAAAGATGCAAAGAAAGAGGACAGGGTAAAGTTACAGTGGAAGCCCAATCACCCATAAACAGGATTCTCAGTAGTTCCATCGATGATATCCCAGCCTTGAACTTTCAGTCAAAGAACATTAAGAAAAACAAAACTGAACCCATGTACAATACAATTACTTTGTCCCTCAAATCCCCAGTTGTAGTACATATTGTTTCTTAGCAGCACACCATATAATCTAAAGATATTAGACTTATGTAACTCTTTAAACATTGAGGGCAAAGTACATTTATCTAGTTCCATGCACATGCTTACTAGTTTAAGTTAACCTCAAAAGTTTTAATGGGTTGTTTTTCTTAAGGATTGGAGTCAAGAGAACATAGTAAAAAACGATATTAAAGTGGCATTTGTTTGCATAGGCCCACCAAAACATAAGGGACATGGAAAGACAAATTATGGTCTAAATACATGGAGACCCTACCCCTGAAGTTTCCTGGCACAGGACTGGCTCTAGGCTCCAGGCAAACTAGTTTGTCCAATTCAAGTCATAGTCTGTAGTGGCAATACACCTCCATTCCTCACATAGTCTCTGTTGTTGGTATCATTCTTCTGTATTAAAGATCCTGGAGTCTGCATATCCCATATTGCAGTCAGGATGGTGCAGAGCATCCTCTCGTTTCACCTCACACTTAAGGGGCAATAGAGAGAACCATGTCCTGTAGAGCAGGTCATCGTTGTTGTCATGTCTTCTCGCAGGTCATTGTTGTTGTCACGTCTTCTCAGTGTAAACGGAAGTGTCTTATTAGGAGGTCGATGTCACACCCTTGGTAGTGTCTTTCCTGGTAGAGGACTGCTTCCAACTGTTGCTATAAAAGACCTTGGATGTTTCGTAGATAGCTTGCCTGGTTCCAGCGTGAATGGAGAATGCCCATTCAACTGAGGCCTATGCCAGGTCATTATATCAATATTCAGGGTGTAAGGTACATTGTAATGAGATTTATTAGATAATAACTAATCTGTATGTATAGTGTTTTCCCATTTTAATGTGTCTATGCAAACAAGGATCAATGCCACGAAGCGTTATTGGTGCATCTGGACGCAATAGGATCTCCAGGTGGGTTTCTGGGAGGAGCTCATGGGGCACCCTGGGTTTTCCCCACTCCCAAGCCGGGTCTAGAGGGTGGATCAGGGGGTGTAGTTTGATCTGGGGTGAGGCAAATAATTTCTCAGCTATACTCAGTCTATCACTGCCATTTTCATACCAGTCCACATTTTGATCATATGCTCCTCCCAACCATCAGTACCCCAGATTTACCCTTCTTAACTTCAGTAACACACAGCTTCAATCTCTGACTAAAGACATACAGTAGATCTTACAAATCCCAGAACTATTTAGAAGGACACAAATCGAACACATATTGAACACATATATTTTTTGAATATTTTATGGTTATTTTCTTTAACTGCTGTAACTCTCTATATATTCTTCTACCATGATGTTTCTATCCACTTTTCATCCTGTCTTTTCTTTGTAAGCTGTTCAGTAAGGATTGTGGTGGAACTATCCCTCAGTTTGATGCCTATGATTGAACTATGTCATGGATAATGCCAGCTTTTATTCTGCAGTTTTTTGGTTCGAGTTATGTCTCTTCACTAGGAATATTACTTCGAATTTAGTATAAAATATAGTTTTATCCAGATTTCTTTTAAGCTGTTGGACCAATTGGTTCTGTGCATAATGCACTGGCAGTTATAATAATCATATAATAAATTGGTAATAATCATATAATAATTTGGTGTCTCTATGCCCAAAGTTGTTTTGCCATAGTTATAGGATTCATGAAATGCTGTTGCATTGTTGTGAACTAAAACATGGAGGTAATATTTTAATATCTTTCATATCTTAATTAATAAATAAAATAGATAAAACAATGCAGGTCAACTTTTGTGTGATATTTGAATAAAGAACTAAATTTTTTAATTCATAGAATCATTAGATAACAAAACTTGTAAAAATATGCAAATAATAAAAAGTTATGATAATCCCATATTTTTTCAGTATATTCAACATAACTGCATAGCTCATTGTGAAATTAGTATTTCATTCACAGTCATGTGAAGTGCCTTTGGTTCATCTAAGGAAAGTGGATAGGAAGTAGATCAAGTTACTTAGTTTTGAGTCAGCATTAAATCTTTTACAAGCTTAAAGTTTTGGTTTTATTTTTTTTAATATTTTGGCCTCAGTATAACGGCTTTTTATGTTGTTATGCTAAAAATAGTTTACTTTGAATAACATACGAAAGCTAATATTAAGAATTGTTTGTCATTTTATTGTTCAACAAAGAGCCTATTCAAGAATGAATATATATATATATATAAATATATATATATATATATATATAAACTAAAGATATCAGCAGACTAAACAACCAGAATATCTTGTTTCATTCTATTGTTTTATTACCTACTTCTTGTTTTTTTATTATTTGCATTTACACAGCATTTATATTTTTATAGATTTATACTACTGTCTTTTCACTAATATGATGTCATTGTACAGTTTAACTCAATATGACTTGCAGGCATCTTAATATGTAGTAATACAAAATTTATTCATCGATAACATGTCCATACCATATGAATGATTCCCAAGTTTTAGGGAACTTTAAAAATAGACCAGGCAAAAATTAACATAGCAAGATGATGTAGTGTGTGAAGGCTAACTGTGAATTGTGATTCCCTAGAATTTGTGCAGGCTACTATTTTGCATCAGTCTTTTTTCATAAAATAATATTAGTAATATATGAGTTAATATTTGTGAACTACTTATAATAATGTCTGAAACATCATAAACAATATTAAAATCATTGAAAAATAAATAATTACCACAATAAAAGGTATAACAATGATCTTTGACAGGGAAACATAAGTAAAAGCACAAACAAAAGAAATAAACACTACCATAGCAATATTTTGGTGCCTTGAAGGCTATTAAGTAAAGGTTTTTAATGGATCTAGCAGAGCTTTTGTGCATAATAGTCTCTGTCTCTGTAGTCAATAATATTCAAGAGTGTATCTTCTTGCTCAACTGTTCTTGGCACTACAGTTAGCCTGTCTTTGACACTTCCTGCACTGGCTACTGTGAGGTAATCTATCTGGGACCTTCCCAGAAGATTCATTAAGTTGTATTGAACGTGTCTGCTTGCCTCGTGGGCAAGCCAAGTAATACCAAACACAAAACACCTGTGCTTTCCCAAGTTAGCTCCAATAGTTTCTTTAGCCAATTCAAGGTTTCATTTATTATTTATAACTTTCTGAATGTGTTGGGACCTAATTATTTCTGAAGGTATTGCATCCCCCATTCCATGCCATGCTAGTTGCATCTAGCTGGAATCTTACCTATTCTTAGATTGGAATATGAAGCAGGGGTATTCTCTATGGAGAACTCTTGCCTCTTATTTAAATTCCCCTCAGTAATCTATCAAAGTGCAAATAAGAGAATGTTTAGGCTATGTTTTATGATGCCCCTTCAATATTCTCCAAATTTTATTAATTTATCTTTTTCTAGGATAGCAAACAATGGTATATCTAATAGCACATAATTTTATTAAGTCGGAAAAAGATTGACTTGATTTGTACAGCATTTATTTTGAACCATGTGACCAAAGAGTGAAGAATTAGACATCAAAGTTGTATTTATAGGCTAAGGAGAGTTTATAACCTAGGATATATTTTAATACACTTTACATATTGTGGATATTTCACACAAAACTTCGAAGATTTTCTCCAAATCTAGCATCCGATATAATTTTTAAAAGACTATTTCTAAAGGACAATACATTAGAAACACTTATGAATCTTTCAGACATGCAGCTTCCTACCCTATTGAAGACTTACTCGATAAGAATCTTTAGCAGTAAGGACTGGAAATTAGAATTTTAACAAGAATAAATCCCGAAGTTTGTACCTCTGATTCTCTAGTGTAAAGGCACTCATTGTTCCAGCTTTAGTTCTTCAGCTATTTCTGGCAGCGTTGGCCAGGCAGGGTAAGACTGGCAGAAAGGATAGAACTGCTTCAATCCACATGTGTGTATTAATTTATCATCCCCACCACCTGCCAGTCACACTGTTGGCCTTTTTGTTAGGATCTGAGAATACTACCGAGAGCAAAGGCACAGATTTTTCTTTTGATTTAAAACACCCAAAAGGCTGCCAGAGGAACCGAGAATCCAAGGACTCTCTCTGGGCGCTAGATTAGTGTGCCCCAGAGTCCTGTTGGCTCAGATCCACTCTTAGAACTAAGCAGAACACTTCTTCATTTTAATCTTACCCCTTAACTTTCCTAGAATAAATGAGTCTACCTCTTCACACCCATCCTTTGGTAAACTCTGGTGACCTAAACCACTAGCAATCAGCAGTTCCACTTCTATGTGACTAAAAAGTAACACTACATTTCTTATTTCTCTTTACTTATGTTCTGTGATAGTTTCATTTTTTTCACCATACTCTTCATGTACTTTAAATGTTGTTCTAAAATCCTTTTCCTTCTACACTTTGTGTTGAAAGAATCATTGTTTTCTAAAGTTTCAACTAAGTGTTGGTAATATTCAACTGTTTAGTTGTAAAATTCTAGATTCCCAGTTTTTATTATTACACCATTTTAATGATGTTGTACAATTTCATTCTCAAATATTGAGAGACTACAAAGAAACATGTTTTTTAACATAAAAATTCATTCACTACGACGGGAGCTATAGCACATTGGGTAGGATATTTGCTTTGCAGGGGTTTCATTCCTGACATTCCTTATAATCCCTGAGTCTGCCAAAAGAATTTTGGATTGTAGAGGCAAGAGCAACACTTGGGTATCGCCGAGTGTAGCCCCAAATATCAATAATAATAACTAAAATAATAATAACTCACAAATTTGACCCTTTCTGACAATCTTGTCCTCATTCTTCTATTTCTATTTATAGCTTTTACATTTTCAGTTTTAAATAAAACACTTAGCTCATTGATACTTATGGCAATTCTTTATAGAATTATCAGGAACTAGAAACTTTTGGGTAGAGAAATCTTTTAACTCTAAAGAGGTAGTATAGTGATTGTAAAAGCTTTGAAGCAAGAGAAACTTTAAAATTTTATTTAGGGAGCTGGAGCAGTAGCACAAGCAGTAGAGCTTCTGCTTTGCATGTGCTAAGCTAGTATGAACCGCGATTCAATCCCCCAGCATCCCATATGGTCCCCCAAGCCAGGTACCATTTCTGAGTGCATAGCCAGGAGGAAAACCCTGAGTGTCAACTGGTGTGGCCAAAAAAGAAACCCAAAATAAAAATAAATAAAATAAAATTTATTTTTGTACCATATATTGCAAAGATCATATACTTAACCATTCTAAAAGTATATTTCTTATAATATACATATATTTTTGCAACACATATTAATATGTAAATATATCATTTTATGTATCATTTTATATATTATAGCATTTTATATATAAAATTATTTTATATATGAGCTCATTTATCATTTAGTTCTTTATGTAATGTCCTGCATCTAGCTTAGGAAGGTAATACAGATAACTAGAACTCTTGCTTTGCATGTGTGGGTTATATCATAAATTCACACTGAAAGTAACACCCTAAAGGAAGACAAACCATTTTAGATGTTACTTCAGAGCTCAGTATTAGCAAAAATTTAATAGTTTTTTCTAGAAAATATCTGCCATTTATTCATCTTCAAGTATCCTTTCTGCATGAACTGACTCTGTAAGAATTATCTTATTTATTACAGGCATTTGGATGAGGAGTTTGCAAAGATTGACTTAAGGATTGGTGCCTATGTTCTCTTCTCTGGCTGTTCTGTTATTGCTCCTTTGAGTCCCCAATATAGAGATTTCATATGCATCTCCACTATGCAGAATTATAAGGATTGGGCCCAATAGAAAAGTTTCATACCTTAGAAATCACTTTCCAGATTCAACTTCTGTTCTTAATGTCAGACTTATTTATTGACATAAATTTAACTCTGCCCTATGTTTTAGATAAGGATTCAAATCTGCTTCTGGGAATATTAATGTATATTAGCTGTAGGCACTTTGTGTCTATGGGGAGCAGGGAAGTACTGTTTATCAGTTGTTTCATATCTTAACCTATTATGTTTAACAAGTTTAAAATATACAGCACAGTATTTTCTGTATACACTTGGAAAAAATCAATAAATTCTAGAAAATACTAAAGCCTCCAAGTTATATATTTTATCTTGTATGTATTTGTCCCGAGACTCTTTTCTTTAATCAAAGGCAGTATACACGATTTTCTTGGTACATATTAATTCTACAGAATAAGTGGCAGTCATAAAAGTGATTATGGGGTAGTAATGTTTTTCACTATACTCATATTGACATTAAACAAATGGCAAACATTTTAGTCATAGTTTCTGTAGAGTGACCACAGATTTATTATATTGGTGATAAAACCAATTATATATAAAATATTCAAATGATAAGAATCATTAAAACTAAGTTTACTCTATTAAAATTGTTCATGACAATATTTTTTTAAAAAGATATAAAGAGGTAAAACCATTTAGACATTGAAATTTGGATCTAGTCTTCATGTTTTATGTAAATATATAAAACATATATATGTATATGTTTTCTATGTTCTTTTCTCTGGCTGTTTTGTTCTTGCTCCTTTGAAATCCCAATATACAGATTTTATATGCATCTCCACTATGCTGGATTATAAGTTATTATATATAAGTATATATATACATATTACAACATATTTCAGTAACTGAATTTAATGTATTAAGTGGAATATTTTCATTTATTTTTAAGATTATTTTTTTTCTTTTAAGGATGTCATACACATCTATACACAGGTATTATTTTTGGCTCTTGACTTTAGTACCATATAAAGATTGAATCTGGATTGGCTACATACAAGGCAAAAGCCATACTCACTATACCATTACTATTTCTCTGGATCCAAGTCATTAATTTTTTATGAATACACAAAAATTTTATTTTGGTTTCATTCCACATTCTAGTTCAAAAGATAAATTTTTCATAAAAATTTAAGGTTTAATTTATAACCTTGCATGATCTTACCAGACAACCTCTTTTGAAAGTGAGCAATTTATTACTGGACAATCTTGAATTCTGTGACACCTCAGATTTTTTTTTATATTTCCATGTAAGTCAAAGAATCAGAATATTATTTTATTTTGATTAATTTTCTCTTTCTATTTCTCATTCTTCTCCATAATGATCATTTTGAGAGTATAATTTTAATAGAAGATTGAGAGGCATGAAATACGTTAGTTTCTTTTCTCTGTATTCATAGTCTGAGCAATAACAATAACTACAAGTATCTAATGTTTAAGGCATATAGCAAATTAATTCTTCTGATGTGAACCTAATATCATAAGAGTTCCTTGTTTTTAAGTAATTGCATATGGAAATGAAAATGTAATCTAAATAAAGAAAATCTACAATCTGTTAATAAAGATCTTTTGCAACCATAGCAGTACCTACCATAAAAGTTGAAAACCTAGTAGTTTTATATATTGTGTAGAAATTAAATTGTACTACTTTTAAAACTAAGTATCCAAATATTTCTATAGTTACCTTCCATTTTTAATTTCCATTATCTTTGTATGCCTAGGATTTGAGCTTAAAGAATCAAGCTATATCCATAAAAAATAGAAAAGCATTTTAGTAGCTATTGCCATAATACTAAAAATACATTTGAATCTATAAGAACTCCCAAATGTAAAACTCCTTCCCAATACCAAATGTCTTGAATTTCTTACAATTGAGCAGCTTTTCTAATTAAAGTGCAGAAAGTTAATAGCTTTGGACATTTGCAAAATGAGTAAACTTATATCCTGTCTTGGCATTTCCTCTAGCATTGATTAAAAAACACCAAATGTATTTTATTTTGTGAAACCAGAGCACAAAAATCTACCTAGTAATTGTTTTCCATTGATATTCCCTCAGTGAGTTTGCATTTTTAGGATAAGAATTGACATTTATAATTCAGAGCCAGTAAAATTATAGAATTTGTAAACTGAAGGTCTTTATTTTTATTAGAATAACCTTGCAATGTGATTGAATAGATTTATTTTAATGGCCTAATCATTTATCTCTGATCTCAAAATTGATTAAAGAAATAAAACCTTGGCCGATAGGAGTAAATTTTGAGCAGTTCCATTTAAAATACCTTTCTTCAGGAACTTATTTTGTTGCTTCAGTACTAGAATACCACTAAGAAATCAACTTTACATTGAATATTTAAACGAAGACAGACTCATTGTAAGAGTTCAAGTCTGGTCATCAGGAAGGTCCCAGATTTCTGATGAACTTAGGAACTTTTCACTTCACATAGGTGTGTCAGAAACATGAATAATGCCTTTAATATTGATTTTATGCCAAGAAGGGAAAAAAATCAGGATAGTGCATCTGTGGGAATGAAATGAAGAAATGGCAAAGGTCAAAGTGTGGTAAAATGAAATATCAGTTCAGAGTAATATGCTCTTGCTCCCCAAGGTTTAGAGTACATATCGACCTCAAGGGATACTAAAGCCAGGGAAATTGATACTGCTTAAATTTTTCACCATTGTCTACAAATCATAATTGAAATATAGATAAATGTAATCTAAAATTAATATGAGGGTCATTTATCTTCAAAAGAAGAGAATTTAAAAATACCAAACAGAATGGTATCTGAAAGTAAAAAAATAGTTTCAGTGGTTGGGCTTCTCTTTCTGAAAAGACAGAGTACATGGTGTTGGTCAATGACTGGCAGGATCCCTTCCTATAAGTAAGACTTTTTCTTTACCCGTAATCAACATAGTGGTTATCAGTTTTAAATCTTCAGACTTAACATTTATATTTATATTAGTCAAAATACCACCTACACATTCAGAAGAAAATGGATTATTTACTTTTTTGTTTGTTTGTTTGGGGGGGGTCACACCGAGTGGTGCTCAGTGCTTATTTCTGGCTTGGTGTTCAGGGGAAAACAATGAAGCTGGGAATCAAATCTAGGTTGGATGAATGCAAGCAAAGCATTCTACCCATGGTATGCTTGGGCTCCAAAATGCACTATTTTTTCCCTTGCTTTCTTTTTCCTAGCTCTGATAGTGGCATTGTCATTTTTTTGTCTAAGAAAATCAATTATTATTTGTCACTTTGTACTATCATCTCCCTATCATACTCTTTATTTTTTGTCCTGATACTATCTTAAACCTTTATTTATTTTAACAGTATATTTTTTTATTTTTAGTATATTGAATCAAATCACCATGTTCACAATTGTTCACAATTGAGTTTCTATCATACAGTGAGATTATATATGGGATGTATTCTTATTGGGTCTGAAGGTTTGCACTCTTCATTTGCAAGGCATGGTGATAGTTCGTGTTTCTTTTTTGATGGTTCTGTATAATTTCATGGTGCTGCTTTTCTATTTCACTCTCAATCTTCCCCACTGTCAGGAAGGTCTCAGGGAAGTTTATATGGGTGAGATATTATTTTGCAGCCCCCTACACCCATTAAAGAAATTGAATGTTAAGGATTCAGTGCTGAGCATAAGCATATGTCACTTGCTATTGTATGCGACCAACTCTAATTCCATATATGATCCCTGAACATTGTTGGATGTGCTATCCCCTTGATAGTCTAATAGAGGATAAGATCACCAAAACTCAATCTTCGGGTTGCTTCCAGGTTGAACATACATGAATAACTTAACTATGTTTTCAATTTTTATTTATTTTGGGGTGGCTATACCAGGCAATGTTAAGAATTTACTTTTGGAGGTGTTTTTGTGTGCATATGGACTGTCAGGAATCAAACTGGGATAGATGCATATAAGGTAAGCTTCTGTTCTATCTCTCTATCAGTTTCTATTTTCATTTTTATGGGAAATAATAAAATTACAAAAATTAAATTTTTCTAACCTATGACTAATGTTAGTCCTTAAAATCCTACAGGGCCAGAGAGATAGCACAGTGGTAGGGCATTTGCCTTGATGCGGCAACCCCAGAAAGATCTGGTTCGATCTCCAGCATCCCATATGGTTCCCTGAACCTGCCAGGAGTGATTTCTGAGTGTAGATCCCGAAGTAACCCCTGAGTGCCACTAGGTATGGCCCAAAAACAAGCAAATAAACAAAAAGAACTTTGGTATATACTAAGTTAATACCAAGCAAGCATAATTCCTAATTAAATTTTTTTCTCATTTTTAATGGATTTTATTTGTGATAATTAGAGAAAAAACTATAAAATAAAAGATAAAGATATTATTAAACACAAAAAATTGAAATATAATCAAATGATCTCTGCATTGTAAAACTGTTGAAGTGTTTAGAAATTTCATGTACCATAATATAAAGGCTAAAAATCTATATTTATAAAAACTAAATATTTATAACCTAGAATCAACTAGACTATAAATATCCAATATGTTTTCTAAAGCATTCAGTTCTGTCCCAACATCTCCATTTCATTTTCCTCATTAAGAAAGGGTGACTTTATCAATATAGTAACACTTATTTTTGGTTTCTGAATCTTCAAGTTTTATATTAAGTATTGCTTTCCTAATTTAAATTTTATTATAAAACATCTGATATCAAGTTTCTTTGAGGTAATTAATATAATTTAATTCTATTATTTACTCTCTTTTATTGTAAGCTCCTTATAATGATAAGAATTATGTTGTTTAATATCACTATTTTATAAAGTAGTCCCTTAATATGAATTATAATAAAGAATTGGAATGTAATATATATAAAGGTATATAATATATATGTATTTAAATGTAATAATATATTAAGTTTAATAATCAGATAAATAGGGTACTTTTCACTCCAATATAATTGTTAAAAAATAACACTATGACAAACAAAATACTTGTAGAAATATGATCTTTTAACTAATATGAGGGAATGGGGGCCATTGGTGGTGGGAATGTTGCACTGGTAAAAGGGATGTTCTGTTTATGACTGAAACCTAACTACAATCATGCTTTTCATCATGGTGCTTAAATACTATGTATAAAAAATTATTTAGCTGGGGCCGGAGAGGTGGCGCTAGAGGTAAGGTGTCTGCCTTGCAAGAGCTAGCCAAGGAAGGACGCGGTTTGATCCCCTGGCGTCCCATATGGTCCCCCCAAGCCAGGGGCAATTTCTGAGCGCTTAGCCAGCAGTAACCCCTGAGCATCAAATGGGTGTGGCCCAAGCAAACAAACAAACAAACAAACAAAAAAACAAACTTAGCAGCTAAGTTCAGAGAGCACCTAAATGTCACTAAAACAGGATGAAGTTATGAGATGTGATACATCAAACAAATTAATAAAAATTGTTCTTCAGTGAGTTCTTATTGCCCTCTGTTGCAATATTACTTCTTTTGTAAGAACTCTCAATTGTCACTTCATGGAAACATTCTTGATTATATCAACCTATATTACTACCTAAATGCATTTGTATGTCCTCATAGTAATGTACCATAATGATCCAAGTTATATAATGTTAAAAGATTTAAAAATGAATATTTGCTCTGACAATCCACTTTTAATTGACCATGGGCCTCTTAATAATAAACTCATAATTTAAAATATGTAATTATATTTGTAGCTATTTTTATTTGTATTAATGTATATTTTTTTCAAAATGAGAATCAAGAAAATGGATAAAAAATATGCTTCTCAAAGATATACAATTTTATTTTATTTCTTTGGTTTCTTATTACTGAAACCTATATTTATTTCACACTGTGGGCACTCCATAAATATTATTGACCAAAAATCGTGATACTTTTAACCTCACTCTCAAATGCCCTTCAATAAGAAAATTTAAATAACATGAAATGTAAATTAGAGCTCAACATAAAAGTAGACTGGAAAATATTTATCAAAAGAAAAGCTAGACAAAAAGAAATTCGTCATTCAATGCCCTTGACTACGGAAACTCTTCATTTTTTATCACAAAACTGACAGCATACAAATGTGCAAGTGTGAATTTGTATATATTCTTCTAGTTGTAGATATTCTTAAACATTAGTTTTCTTAGATAAAACATTCATTTTTCTACCATGCATCATTTAAGTGACTACAGGAATAAAAATTCTATGAACTAAAATTGATAGTTAAAAATATTCTCATTAGGTTGATTCAAAAAGGGAGAACTAAAACATCATAATAGTTGTTCCCCTTTTGAAAAGCATATAGTGGGGCCGGGCGGTGGCGCTAAAGGTAAGGTGCCTGCCTTGCCTGCGCTAGCCTTGGACGGACCGCGGTTCGATCCCCCGGTGTCCCATATGGTCCCCCAAGCCAGGAGCAACTTCTGAGCACATAGCCAGGAGAAACCCCTGAGCATTACCGGGTGTGGCCCAAAAAACCAAAAAAAAAAAAAAAAAGAAAAGCATATAGTATTAAGTTTGTCATAAAAAACATTATAGCCTAATATTATATCAGATTTTTCTATTAATTTATATTAAAAGCATAGTTATTCTAAAAATATGCTAAAATTGTAAAGAAATTTTACCTACTAAGAGCACAAATAGCACTTAGAGCAATAGTACAGATGGTTTTGCACTTGACTTGCATGTAATTGATCTGGGTTGGATCTCTTACACCCTCATGACACCCTATATGATCCCTAGAATCTACAGGAATAATTCCATGAGTATGATTAGCTGTGATCTTCTAATCCACACAAAACTGAGCATTAATAGAATTCATTTAGTCAAACATTATTAGAAATTGCAATAAAACATTAAATAGAATATTTTTCTTCTTTTTCTTTTCTTTTCTTTTTTTTATTTTTTGGGTTTTGGGCCACACTTGCTGATGCTCAGGGGTTACTTCTGGCTTTGTGCTCAGAAATCACTCCTGGCTTAGTGGACCATATGGGATGCCAGGGATAGAACAGAGGTCTGTACTAGGTCAGCCATGTGCAAGACAAATGCCCTACAACTGTTCCACTATTCTGACTCCTAAATAGAATATAAAATAAAATAAAATATCCAATTAAAATCTTTAGTATCAAAAGTATCAATTTTATTCTCTTTTTATTGGAAATAATATATACAAAAAGAGCTATTTAATTTTAAAGAGTTACTCAATAAGATATAAATTAATATTATCTAAGTATATAAAAATAAAGTTGGCTGGGGCCGGTGAGGTGGCTCTAGAGGTAAGGTGTCTGCCTTGCAAGCACTAGCCAAGAAAGGACTGCAGTTCAATCCCCCAGCATCCCATATGGACTTGCCCCGCAAGCCAGGGGCAATTTCTCAGTGCTTAGCCAAGAGTAACCCCTGAGTAGCAAATGGATGTGGCCCAAAAAACAAAGCAAAACAAAAAAATTGGTTGTGCATTTATTATAATATGTACCACAAAATAATTCAAAAGCATAATATTTTATATGAAGAATCATTTAAAAAATTGACTCAGAAATCTATTGAATAATTAGTACAAAACAAAGTGATAAAAATTAGTTTTAAATTCAGAGGAAAAACCAAAATTTAGTTTCTATCATTCATGTATTGAGTGATTTTTGATAGAAGCTATATGTAAAGATTTCTTAGACCATCTTCCATGAAACAAAAATTAACTTGGAAAATATGCAGATATGTACAAAACAAAATACTATTAGCTTTTCTTTTAATTCAGCTATAGCATATACTAGTTTATAATATCTCCTACTAGAACAATTTCACTCTTTAGAGTGAGATGATATTCTATTGCAGGTAATTTTCCCCTCTTGTCATTTCCAACTCACTTATTTTCATATACAAACTAGCCAATGCAAGCTACTACATTTCCAATCTCACAGAATCCTAGGCTATATTATTGCAATTCCTTTCTCTACCTCAGACATTGAAAGGCATTAGTTGTAATGTATTGTTGAGTTGACAGATCTGGAGTTGCTGCTGACGCTGTAGAAAAAGACTTCCCAAAAGGTTAAAACCTACATTTTATCAAAGAAAACAGCAATGAAAGATTTGAATTATTGTGTCTTGAATTATGGCTGACTGAGATACTCTACTGAATCACTTAATCCTTTTAATACCCGCCTATTTTAGCTTTTATATAAGCATCTGCTCATACAAAGCCTGCATCAAACTCCAAATCCAGGAACTATTAGAACTGCTTGTAAGACTGATGGACTGTTCTGTGAGCTTTAAAAAGATTCAGAAAATGAGAGAATCACTATCACTGGAGCACAGAAGGTGCAAGCATTTAGTTACCCAGTCTCGTAGCTTTCTTGCTTCTAACTTATTAGTTTTCTTCTAATGCCAGTTTCTAACACCTAAAAACAAAATGGTGTCTGGAAAGCAAATATGTTGATGTAATTATTCTGCTAGGCCTATTGATTTAGACTATCATAGGAAAATACTTTAGTAGCTGTTGTGCTACATGACTTTGAAATCAATTACAGTTGAGTTCTTGTCTCATATGACAAATCTAATGGAAAAAGATTGATCTGTTTAGTGCTAGGTAAGTACTTAGTATTAAGATTTGATTTTGTTGTGCTCTAACTAGGACACATGAGGTAGCATAGAGTTCACTAAAGTGTTCTTTTATTTCAGGATTTGGATAGCACTAAAACATTTCAACAATTTCTTTCTATCTCAATCACAGAAAAAATAAGTGAGAAATTTATGGGCAAAGGATTGAAACAATGAAACAGGAAACCATCCTACAGGGATAGGAGAAAAAGGCAATGAAAAAAAAGCTATCAAAGTAAACCATTTTTTAAATTTTAAATTTATATATATAATAATTTTAGCAAATGATATAAAACATAGACATTACATTTTCAATGTATTGGCTAGAGTTCAAAGGATGATTATAGAGCATTAGAATGAGAAGAAAATATTAATACAGATAGGATTCTCTGTACATAGACTTTTAAATATTAAAGCTAATACTGAAAAAAGAACTACTGTCAAATGAAGTAGACCCTCATGTCTATGTAAATAAATATGTTGGACAGTCTGAGAAATTAAAAAATATGGATCAGCATAATATTTGATCTCTGATGTTTAATTTATACTTCTACTTTATTGTGTTAATGGGCTATCAGCAAGTATCAACTAAAACTTATACTTTAATAACATAGTATTTTTTCTTTTCATAAACCTATTAGTGCTCCCCATGACATTTCACAACTCAAATTGTTATGTGATATCCATATCTCTTTAGGTATAGCTATATTTATCACTAACAAGTTCTAAATAAGCAGAAATTTCCAAGGTGCATTACATTTTTGATGGAGCACTACATGCCTTTGATAACAATTTTTATACTTTTCACTGTGGAAAACTACATTCAGAGCTTTATATGATAAAAAATTTTGCAGAACAGATATGTGCGGAGACTTGTTTACAATATTCTTTTATAATTGAGTAGTAAGTAAACATCCTTGTTTGAGGAAAAAGATAATACAAGTCAAATATAAATTTTTTTAGGAACCCTCACACTCCTTTTGTCATGAATAAACTAAGGAGATATTGTCTGTTGTATAGACAAGGCCATCTTGTCTCATATAAAATGAAAATCATGAAAATCTTCTACCTTAGAAAGGCGCATAGTGGTTAATTCAAACAACTCTTATATTCATTAGGAATTCATGAGCCATAAAACATCAAAAAGCCACAACTGATTCATTCTGGAATAAAAGTAGACATTGCTTTATAAGAAGAAATATGAAAACATTAGATGAAAGTGAGTAGTAGTAACCAGTTAATGTAAGATGAAAACAGGTTTACCTGCAAATGAAATGTGACAAAATCTAAGCCTTTCTTCTGCAGAAGAGAGAAAAATGAAATAATCTCCAGCTTAAGAGCTTCACATTCACATTCATGGGTAATAGTTGTGATTTTGAAATATATTTTCATAAAGGTCATGTCAAATTTGATGACTATTTAGGTATGAAAATGACATTAAAGAGGAATTATTTAAGTGTTTGGAGCTTTTTACCTCTAAATTTAAAATTCTGTTGTTTTATCATTATTTTAAAAAATATACACTTTATATTTTTAGGACAGCAAAACAAATACGCTTGGGAAAGGTTTGTGAAGTTTCATCATTCCAGGAATGATGAAAAAGTGATTACTACTTTCATATTTCACTGTTCACAGTGGTTTCTACAACTTCATAGAAAGAACTGAATGTTTTATCCTCTCACATATACTTTAGGATTTCCTAATTATCTCTCTGAAATTTAAAAGTATTGATTTAACTAATATATTATGAATGAATTAAGCCATTTTTGCATGAGCAATACTAAATTGAAATATTTATCTATGGTGGAATAAATTTAATAAAGACAATTTACATGAATGAGAGAGCGATAGTAGATACCTGACATGTTCAAGGCTCTGGATTTACCAGTACAGCATGATTTCTAAACATCACCCCCAGGAGATAAAAAATAGACAAAGCATCTTTTTATAGAGTAGGGAAATTTCTTCTAAGCTTTTGGGTTAGTCTGAGAGCATTCTTAATGTTTGCAATTTCTGAGCTATTAATAAAGACCAACACCCATGAAGACATAACTGCAATGTGAAGACACAACATTAACTCATTGTTTCTATGTGAAGCTTTTTAATCAAGCAAGACAGTATTTCCTTTATTTAAATTTTAAATATTTAAATATTTCTAAAAACTTATGTTTGTTTCATATCACCACAATTGCATATACACTGATACCAGTGTATATCAGCAATGGCTTACATTTTGATATGTCTTAATCACCACAAATTACCACAAATTACAAAGTACCAGCACCAATCGAAAAATGATTGCATGGGGCTCCTTTTCTTCAGAGGTGAGCAGTCCTGCCCACAAAGTGTGGAGCCAGAGGATCTCGGCCATTCCACTTTGCTTTGCAGCCACGTGCATCATCTAGCACAACACATAGAAAAATCCACAATACATGCATGACAACTGGGAAAAAATGCAGGCCAATATCAGGTATAGGGAATGAAGATGGCAACTCTGATGACCCAAAGTTCTATGAAAAAGGCAGGAAACCTACTTAAAAGATAAGATATAAAACAATACTATAAATAATTAAAAAAAAAGATGTGTGCATGGTAGTATTTTTTCTTTCTTCCTTTTTTTTTTTTTTTTTTTTTGCATAGGCACAGCAAAACATGAGGAAAATAGATAAGAAAAATCTTTGACCTAAAAGCAGGGAGACCTTACCGATGAAGTATACTGGCATTAGATCAACTACAGGTTCTGGGCATATTAAGTTGTCTAACCCCAAAGGTTTTCGCTGTGTTCCCAGGTAAAAGCTTTTCACAATCAGAACTGTTGCAGTCAGGTTTCTGTAGTTTTTGTATATATCTATGTCAAAGTCAGGGTGACTCGGGCATCTTTGGTTTCATCTCACCATTAGGTGGAAATGCAGAGGCCCCTGTCCTACAAGCAGGATTCCTGGTGCTGGTGTAGAAAACAGTGTTGTTTCTATAGACGGGATCCAAGGTTCAGGGATAAAAGGCCAATAACCAATCTTCTGAAGCCCAAGCCAAGTCATCAGGAAAAGTGCTCAGGGTGAAAAGCCCCACTGCAATATAAAATTCACGTGTTGTTTTAGGGCCCATTGACTAGAAGAAATATTCAATCACAAAGTGTAGTAGTCATGCTCTTATTGCTATGCACTGGCACTGGCACTTTTGTGTTGGGGACTAGCATCTCAGATCCCCTCACTTATCTTTTTTTTAAACCAAAAATCAAGTTAATATCATTAAAATATATGACTGTCCTCAACAATATAGGCACTCTCAACCATGATGATGATGCTGCTGCTAGAATAGAGATCTTGAATAACTACTGTTCAATCTTAGGACTTCTTTCAGAAAGGTGATTACTTTTTTTTTTTAGAAATGTATCTTTGACAATGTGAAAATCTTTGTAATATATGAAAGTTTAGCTTTGGAAAAGATTTTTGAATTAGAAAATGTAAATGAACTGACCAATCTAAGGAGATGACTTATTTTTAAGCCAAGATGAGAAGGGGAAAGTATATATTTCAAGTAGATATCTCAGAGTAAACAGTCCCTCTTTGGAGGTGACACAACCAATATGGGCTCCTGAGAGCCAAATGGGCAGAAAAATAACGTAAGTATAATTTCCAACCATTGGCATATATAATTCACAAAACTGTATCTAAACTGCCACTGCATTTGCTCATATTAGTCACAAAGTTAATGTAGCACTAGACTATGACCTGTTTCAAATATTTTCACCTTTACCAAGAAGGAAAAACTGCTAGGGAAAAGAGAAACAGCTGCCACAAGTATAATTATAAGAGAGGCTAGTAACAAAGTGCTGTACTATATATAATTCTTAGTCATTCCTATTTTTCCACTAAAATATGAATCAGTTATTTTTCTAATTTATGAATCTTTTTCATAAAACTTTGGAATAGTTATTAGGCATTTTAAAATGACAGATATCCCTCAGCCTTCCTTTTTGATGAAGTTTTGTAAGAAGTTGTGCATTTAACCTTGGTATCTTAAATTTTTCAATTTTTTAAATATTCCTTTTTAAATAAAAACTGCTAATGATTATTATAGGATTATCTTTTAATAGAATGATGTGACAACACTAAAATACCTTGGACTGTTTTTATATAAATGCTTTTTATTTTTCAATATGTCAGTGGTAATGCATTATTAAATACCCTGTGACACTCACTTAACAGTATAATTGGGAGTGAATATAACTTGAGTTTCTCCCTGTAACAGGGTTCCTGACAGGTACCTCCTTCTTGTGTGAATCTTGATTCATGCATTATGTCAAAGAAATTTTGGTTCTGTCAGATTGCAAGCTCAAATCCACTGAAGTAATGGGACAACTAAATGGGCACATGACTCAAGAGATAGAGCATATTCCTTGCCTGTGTAAGATTCTGTATTTGATCTTGGGCACTACGTGTCCCCTCTCTGCCAGTATGGCTGGAGTGATAGTATAGTAAGGCTCTTGCCTTGAAAGCATTTGACCTAGTTTTGAACACTGGCATACTCATGGTCCTCTTACCCACAAAAAATAACCTGAATATAACTAGTTGTGATTCCCCCATTCCCCAAAAACTTTTAAATAAGTGGGCATAGATAAAACATTTAGAAAAGTGGTGAGAGTGAAACTAATAATATCAGATTAACTTGGCAATAGAATGGTAAATGAAGCAATGAGCAAGAAAGAGGCTTAGGTTTAGAATAACTCAGATTTTAGTTTTAGATTCAGTACTACTATATTAGTTAATAGGAACAATAATTTAGATAGGAATTTGCACCTAATAAGAATTTTACTGAACATTTTTATGTTCATTTTTGCTTATAATTGTTTTGATTTTGATTTATATTATCAACAAACATGATATTTTCACTATTCAAGCCTATTAAAGATCTTTACCTCTCCTTAGTTAACACTTTATCACAAGCTTTCAGTGTAGACTTTTGGCCGGTCATTGATACAGACTTACAGAGTAAAAGCTAATTAATTGACCACAACAAAGATTGTGATTTAGCTATTTGAGTCAAAAACAGAGATTGACACAGTTCAGGTAAACTAGCCACTCTAACTTTGAAGAACTTAAGAATGTGTATGCCAGTGTCAAGAACTGTGAAGAATTAAGATTTTCTGTATTGTCAATCTAATTAGCCTGCCACCATTTCATGAATCTTAACAAACATAAGTTTCTGAGTCAGAAACAAAGGATTTCATTAATTCACAGTAATTACAGTAGCAAACGTGTGCTGGAAAACTGAGCCTCAGTTCTCACAAAATACCACAAGAATGGCCAAATGATACCTATTCTAAGTACACAGAACTGAAAAAGCAAAACCATGAGTTTAAGGTGAGCATGTTAGAATTATGAAGATAGATACGTCTGCATCAGTCATGACTGGTCACTCTACAAATATAAGTGTAACACCTCTACCACAGAAGTGTATAAAAAAGATTATAGAATTATTAGATTTATAAAAAATGGGTGCCAAGCAGTAAGTCAAAGCTTATTTTACTATTGAGAAAATTCAGACTTCAAAAGCAAAGTAATATTTCATATAGAATCCAAGTTTCCCAAAGCTCTCCAAGGAACACTTATATAAGATGCATAATATACCTCCTATGGACTTATTGAAATGGTGAAATTCATTGACTTTGTCTAGTTCCAGAATTTTGATATAGAATTGTCATTATCTAGTGTATTTTTGAGAGCTTATTCAAGGTCTTTAATAAATTTAGAAATATGTAAATTTCCCCTTCTATAGGAGCATCAGTTATTAACATAGTGGTCATAATTAGTATAACAAAATAATCTTTCTTTGATGGTATGACAGAGTTCAGGAAATTATCTTACAGGGAGAGCTCCTGATATTGAGAACAAATATTGACAGATAATTAATTAACAGCTCTTTAAATCATACAAAGTATTTAGTAACTGTTGACATTTAGCATCACAAGGCTAGTTAGAATATGCAAAAGGAAAATACCCATAATTCATTCTCAGTGTCCTTCTGAAGAAAAAAACATATCTGTACCCCTATGTTATTTGTTGCACTATCTACAAAAGCCAAACTATGGAAACAACCTAAGTTTCCGAGAATAAATGACAGTATAAAGAAATTATGATACATATAAAAATTTAATAATTTTGATATTCATGAAATTTTCTACTTGAAAGTATTATGCTGAGTCAAGTGACAGACTAATTCAGAATGAAATTTCTCATAGGCAGGATATAAGAAAATATAATGGTGGGATAATAAAGATACAAAGACAATTGAAACAATGAACATGAGAACTGCTCTATAGTAGGACACGTATCACATGAGGGGTAGTGGGAGATAGGGCATGAAAGTAGCAATGACTATGGTTGAGGGAAGCACTCAGTCTGGAAAAAGTGGTGATAAATTTAATAAAGTGTGTGTGAAACCCTATTAAGAATAGTGCTAATCACTGTGTAAAAAACAGTGCACGAACTTAGTTAACAAAGAAAACACCTCTCATAGAAGCGTACTGGTAGATGAGAGGCAAATAGGCATGGGAGAGGCAATTAGTGAAGAAAGTGGACATTGGGAAAGGGGGGATTTGTGTGCCTAAAACCCAGTCATAAAAACCTTTATAACTTCATATTGACTAAGTAAAAATATAGTAATATAAAATAAATATAATTTATATTTTTATAGTAGAATGTATATATTATTCTATTTATAAAATGTTTCTGTTTATAATTCTGTTTATAAAATGTCCCCCAGTGCCTGTGATCTACTGAAAATGTGATCTTTTTATAAAGCTCTTTTGAGTAACAATTATAAGACCAGGTAAGTTAACATTTTTTAAGATAAAAAAAACCTGTTTGTGTTAACTTCAAAGAAAAATTTGTAACGCAAAAAATGTAAATACAAAAAAAGAAGACAAAACTTTTTTATTAAAAATGTGTCAATTGAGGGCCGATGTGGTGGCGCTAGAGGTAAGGTGTCTGCCTTGCCTGTGCTAGTCTAGGACAGACCGCGGTTTGATCCCCCGGTGTCCCATATGGTCCCCCAAGCCAGGAATGATTTCTGAGCGCATAGCCAGGAGTAACCCCTGAGCGTTACCGAGTGTGGCCCAAAAAAACAAAAACAAAAAAAAATGTGTTCATTATTACTAAAAACCATATAATTTTTAAACTAACCTGTATTGATATAGAATATGGGGACATATCTTATGTATCAAATATTTGAAATTTTTTCAAAATGCTTAATTTATAATGACTAATGTGTTTTATTTATTTTTAGCCAAATTTCTATATATTTTAATTATTTATGAGTTTATGAATTATGTTGGTGTTCTGTAACTATACAAATTGATTTAGTAATTATGTTTTGTTTTATTGTAATGATAATTATACTCAGAATTCACACATACATTGCAATTGATATATCACTGAGCTACATAGATGTCAATTTTTCCTTATTTTTCCTTGACACATTTTCAGAAATTGAACCTAGGTCTCATGAGTAAAAAACATGACTTTACTACATATTCACATTTCTAGCTCATAGAATTTTTAAAATGTATATTTATATGAGCTATGTTTAATATATCCAAAAGTCATATCTGACACCATATCTAATGGTGCGCATGAATTTGTAAGAATTTATTATGGTCTTCTTGAATTTCAATTTATCCTACCTTTTTTATTTGTAACTAACAATCCTTTGTTTTTTCTTATCACTTATTCAAGATCATATATGATTGTTTTTTCTTTTCCCTACCTTATATTTATTACCAGAAGTCATATCTCCATTATTCTATATTTAGACATCACTTGAGACCCTGGGTTATTAGACCCATTAGAGTTTCAGAAAAAGGTGATATAGAGGTTTTCTCTTTTCTTTTTAAAATGTCTTCTAACTTCTTATCTCTAATACATATTAACCATCTTTTTTCTGTCTGCTCTAGTTCCTTCTTTGTGTCATTTTCTTATCATAAGCACATACATGATCAATATAAATATTATGAAGGACTACTACTTACTAGATAAATGTGTAGTGACATAAAAGTAAACCACTTCTCTGCCTTTGTGTCATTAAGACCAGTACATATCCATCTTTTTCTGTACTATATATATCTCCTTTTCTTTGTGCAACCTGACAATTTGACATTACTTTTATTCTGAGATCTCTGCAATACAATTCCTTTCACATTAAAACTGCTAGACTTAACATCAAGTTGTCAGAATTTTATCAATACTTCGATTCAGTTGCACTGAATTTGAATCTCTAAATATATTTTTAATTTCTTTGAAACTTTCACAAATTTTTGTATCAATTTTATTGGAATAAATAACTTTTTGATTGCATTTACATTATGTTCTTGTTATTACCTACTATACAGTAATATGAAAACAAAATTAAAATCCTTATTTCTTTAGTTTTTTATTGATTCATACTCTACAATTAGCTATAAGTAGTTTTATCAATAATATTCAGCAGAATTTCTTTATCTTGAAATTAATACTTTAATATATTATAATAGATTTTTCTTCCTTATTTTTCTTTCTTTCTTTTTACATTGAAACACGGTTGCATAGAGTTTTAAGGCTGTTCAATTTTATTATAAACAAAACAAAACAACAAGAAACTAACGAAATTTGAAGTTTGAGCTGTTTCACAAAAGACCTGAACTAAACTTAAAAGGAATAGAGTGTGTATAAAAAAATAAATCACTAACATTAGTAACTAAAATTCATATATCAGACTCGGGTGAGAAAATTCAGAGAACTTTATACAAAAGGGCACAGGAATTTGAAAGTATCAGGTAAATAAATACTGGGTACAGTTTCTAAATGTAATCTTTTCCTATGTATACATATACAAATACATATTTATACACATATACATTTAAACATGTATCTATATACATGTATAAATCATCTAACACCCAGTTTTACCTTAAATAATAAATATATTTATATCAATTAAAACAATTTATAGCTATTATCAAGTGTAAATTACTTTTTACCTGTAAAGTGACAGCCATGGGTAAGTTAGGGTTATCACTGATCAGCTTCTCATTAACAGTTTCTTTTTCTGTCCTTTAGCATAGTAATCTATGATTCACATGAATTCATCCAGTGATAGAGCATTTAGTCATTCAATATCTCCATCCACTCTAAATCAGATATCTATGTTTCATTAATCTGTGTGTTATTATTTTTGCTGTGCTCAGGGTTTAATTCTAGTTTTTCACTCAGGAGTTACTTCTGGAAGTAGACAAAGTACCATATGGGAAGCCAAGGATTTAAACTGGTGTCACATACAAGGCAAGCAACCTACTCTCTGTAGGCTCACAATGATCAGTGTTCTATAACACTTTCTATTATTTGTGAAGTCTTTAAAAATATAGGAAATAATCCATTTCACCAACAAGTAATGTAGATATAAATAATAGTTATGTATATTTTGGAAATAGTTTTCTAAATGGTATTTGGAGAAATATTCTTAATATGACTAGAACATTTTATCCTATGAGTATATATTATGTGTTATAAACAAAAATAAAAATTTATCTTTTAGGCCAAGAAAATTTCCGCTGTAATTTCCTCAATATTTACCGTGTCTATGAAAAGAAAAGAAGAAGAAGAGGAAGAGGAAGAAGATGATGAAGAAAGAAGAAGAGAAGAAAGAAAAAGAAGAGAAGTAGAAAGAAGAATGAGGAGGAGGAGAAGAAGAAGAAGAAGAAGAAGAAGAAGAAGAAGAAGAAGAAAAGAAGAGGAGAAGAAGAAGAATGAGAAGAAGAAGAAAGAAGAATAAAAGAAAAGAAGAAGAAGAAGAAGAAGAAGAAGAAGAAGAAGAAGAAGAAGAAGAAAAAGAAAGAGGAGGAGGAAAAGGAGAAGAATGAGAAGAAAAGAAGAGGAGAAGAAGAATGAGAAGAAGAAAGAAGAATAGAAGAAGAAGAAAAGAAGAAGAAGAAGAAGAAGAAGAAGAAGAAGAAGAAGAAGAAGAAGAAGAAGAAGAAGAAGAAGAAGAAGAAGAAGAAGAAGAAGAAGAAGAAGAAGAAGAAGAAGAAGAAAGAAGAAGAAGAGAAATACAACCTTTTTTTTTAAGAAGTTGCTGGTCTTGTTTTTTTTTTCCCCTGTAGCTGATGGTTTTGGCATTTGCTTTATTCTGTGTTCATTCATTTTGTAATCTTGTTAATACTAACTTATTGTTTTTTGTTTCTGTTTTGTTTTACTACCTTTTATCCCTTCCTCTTTTTCTTTTTTTTTTTAATATAATTTTTATTTTGATCATAGTGGCTTACATATTGTTGACAATAATATTTTAGGTACATATTTACATAAAATCAGGGGGGATTCCCATCCCCAAATTGTCCTCCCTACTCCCCCGTTTTTGTCTTACCTCCCATTTCCTCTTCCCTCACCCCCAGGGCGGCTAGAATATGTGGTCCCCTCTGTCTCTAACCAACTACTTAGTAGTCTTGCATCAGTTTGGTCTTGATGCCTCCCTTATTTCCCCCTCTAAGTAGGGGCAGGGGTAGCTAGTTCAAGTTGCGTGGTTTTGCCTGAAAAAGAGAAAATAAATAAACCGGGGTAAGAGTTTAATACCCCGAAAATGGGCAGAATCCTTCTAGAGGTTCTCATCATCGATTTGGGAAATGAAGGAGAAAAAGAAGTTGAAACACTCCACCAGTACCAAAAGAAGTGTCAAATATCCAGTGAGGACTCCAGCTATAACGATAAGCACCACAAAAAAACAGATAAAAAATAAACCAAAACAAACTAAAAACAAACACAAACAAACAAAAAACACGCCGTGGTCTTGAAATAAGAAACATGGCGTAGCACATAACGAAAGAAAAGAAAGGAAGAGAAAGAAAAGAAAGAAAAAAAAAAAAAGAATAATTGGGGCCAACAATTTCAATAATCACATCCAAACTGAGGAATCGACCAAAATAGCTAGGTAAATAAAAATAATAATAACAATAATAACTGAAGGTAAGATATATATATATATATATATATATATATATATATATATATATATATATATACATAACCAAGGTTTTGTGTTTTTTGTATTTTTTTTTTCCCTCCTGCCCTGGCACAGTAAATATTGGGGTCATTCGAAAAGGAATTCACTTGCCCTATAAGATATGGGGTTTCTCCGTCCTTGCAGTATACTGTCATGGAATCAGCTCTAGTCTTTGCTCAGGATCATTACTCTCCAGGTTGTGTTTTTTTTTTTTTTTTTTTTTTTTTTTTTTTTGGTGTGTGGAAAGCTTCTGCTCTGTCCAGTGTGATACCGTCAGAGCTCTGTGTTTAGCAGTCCCAGTATCTGTACATATCCTGAGGTGGGACTTATGGTGAAGTCAGTCTTTGTGAATCTGGAGGTTCTGTTACCTCAGTGCCATTTTAATCCATCTTCTGTGGTTGGTGATCTTGGTCTTTGCGCTGAACCTAGGAAGGCATCTAGGATAGCGTCTTTCTTTGTTCTTCCAGAAGCCCCTTTCCGTTACAATTGTCTCTGCCGGACCTTTGGGACTGGGGATCATGCTTATTGTGCAGGTCTTAGTTCAAACCCTAGACTAGGGCTTTTTTATTGGTCCCAAGATGTATACAGTCTGGTCGTGGTTCTAGTATCCAGTCATCTGTAAATCACGATCTTGGCTTTTGGACCTACCAAAGGGTGCCACGTCTTCTGGTTTTGTCTTGTCGTTAGCTGGTGAGGTAGGCTAAACTGCTCTAAGGTCAAGTTGTTCACATTTTCCTCATTGTCGAGATATCATGTTAGAGCTGGCCCTTGTTGTTGACCCTGCAGTAATAAGGCTGTCCCAGATGGAGATTGTTTCTTACAGCTGTTGTGAGGAGCTGTGCCGTTTCTATGTCTGGGATCCAGGGTTCAAGGCTGGTTGAATGGTATCTAATCACCTGAGGTCTAAGTTGATTCCACATGACATATTTTCAAGGTAGGAGATAACCCTGTATTGTAAACAACTATGAGTTCCTATCTCTAGTAGATAAGAGCTCTTTTTTTTTTTTTTTTTTTTTTTACTATGTAAGATTTCCCCTTTATTTAGTGTGCCTTTGCAGGGGGAAGTGGTGCTCCATTATATGTCGGAGTATTTGGGGTGGACAGAGTGAGTAACAGAGATAGGTCACATACCCAAAGACGATTAAAAAAAAAAAAAAAAAGAAAAGAAAAGTGTATGTGCCCACAAATGTATATGTAAGGCAAACATTTAAATAAATAAGTTAATTAAAAAATATAAAAAAATTAAAATGAGTTAGCGAAGTTTTTAAAGGACCAATGTGGTGCAAAAGACTACTTTGCATTTGGGAGAGAACAGGTAAAGAGTTGGTGTATTACAGGTCTTATGCCTATGTTGGAAGTACAGTTTTCCCATTGTCTTTTGGATTTTTCTTGTGGTGTGTGGGTTCCCAGGCATCTTCCAATCACACCCCCTGCCCCCCTTCAGATTGGTAAAAATTTGCAGCTGGGAGGTCTTGGAAGAGTTCTTGCATTGGGGATACTATTGGACCTAAGTCCGGTTTCAAGAAACAGTCCATGTTAGGGGGAGTTGGTAGGGAGGGTCTTGCAGCATGTGTCCACAGGGGAGTTGGCTGTCTTTTCTTGCAGGAGACAATGTGTGGGTTCGGTTGGGTGTCCCCTCGCCTGGGTGCTGGGTACTGGTTCATTGGGTAGGAGGTCGATCTTGATGCCTAAAAGATTAAGGACTGAGGGTGGAGAGTTTTAATATGGTGGGAGATCTGGATGGGATTGAGGGGTGAAGGGATAGTTGGATTTCCGGGGGGGAGAAAGGGGAAGATATATGGGAGGGGTATGAAGGAAGAGAAAAGAGAAAATACCGTAGAAAGGGAGAAGAGAAAGGGAAAAAAGTAAAGAGAAGAGTAGAAGAGAAAAAGAAAAGAGAAAAAAAATAGAGAGAAGAAAGGAGAGAATAGCAAGGGAATGCTGGTTTGGTTGAATGTGTTCGATGACTAGAGCCTGTAGTTTAGGTCTGTACATCGCAGGTACTGCTTTGGTGGTCTGACTGGTCACGTGCTTCGATTCCTAAAAGAAGGTTTAACCTAGAGATAAAGTGAATGTTAAAGAGTTTTCTCGTGGCCGTCTCATAGTGCAAGCAAGGTATGGTATCTCGTGTGGTATCCCGAGTTGCCATCTTAGTTTGTCCGCCCTTTGTATCTAAGGGCGCCTGTGGAAAGAAAAGCTGAGAGGTTATTTTTAAAATATAGTAAGGTAAAGGGATTAAAACGTAGTGTTATGGTATGTTGCCATTGCATTACGTGATTTCCCGCGGTGTTCTATACTTGTGTTCCTGTTTACGATCTCTAAGGGATTATTGTGGGCCTTTGTTGTAGGAGTCTGGTTACATACCTGTTCTCTCCATGTTGCTGTTTCTGTTGTTGCTGTTTTCTTTGTGGTATAATGTGCAGTCAAGAGTTTGCATTGTTCCTTTTTCATGTATTTTGGACACTGCTCCCACGTATATGTTGACTATTACAGTGATCGGAGTTTCTACCCTGTTAAACCCTGTTATATGATTGTTAGGTATTAGTTGTGTATAAAATATATGTTCTAGGTGTTTCAGAATAGTGCTACCATTCTGTGTTTATCTTTTGTCTTCTGGCTTACTTCTTTTAACATAACATGATCTAGGTCCATCCACGTTGCTGCAAAGTCTGTGATTGTATCATTTCAAACTGCCATGTAATATTCCATTGTGTATATGTACCACATCTTAATGATCCATTCATCCGTTGTTGGACACCTAGGTTGGTTCCAAGATTTGGCTATTATACTGAGTGCTGCGATAAATAGTGGGGTGCATATGTATTTTGGAATGAATGTCCTTCCATCTTGTGGGTATATGCCTAGGAGGGCAATTGCTGGGTCAAATGGCAGCTCAATTCTGAGTTCTTTGAGCACTCTCCAGACTTTCCTCCATAGGTGTTGGACTAGGGGACATTCCCACCAGCAGTGGATGAGAGTTCCTTTCATACCGCATCCCCGCCAACAAAGGTTGTTTCCATTATTTTTGATGTGGGCCATCCTCACTGGTGTAAGGTGGTATCTCATTGTTGTCTTGATTTGGATCTCCCTGATGATGAGTGAAGGTGAGCATGTTTTCATGTGTTTGTTGGCCATCCTTCTGTCTTCCTCAGAGAAGTGTCTATTCATTTCATCTCCCCATTTTTTTATAGCTTTGTTTGCTTTTGGGGGGCTCAGCTTTCTGAGTGCTTTGTATGTTCTAGATATCAGCCCTTTATCTGATATGTCGAGTGAAAAGATTTTTTCCCATTCTGTTAGCTGTCTTCTTGCGTTAAGCAGGGTTTCTTTTGCCATGCAGAAGCTTTTTAGTTTGATGTAGTCCCATTTGTTTATATTTGATGCTAACGTTCTTGCCATTGGTGCTCCATTCTCAAAGACCTTTTTGATATATAGGTCTTTGAGTGTTCTGCCTATTTTATTCTCAATAAACTTTATGGATTCGGGTCTGATTTCAAGGTCTTTGATCCACTTTGAGTTGATTTTTGTATAAGGAGTAAGGTATGGGTTGATTTTCACTTTCGTACATGTGGTTTTCCAGTTGTACCAACACCATTTGTTGAATAGGCTTTCTTTGTTCCATTTCAGATTCTTGCCTCTTTTATCAAATATTAGTTGGCTATATACCTGGGGGTTTATGTCTGGGAATTCTGTTCTGACCCACTGGTCTGATGTCCTGTCTCTGTTCCAGTACCATGCTGTTTTGATTACTATGGCTTTATAGTATAGTTTCAAGTTAGGTAAGGAGATGCCTCCCAGCTTCTTGTTTTTCAGTATTTGTTTGGCTATCCTGGGTCTTTTGTGGTTCCAGATGAATTTTGTGAATGCTTGTTCTAATTCTTTAAAGAATTGTGTCTGGATTTGGATAGGGATTGCATTAAATCTATATAGGAGTTTGGGTAGGATAGTCATTTTGATTATGTTAATTCTACCTATCCATGAGCATAGGATGTTCTTCCATTTCTTTAGATCATCTTCAATTTCTTTCTGGAGTGTTTTGAAGTTTCCCTGGTATAGGTCTTTCACTTCTCTTGTAAGGTTGATTCCTAGATACTTGATATTTTTTGATACTATCTTAAATGGAATTGTATTTTTAATCTCTCTCTCCTCAACTTCATTGTTTGTATATAGAAACGCTACTGTCTTTTGTGTATTGACTTTGTAACCAGCCACTTTGCTGTATTGGTTAATTGTTTCTAGGAGTTTTACTGTGGACTCTTTAGGTTTTTCGATGTATATCATCATATCGTCGGCAAAGAGAGATAGCTTGTGTTCCTCTTTCCCAATTTGAATTCCTTTGATTTCCTTCTCTTGTCGGATTGCTATTGCTAGGACTTCTAAGGTTATATTGAATAAGAGTGGAGAGAGTGGACAGCCTTGCCTAGTTCCTGATCTTAGTGGGAATGCTTCTAGTTTCTCACCATTGAGTATAATGTTGGCTGTAGGCTTTTCATAGATAGCTGTAACTATCTTGAGGAAGGTTCCTTCTAACCCTATTTTGCTGAGTGTCTTTAACATGAAAGGATGTTGGATTTTGTCAAATGCCTTCTCTGCATCGATTAATATGATCATGTGGTTTTTGTCTTTCATGTTGTTGATGTGGTGTATAATGTTGATTGATTTGCGTATGTTGAACCAACCTTGCATTCCTGGGATGAATCCCACTTGATCGTGATGTATGATCTTTTTGATGAAGTGCTGGATTCGGTTTGCTAATATTTTATTGAGTATCTTTGCATCTATGTTCATTAGTGAGATTGGTCTGTAGTTTTCTTTTTTGGTAGTGTCTTTGCCTTCTTTGGGAATGAGTGTGATATTAGCCTCATAAAAGGAGTTGGGGAGGATTCCTGTTTTTTCTATGGTTTGGAAGAGCCTATGGAAAAGTGGTAGTAACTCTTCTTGAAATGTTTGATAGAATTCACCTGTAAATCCATCTGGGCCTGGGCTTTTGTTCTTAGGGAGTTTTTTAATTACATCTTCAATTTCCTCTGAGGTGATTGGTCTGTTTAGGATTTCTAGATCTTCCTTTTCCAGTCTTGGAAGAGGGTGTTTTTCCAAGAATCTATCGATTTCTACTGGGTTCTCTAGCCTAGTTGAGTATAGTTGTTCATAATATGATCTCATGATATGTTGTATTTCTTGGGGTTCTGTTGTAATCTCTCCCCTTTTATTTGTGATCCTATTGATTTGGGTGTTTTCTCTCTTTTTTTTTGGTGAGTTTTGCCAGTGGTTTGTCTATCTTGTTTATTTTTTCGAAAAACCAACTCCTGGTCTCATTGATTTTTTGTATTGTTTTCTTGGTTTCTATGTTGTTTATTTCTGCTCTGGTTTTTATTATTTCTTGCCTTCTGGATGTGGTTGGACTTCTCTGTTGCTGATGTTCCAATTCTTTGAGGTGATCTTTTAAACTGTTGGTTTTGTTATTTTCCTGATTCTTGACATAGGCCTGAATTGCTATGTGTTTCCCCCTAATTACTGCTTTTGCTGTGTCCCATAAATTTTGACATGTTGTCTCTTCATTGTCATTTGTCTCAAGGAATCTTTTTATTTCTTCCTTGAATTGTTCTTTGATCCAGCTGTTGTTGAGCAGCATGTTGTTTAATCTCCAGGTATTAGTTTTTCTCCATTGCTTCTTCTTGACCTCAATTTTGAGCTCTGTGGCATAGTGATCTGAGAGGGTACTTCTAATGATCCTTACCTTTGTGGTCTTATATAGGTTGGCTTTGTATCCTAATATATGGTCTATTCTGGAGAAGGTTCCATGTGGGCTTGAGAAGAATGTGTATTCTGCTTTCTGGGGGTGGAGGGCTCTATATAAGTCTATTAGCCCTAAATCTTCTAATTTCTCATTCAGAGCTCTTATTTCTTTGCAATTTTTCTGTTTGGTGGATCTGTCCAGTGGTGATAGTGGAGTATTGAGGTCCCCTGCTATTATCACATTTCCCTTCATGTGTTTCTCCGGGTTTGCCAGTAGTTGCCTCACATATTTTGCTGGCTCTACATTAGGTGCATAGATATTGACCAGGGTTAGTGTTTCTTGATCTAATGTTCCCCTGATCAGTAAGTAGTGACCCTCTTTGTCTCTGATCACTTTCTTGAGGTTGAATGCAATTTGGTCTGATATAAGAATTGCTGTCCCTGCTCTTTTTTGTTTTCCATTGGCCTGAATAATCACTTTCCATCCTTTTATTCTAAGCCTGTGCTTATCCTGCATCTGTAGGTGTGTTTCTTGCAGACAGCAGAAGTCTGGTTTATTTTTCCTAATCCAGTTCTCTACTATGTGTCTTTTAATTGGAGAGTTTAGTCCGTTAACATTTAGGGAGATTATTGAGAGAGAGGATTGTTGTGTAGTTGTGTTGTGTAGGGTGGTTTTTGTTACAATCGGGGGTTTGGATTGTGTAATTCGTCTTTGAGTAAGTCGTTTAGGATCGGTTTTGTTTGCACAAATAGTTCAAATTCGTTCTTGTTTGAGAATGTTTTTAGTCTATCCTCCCATATGAATGTAAGTTTTGCTGGGTATTGGACCCTAGGTTGGAAATTTCTTTCATTCAGTCGTTTAAATATGTCATTCCATTGTCTTCTTGCTTGAATTATTTCAAATGGGAGATCTGGTTTGATTCTTATGTCCCTACCTTGGTACTTGAGGTTTCTTTTCTTCCTTATTGCTTTAAGGAGTTCTTCTTTCTCTTTGTTTTTTGCCAATTGGATTACCATGTGTCTTGGTGTTTGTTTATTGGGGTCTATCTTATTGGGAACTCTTTTTATTTCCTGTATTGGCATTGCAGTATCCTTCCAGAGGGTGGGGAAGTTCTCCGCTATTATCTCTCTGACTACTTGTTCTTCCCCTTTCCCTACTTCCTCCCCTTCTGGTATACCCACAATTCTTAGGTTGTTTCTTTTGTCCTTTTTCATTAGATACTGGACCTTTCCTTCCAGTGCTTTGCCTTTTATTTCTTTGTTGGTTTCTTGATCATTTTTTGTTTGCAGTTTTCCTTCGAGTTCTTCAATGTGTTTCTCCAATTCTGTGTTTCTGCTTGTAAGGCTTGTTACTTTGTCTGTTAATTCCTTCACTTCTTTTTGTATGGAATCTCTCATGTTCTTTAACATTTCTTCTTTAATTTGGCTGATTTGTTCATCCATAGATTTCTTATACTCGATAGCTAGGGTTTCTCTAATTCATTTTATTAATTCTTGCATTTCCTTCCTCATGGCTGCTTTTAGGTCTTCATCGCGTGTATCTGTGTATTTTGGTGGACTTGGAAGCTTGCAAGAGTTTGTCACCATATCTCCAGATATTAGTGATCTCCTTGATTTACGCATATTTCTTTGTATTTAATGGTGTGTTTTAGAGTGCTGTGCTTCTAATTTTCACCTGTTTTGATCCCCTGTGGTGTGGGAGTTGGTTCCCTCCCTGAGGGTGGTTCTAGAAGGACTTTTGGGTGAACTCGCTGAGGTTTTGATCCTCCTGTACTCTTTATGTGGCCTGGTTAGTTGTTTTCCTCTTTTGTTGGCAGCTAGTACTGGCCCTTTCCTGACCACAGTGGTGGGGGGCACTGTTTCTCCTCTCCTTTTTCTCCTCTCCTCTACTAGTTGGAAGTCAGTCTTCCTCTTTATTCCTGTCAGCAGGTGTAGTTCCGCTTCTGGCAACACTGGTTGCGGGCGCTGTTGAGCCTGACTCTCTGTTCCCTCCCTTATCTGGGGGTCAATGAAGCTCTGCTCCTCCGAGTTACCGCGGAAGAAATTCCCCCAGTCAAGCCCTCCCGGTAGCTGCTCTCAGCCCTAGGGGGGGTCTCAGGTCCACTCTGGGGCTCGAGGCTAGGTTGCTCTAGGTTACCTAAAGGTCCAGGGGGCAGGCCCAAGCTCACCTAGTCTATTCGTCCCACCTGTCCCAGCTGGGCAGGTGACTCTGGTCCACTAGGTACTAGGGAATGTCCTCCCCAGTCTACGCTCGGGTCAGGTGGGATGAACTCTGGGGCCTGGAAGTTGAGGCAACGGGTGGTGTGGTCTCTGTGCCAACAAGCTGGCCTCTGCAGTCTATGGGGGGGGGGGTCGCACGCAGGGTGGCTGGCGGCTGCGGGTCGTCCACGTGTGAGCGCCCTAAAACAGTGCACTCACCATGGACGCCGGGGTTCGCTATTCCCCGTTGGCGCGGCTGGCCTCTGCAGTCTATCCCCTTCCTCTTTTTCTAAATGGATATTTATAACACCTAGGCAGACTCCTCCTATTTTTTCTCTTTTTTGTTTGCCTTTTTTTCCTTCTCCCCATGGTACCAAGGCCAGACAGTTGAATGTTCATTTGGTGAAAATAAAAACTGATCAGACAAGAAAAAATAAAAATAAAATAATTTTCAGACACAAAAGAGAAAAGAGCTGAAAGTTCCAGCTCAGCTCAGGAAGCTCACCGCAAAGAGTGATGAGTTTAGTTAGAGAAATAGCTACATTTTGAACTGTCCTAATAATGAGAATGTATGAGGGAAATGGAGAACCTGTTTAGAGTACAGGTGGGAGTTGGGTGGGGAGGAGGGAGATTTGGGACATTGGTGATGGGAATGCTGCACTGGTGATGGGTGGTGTTCTTTACATGACTGAAACCCAAACACAATCATGTATGTAATCAAGGTGTTTAAATAAAATAAAAAAGTAAATAAAAATAAAAATAAAAATAAATAAATATCTAAGAGTTATAATTGAGAATCAAGTTATCTGGCTGCTGCCTAGTGGGCTTCTGTTTCATCAATATAATTTGGCAGTATTGTATAGCTAATTCACCTATGAATAAAAAGTTTCCCCAATATCCATATCTACCTAAGATTTAGTCCCTTCTCTGTAACTACTGTAATCAATTCTCTTTCAGATAGGAACAAAAATATTTAAAGATTTAATTGAGTAATATTTTATTACTTTGAACATTTAAATTGTTTTCTCAAATCAGGAAAAAATTATGAAAAATTAAGTATGTTTCACAAAAAAAATTGATTAACCTACTTACATGTCTCATATTGTTATTTTCAACATATCTAATCACTTGTTTTCAATTATCTAAATGGTCCAGGTATCTTTGACACTGGCACATATATTAGATAAGTTCTTGTATCAGCACAATGATTTTTATTTATCTACATTTTTATATTAAGCTCCTGAAAAACAGGCAATAGTGTCCTAAAGAAGATGAAGGTTTTCTGTTTCAAATTAATTATTAATATTAGTTTATTATATACTTCCTTAACTATTTTTGTAAGACTTACATACACAACCTCTTTATTAAATATTTTCACATTTCAAATGCTTTGTGGCATTTATGTCATTCATGTTGTTTTTCTCAACATTAATAATACCATTAATCAGTCAGAAAAGAAGTAGTGGGTGGTTAATAAATTATTTACAGAAAAAGTGACGCAAATAAGTAATAATGAAAGACATTTAGCTGACATTACTAAGGAAAAACTGACAAAACAACTACTCAAATACTTTTAATAGTCATCAACTTCATATAATGTTACAGTTTATTGTTCAATAAGTATGATCAATTATATAAATAATTTTATGTTCTAAAGAGTTTTAAAACTTTCAGTGGCATTTTTACTGAAAGAATTTAGAATTGTATTATAACTTCCATTTTGTTTTCTTAAATATATTTCATGCAAAGAATCTGATATATTCAACAGCAGTTGGCTAAAATGACCAAGCAATTTATCATCCAAACCAGGACACTGCTGAGAATGTACAAAGATGCCATTAATAATATTTTAAGATAACTAGTGTAAAACTCAAACTTCCCTGGGAAGACCTCAATGTGTGAACTACAACACGTTACTAACAAACCAAGAACTGAACAAGATCAAACTTTGATTTCTTATGGGGGTGAAAAGTGATAAGAGGGAGAAAATGATAGGTAATAGGTTTGGAGACTAATTAAAATTTTGACTCAAGAAAAGTTGGCTGACATTGCCCATTATACAAGTTATCTGTCACTTTCATTCTCATTTTGAACTAGTATCTTCTATAATTATACTGTATAGAAATCATTTAATAAGTAGACAATAAATCCCTAGAGAAGTGCTGTCCAAAATAGCAGTCCCAAGTTACATGTATCTTTTTATAACATATAACCATTTAAATATATCTGAAATACTGGATAGAATTTTAAATTGCTAATACTCTGACACACAGTATCATCATTATTTTTCACCAATTTACCTTTGGATACTCCTAAATAAATCAATTTACATCAACACACATATTGACATGTTTGACTCTATATTCTATTTGCTAGCTAGGAAATTCTATCAGAACAAAAACTTTGTAAGTTTAAACATCTATTTAAAACTTATTTAAGGAAAATTTGTTTCTATCAGGCTTTAAATTCCAACTATTTCCCTACTTCACTTATTTTATTATTGTGGTCCTTTAGAATAGTGTTAGTAATTATGCTTTATATGTACAATGCTAATCCACAAAAATACCAATAACACTTCAGCATTACCCTAGGTTCCTGCTCATCTGCCCCCTTATTCTCAACCATTCACCTTGAGTTTGGTTACCTTTGTTCTGTTGTCAGAGTCTAACAACGCTGATTAAACTAGCCTCCTCCTGCACCCTGTTATGTTGAACTCAATCTATTTTACTCTTGTATTTGTCATGCCACCCCTGACATGGGTCCTTTCCCTGTGTTATTTTATTTGTCTTGAATGTTCTTCTGATAGCCATTTTATCACCCTGCCGATTAACTCAGGTGGCATTTCTGAGGAGAAAATACTGCAAACATCTCAGATAGGTTAGATTTTCCCTGACAAAGTTTAAACTAAAAACTTTTCATCAAAGTACACACATGTTTGTATTTATGCACATTCTTGCTTAATATAGGTCTCAAATAAACTTCAGGAAAATATAAACCTTATTTTTGTCAACATCTGTCTATGTAGCAGGCACACAATAATAATACATGAGTAAATGTTTATTCATATCTATATTTCAGTTTTCTGACACAGTAACACTCAAAGAATAAGTATTTGTAGGAGAATGAGATGGCCCAGGGCCTTGAGAGCTCTACGCCAATGTGGCCATATTAAAAGTTTTGTGCAGGGTGGCGAGGTGGCGCTTGAGGTAAGGTGTCTGCCTTGCAAGCACTAGCCTAGGAAGGACCGTGATTTGATCCCCTGGCGTCCCATAAGGTCCCCCCAAGCCAGGGGCAATTTCTGAGCGCTTAGTCAGGAGTAACCCCTGAGCATCAAACGGGTGTGGACTGAAAAACAAAAAAAAAAAAAAAGAGTTTTGTGCAGTGTGATAAAACTTCTCCAAACACTGGGATCGATATTATGTGATTATCATTCTTTCTCACTTTCTCATGTTGTTTTCATTATATTCAAAGTAAAATGTAGTAAAAGAGAATTTATTATTTCTTTATTTTTGGTTTGAGGGCAACACTCAGTGGCACTCAAGGGTTACTCCTGGTTCTGCATTCAGAAATAACTCCTGGTAGGCTCAGGGGACCATATGGGATACCAAGAATCAAACACAGGTCCCTCCTGGTTCAGCCTCATGCAAGGCAAACACCCTTCTGCTGTGCTAGCTCTTTCTAAAAGATAATTATTAATAAATGTGAAGAATTAGTACTATGTAATTTTAATAGCAAACATATAGCCAATTATTAATTTATAGCACTTGTAAAGCCTATGAAATGCCTAACTTCTAAAAGTTTAAACAAAATAAAACTCTAACCCCAGGAAAAGAAGACTTTTTAAAAAAGTTTTTGATCTGCAATCAAAGGATAATTTTTTGGATTACCCTCAGAGCTTCTAAGAGCAGAATTTCAATATGCTTGGTAATATTATAATTTAGTGAATATTTAAATTTTATAAATAAATTTAGATGATTAATAATATTATGCTTAATTATAATATATTTTACTTACAGATGATTAAAACATTTTTCAGCTGAACTTCAGTGATCAGCTTGACTCATTGATGTGTTTATATGTCAAACAATTCTGACCATCAAATATAATGATTAAACATTAAAACTGTAATAAAGAATTAACATGGCAAATACTTTATAAATAATGTTCATCTATGGCTTCTTTGCAATAAGAAATAAAAAAAATAGTAAGGGCGATTTAAACAAGGGGCTGCTATGTAGATATAAGTGAACTGCTAAATCTTTCCATTGGGCATTAAATTTTCCATTCTAACTGCTTATTAACATTTTCAATAATAAAACCTTTCATTATAAATATCCACCATCCCTAAATACATTGCCTGGTAAAGAAATATCTTTAATATAAATATATTGACTTTCATTTTCTTTTCATCTATCTTATTATTGATATATTTAGATTTTATAAGCATAATTATGGAAAAACCTTTCCTTTCTTTAGTGACCTTAGCAGCTAATTTTACCTTAAGAGTTCTTCTGGGTTCTTCAGTGGTTCATAATAATGATGACTTCTGTTTATTGAGAAATTACTAAAAACTTTTGCATATACTCTCACAAGACCTGAGGGATAATCATTATCTTTTAGTAGAAGCTTATATTAAGATCTACCTTCTTATAGGCTGGTTAACCTATGTAGCATTGCTTTGTTTTAATGAGGGTAATTTCAATTTCTCCTTTGTGCATTTTCCACTGCTAAGTAAACTAATTGTTATTGAAAAGATTTATTAATATTACACTCCTGTGACTTGCTATAGGTAAGTATATAAATTTGAAGAAAGCTTTCTGTTTAATATTTTTATGCTATGAAAATCAGCCTTTCTTCTTGATAGAAGATGGTTTACCCAGTAAAGTAAGATCTTACCACTAGGTTTGAACCTTAAATACAATTATTGATTTCTAAATTATGGTGAAAATGCTTTAAGCTTCAATATATATTTCTATAAAATGAAAGGATACTTTCATAAAAAGGGTACCTTATGGTATTATAGAAAAGAGTACATAAGTGGCTGGAGGGGCAGCATAATGGTAGGGCTTTTGACTTACAAGTGGTTGACCCAGGAATGATGCAGTTTCCATCCCCGGCATCCCATATGGTCCCCAAGCCAGGAGCAATTTCTGAGTGCATAGTCAAGAGTAAGCCCTGAGTGCTGAAGGGTGTGAACCCCCCAAAATAAAGCACATATATAATTCTTTGAGGACTAACTGGCATATATCTACCTCAATAAATGCCATCATCATAACTAAAATAATATGTTTTATAAAACATTAAATATTTAAATATTTAAAAATTAAATATTTAAGTAATAAGACTAATAACATGTTTTAAAAATAGTGGCCTATACTAAACAATAGATAATATCATGGAATTAAAATGTAAGAAAACAAAGATTTATAAGTCATTTTCAATAACTGGCTCTTGAAACCAGAATATTTTTGATTCATTAGGACTTTATGACAACCAACTCAAGGGAGAGCTGAGGTATGTATCAAAGAGTGTTAAATAAAAAATAAAAGGGTATACAACTCCTCCCAGGCCTATGGTTTTAATCAGCAATTTCACATTGAGGACTATTTATCTGTACTTAGCAAGTTTTATGCAAGGTTTTGTTTGTATATTAGTTTTAGAGCCCCTAGACTAATTTTGCATTTTAAGAAAGGTCAATGAATATAGAAGGAAGTGGGTTAAAGGACAAATTGGTCAAAACTGAGGCATGAAACCATAAGACTTCCAGGAAAGAGAGAAACTGGTTCAATCAATAAAGAGAAACTTGCAAGATCAGATGCTTGGAGACAAATTTAAAAGATCCATTACCCTTGTACAGTACTTCAGGTAAGAATCTGGGAGATCTGCCAAACAAAAATTCTGCTCCGAGGTCTACTAGTTATAGAGTTAAAGTCCCCTGTATTTGGAACATTTTATTTCCTAACCCAGCATGGTTACTTAAGAATGGGAAAAAAATGATATAGAAGAGATCTCCAGTTTAAGCAATCTGGCTGACAAACCATATTATAACAATTTCATTTTGTATATAAGCATTCTAAAAATGAGGCACAGAGCACAAATTTTGTACTGCCCCAAAACATTAAAAAGTAATACAGATTTAGAACATCCATGACAAAGAACAAACAAATGGCAAAAATGAAGATAATGAAAAATACTCGTTCCAAAATAATTCATATTTATTTTATAATCTATTTCAAAATTTTCTCTTATTAGACAAATAATACACTGAAGTTAAAAAAATTATCTCAAAAGTAACTAAAAGTAGGAAAGTAGGGACCAGAGTGGTGGCACAAGTGGCAGGGCATTTGCTTTGCTTGAGCTAGACTAGGATGGACAATGTTTCGATCTCCCGGCATCCTTTATGGTCCCCCAAGCCAGGAGCGACTTCTGGGCACATAGCCAGGAGTAATCCCTGGGCATCACCAGATGTGGCCCAAAAACAAAAAAAAAGAAAAAAAAGTAACTAAAAGTAATCATATTTGATAGAATGAAAAAAATAGAACAAAAACATGATTTTAGCCTAATAGTGCATTGATATAGGTTCCGAATACAGTTATCTTGCATAAATGCAAAATTCTGTATTTTTATTTTTTCTTTAAAAACTTTTCTTCAGAAAAATTACTAAACATTTTCTAAAACAAATATGCTTTAGTAAAACTTTATGTAATATAAATATCCTTTTTACTATTTTATCTGTTTACATAAATACTTGACTATCTGCAGGTGCCTGAATATGTTTACTTGCTTTACCAAAACAACAATGCTTTTCTCTGTTTTTAATAGTCCCTCAAATCTTCTTTTTAAGTTTTAGTCTAATTGCTGCTTCTTTGTTTTAGACTAAGTGCTGCTTCCTCATTAACTTCACACCATTTATTCATGCCTGTATCTGACCAGCTGACATTAAAATGTCTGCCTTTGCAGAATGCATTTAACATTATGGTAGTTTGACCTTTGATCTATTTTGTCCTTTCCCTACTTCTTTAAACTATTTCAGCACATCCAATTTTATGCTCAAGGGCTTTCAAGATTCATAACAACATCTTGAGCTTGGATATCATCTTATTTACAACATGCTTTCAGCACATCCATATAAAATAGGCAAATAGCCCATTCCAGATCCACTTCTCATAATTTAGATTCACCTATATGTCCCTTCTCTTTACTCAATAAAAGTCCATCTTTTTCCTGCTTGGCTTGTCTCCTGGCCATAGTTGTCTCAGCAAAATATGTAGCTAAGCTCAGCTGCCACCATTCTAGTTGTAAAACTACACACATCTGCTAGTTAGCCTCTCTTTGTTGGCCTTTTGCAAATTTTGAAGTTCTTTGTAGTAAGTAGATTTTTAAATAAGTATATGCCAAGTTTTCTTAAAATATTTTTTAAAAATGTGTTCGAATGCATTTCTTCAGCAAATCATATACTAACTCTGTTCTAGAATTCCTAAAATATTAAATGAAGGAATCATTTTTAATGTATAGTATATTTGATATAAACCATCAGGAAGATTATATGAAAATTTATAATTAATTGCGATCTAAACCACATAGACATGATCAGAGATTATTTTTGCATTTAGAAAATGGGGGAGAATAAGGCAGTCAGACTCAGTGGTGCTCAGGGTTATTCCTGATTTTGTCCTCTTAAATGACTGTGGTGGTGATGTTAGGGATGCTAGGGCCAGAACACGCAAAACAAACAGCTTACCTCCATTACTATCTAATCCTGAACATTTTTGTCTAAAGATAATATAAATTATTTTAATGTTTTATCAAGAAATCAGTTACCTGATTTGTCTGTATTCAGAAAGTTAGCCATGTTATGGCAAATACTGATACCTGGGTATTCTTTTTTTTTTTTTTGTGGTTTTTTTTTGGGTCACACCCGGCAGTGCTCAGGGGTTATTTCTGGCTCCACGCTCAGAAATTGCTCCTGGCAGGCACAGAGGACCATATGGGGCGCCAGGATTTGAACTGATGACCTCCTGCATGAAAGGCAAACGCCTTACCTCCATGCTATCTCTCCGGCCCCTACCTGGGTATTCTTACTGCTGGGTTAGGGTGGGTTAAGTACAAAATACTTCATTGTTAGCTAAGACCACTAAAACCCAGAAATCTGCGCATTTGAGCTGCCAAATATACCTGCCATTAAACCTCACTGTGAATCCTAGTACATACTCTTAATGCAGATTTTTGTTTGCTTGCTTTTGTTTTACGTGTTACTCTTAGCTCAGTTCTTAATTATTTTTGCTAGAGATAAAACCTGGGTCTCCAGCATGCTTAATATCCTTTTAGTTATCTTTGTGGCTTCTAGTGTAGGCCTTAACAAGATAAAAGGTACAATATAATTGAACTATTAAACATAAATAAGTTTGCTAGATAGTAATAAAAAAAGCTTTTAGAAAGATATAAAAAGAAGTGTCATGATTTTTAGGAGAGATATTATAAAATATATTAAAAGTATAAATCTGACATAACTTATAAATAGCTTCTAACAGTGGAAACAAAGCATACGAATATAGTTACATATTTTTATGTAATTGATAACAGGCTACTATAATATTGGGTAAATAAATATTAAGATAATATTTAGTCTTATTTATGAAAACTATAAAATCTCTGGGCCCGGAGAAATAGCACAGCGGTGCTTGCCCTGCAAGCAGCTGATCCAGGACCAAAGGTGGTTGGTTCGAATCCCGGTGTCCCATATGGTCCCCCGTGCCTGCCAGGAGCTATTTCTGAGCAGACAGCCAGGAGTAAGCCCTGAGCATCGCCGGGTGTGGCCCAAAAACCAAAAAAAAAAAAAAAAAAAAGAAAAATATAAAATCTCTTAAATTTGAGTATTTTATTAGTTATGAAATTCATGTCTGCTGTGGCACTGGATTCTAAAATAATTCTAATACTTCTATATTTGGAAAGGAAAGATTTTAAACTTTGAGCTGCCAATGGATTTATTCAAAATTATCTGTTAACCAAAAACTAGGTCAATAAAGTAAGTGCTTGTGTTATTTTCTACTATTCTAAAAAATAAGCAAATCTGTCACATTTCTTAGATGTAAAATTTATTAAAGGTAAAAGATAACGATAATCAGTAAAAGAAATCTGCTCTGGCAAAGCTCTGAAAGTCAATTTGTTTTCATACTAACCAGTAATATTACTACTCAGGATATACTCTCAGAACACAAAAGTCCTATACAAAAATGCCCTCTGCACGCCTATGATCATTGCCACTCTATTTACAATAGCCAGAGTGTGGAAACAACTCAGGTGCCCGAAAACAGATGAGTGGCTAACGGAAGTGTGTTATGTCTCCATAATGAAATGAAGTCATGAAATTTGCCTATACATGGATGACATGGAGGTTATTGTGCTGAGTGAAAATAGGCAGCAGGAGAGAGTCAGACACATAATAGTTTCACTCAGCCATGGGACTTAAGAAAAATAAAAGATAAAAAATAAAAAGATAAAAAAAATAAAAAGAGACAATAGAGATGAGGGATGGAAGGATCAGCCTATGATATAAATCTTACCACAAAGTGTAGTGAGTGAAGGTAGAGAAATAACTACACTAATGACTACTACTATGACAATGATATTGAAAGAGAAATAGAATGCCTGTCCCAAAGACAGGCAGGCATTGAGGAAAGAAAAAAATTGAAAACATTGATGGAAGGAAAGTTACACTGGTGAAGGGTGGTATGCATTAGTCTACTGAAAACCAACTACATTTTTGAAACCATAGTGCTTAAATAAAAATTTTTAAAAATTGTTTATTTTCAAACATTGGCATTTCTTTTGGCATCTCCCCGTTTCTCCCTTTGAAAATCTAATAACAACATATGTGTCCTTCACAACTTTGAACATTCTGCTATTTTATAACTTCCTCAATGTAATATCCTCTCTACTGAATAAAATCTGAAATGTATTTCAGCTACCAGTTAAATATAGTGTTTATTTTTCTTCTTGGCTAAAAAAATATTAATGGCATAAGGTGTTACCTTACCACAATGATCCTACAGCAAATTGAACAGATATTTTCAGGATTAATACCTGTTTTGCTAGCATAGTTAACAATGATATCTTCAAACTAAATCAAATATTCTATAGAATTTTAAAGTGCAGTGTTCTCTATAAAAATAATTCAGGATTGTAGAATGTATGGCTTACAGTTAGTTATGTGAAATTATATGTTCTGGCCCTAGATTTACATGTTAAACCACACATGTATACTTTTCATAGGAAATCTCTACCTCTATAGTTTATCATGAAGATGCTGTATTAAATATCAACATGATACTTGGCATAAAATTATTTCCAAAGTCTTCAATTAATTACTAAATATATCCTTATGTGCTCAGAAGATAATATAAATAATATAAAATATTTTCTCACTGATGCTCTTTCATCAAGAGAGTTATATGTGATATTTTAAAACTAAAATGAAAATAATATTTTATATGTAAGTTCAACACATGATTCTAATCTAAAAACAATTATGGAAGTCTAAAAACAATTATTATCTAAGTTTTTTATAAGGGTGATTGTAATAATAATCCCAAATTTTCTAACTTTAAAAGATCATCCTGTGTTGAAATGTTATCATGTATCTTCTAATGAAGTTTCTACTTCCATTTATTTTATTATAGATTCTCAATTTTTATTTTATATTTATCTTATTTCTTTACTATGTATTATTATGCTATATTTGGAGATGCACCATATTTTTATGTCATTTGGAGTTTTATCTTTGACAATGACTTTTATTATAGCATATTGCTGGTATTTTACAGCAAATCTATATTATGACTCCTTAATTTCAGAAGTTTAGAACCAAGTGCCTATAGCATGTAAATTTTCATGCAATATAAATTTTCATATAACAAAAAATAATTAGCTATTAAAATTATAGCATAAATTAGCTATTAAAATATTAGCTATTTTCTTATACTTTTCTGTGATCTATAATGGTAAAGAATGCAGTGTTTGCTTTATCTTAATAAACAAATAATTTAAGACACAACTTCAAATATGCCCCCAAACACACTTATAAATGCACATAGATAGATCAACTAACAACTTTCATTTCCCTAAGTGTTCACCATCTCAATAATAGGAAAACTTAGAAAGATCTGATAACATGAGTTATCCTTGACTTCTTTTCTTATATTCAAATTCTATGAAAAATTAAACTAAACATACTATCTGAATCTCAATACTTCTTATAATAGTTTTCTTTGCACTTTAGACACATCCACCACCATTTTAATAAATATTAAATTTATTTAGTGTTAGTATAATTCTTGTTTATATTGAATAATATATTACTTGAATAATGTATAATCTCCATAGCATTATCATTAAATAACATTATTAAACATAACTGATTCAAATCCACTCACTTATTTTCCTACAGTAAAGTATGGTTCTTTCCAAAATACATAGAAATCCAGGTGAACAAGTTATAGTTTCTATAATGTATCTTACTAATGTATACTCTTTCTCACAATTTTCTAGTTTTACTTCTTTATAAATGTATTTTTAAATATGTCAAATATAATCCTAACTTATATCTAATGCATTTATTCCTTATTGCAGTGATCATGTTCAGGGCCAAGATTCTGAAAAGTACTGCATTAATGTCCTCTTATGAATACAGTAAATCTACACTAAAATATAGCAAAATTTATATATAAACCGGCATAAAGTCTGAATAAACAGGTTTTCTTCCTCCTCCCCAAATACAAAAAATATAAGAAATTCAATTGGAGCTCACAAACTGGAATTGTGAATAGCTTTCTAAATAGGAAATTTGACTTATAAATCAGGATTTGGAGATGTTTGCGCTAAAAACTTCAGTTTTTTTTATGCTATAGTACAACATTTCGAGGGGAGATAAGAAAATAGATTATAAATAAGGTTAAAAGTTATTGGCAGGCAGCAACTTTGTCATCTTTCAGGATTTAATGATAGCAGCAAAGATGCCAAATTATATATGACTCTTCTTTGTAATACACAGTGAGGGAAAGTCCTTAAGGAGAATCAAACTCACCCTTAGAAAATAGCTGAGCTATTGGAGGAAGAAAGACAATTATCAAAATTGTTTCTTCCAGGTAGAAAAATACACCCAGCCCTAACTACATCCCATGTAGCAACTAGCAAGTAAACTATGTCCTAATGTCAGTAAATTCCCTTTTGACTTCCCAAAATCATAAGCCAGATACACAATCTCTTTTGCAGTCAGAATTAACTCTTTGCAAACTCTAGGGTGCATACACTTTTATCTCTATAATGTAGACTCCGTTAAGTAGAAAAATTTTAAACTATTGTATAGGCCTATCCATACTCAGTGTGAAAGACCTTCTAGGCAAGAATGATAGTGAATCTCTACCTTTATCCCACGTCTACCATCACATGGCACCATAGCTGTTGCTACCCACTATATTCACAGAGCCTCAATAGCCACCAGACTGATTAATCATGTTACTTTAGTTTCTTCTAGATATAAAAACTACTAACCTAATAGTTGTATCATCCATGATCACTTGACTTCCATGTCAAAACCAATGTGCAATACTTGAAATTCTTCATGGTTAAAAAATTCACAAAAATGTAAAACCCCCGTTTCCTGGCATCCTTGACCATGAATGTCTAGTCATTGCTCAGGTCTGCTCATACAAGAACCCATAATCTAAGTCCTTACTTGGCACCAAACTTAGTGAGATTAGTGAGAAGTTAGAGGAGTTCCCCTACATTTGGAGCAAGACAAGTGTCTAGGAAAAACACAAGTATAATATTGCTGAGTGTACTATATTAAGAAGCCTTTAGGACTATAGTTTAAAGATGGTTATTAAAATGGGAACAATGGAAATTGATTTCAAAAATATGATAATTTTTGAAAATGAGTAAAATCCAAGCAGAAATATTAGAAATATAGGAGATGGGGAGATAGTATAGTGGATAGGTCACTTGTCCTTCACACAACCAAACCAGGTTTGATACCTGGTATCCCATATAGTCCTATGATCACCTTAAGTTCAGAGTCATAAATAATTCCTGAGCACCATGCGGTATGACCCCCCCCCAAAAATAACAAAATATCCTAAGGAAATAAATTATGTGCTTAAGTTTTATATATGTATATATATACATATATATAGCTTAACAGAAGTAGAAAACTCAACAGAAGTCAAAAGTTGATTCAGTGGACTCTATTAGTAGAAAAAGCAATTAAAATATCTGAAAAATAAATAAGGAAATGAAAATAACAGAAAAGCCTAATGAGATAATATTAAGAGAAGCATATCAATACCACAAAGTATTCAGACAGTGAAGGGGGTCAGGCAAGAGAATTTGTATTTGAATAATTGTTGAAAACATCATCAAACTGGAAAGTAAACAGATGTTCAGCTGCAGGGAGATGAGAAATCTAACAAAACAAACAAACAAACAAACAAAAGCAAGGCATTGTAATTAAAATAGGAAATAAAAGAGAATTTAAGTGTATCAAGAGGATTGAAGTTAAATATAAAAGAACACACATGAAACTTATCAACAGAAAATTAGAAGACCACAACGGAATAGTATTATATATTCAAAATGTTGAATAGACATAAGTTCCTACCAAGAAGATTATCATTCATCTCAAGGAGAAAAAGCATCTTAGAAAAAGATGCAATTAGAAAAACTCATCACCACTAAAACTCCCCTGCTAGAAAGTCTAATGGGACTTCTGTTAAAGAAAAATAGACTCTAATTAGTAGTTGTAAAATACTAAAAGCAAACAAACAATAAAAATTACATCTAGAGAGATAATACATCAGGTAGGGCACTTACTTTGTACTCAGCATAGTTATGCCCGAGCAGAAGTGGTTCCTGATGCAGAGCCAAGAGTAAACCCTGAGCACTACCAGGTAAGTCCCATTTGCCCCAATCAAAAAAAGAAAAAATGACTATAAGTTATCTTGGACTGATATAATTGAACAATTCAAGCTGGCTATTTTTTTCAATACAATATTGCTCCCACTCTTGTTCTCAACACTTGAGTTATTATTTAAACTGAGACATTAAAAAGTCAGTAGGGCAAGAGGAAATTGGAGTCATCCATGTGTGGAAATGGGCACTGGTGAAGGAAATGTACATTGTATGCCAGAAACTCAATCATGAGCAACATTGGTGTTTAAATAAAACAATTAATAAAATATAGGAAGCATATCAAAATCAAATGTGTATTTAAATAGTAGAGATAAGGGTATTTCACACACCCTATCAGAGAGCAAATTTTAAGTAGAATACTGATACAGTTTCCTATTCTATATTTGCCTATGATGTCCTCTACATCTAGAATCACCCCAACTGTTTTAGTCTATTCTTTTCTGGGCACATTTTTGGCTGCCTATTTGTTTATTTAGGCCTCCACTGATTTTCTCAAGGCCCTATTCTAAACTCGGTGTTGGATTTTTTAATATGGGGATGGCCTCCCCACCACAAAAATAATGGTTGATAAATAGAGATATTGCAATAATATATCTTTAGTACAAGAAAAGATGACATCTTCTTTTGCAACTTGGATGGATCTAGAGTATTTATATTAAACAAAGTAAATAAGATAAATTAAAAATACCAACTGATATTAGTTTTATGTGATATCTAAAAAAAATCATACAATGGAGTGGACAAAGCAAGTGAAATTAATTGGATTTGGATTCTAATTAACAAAAATAAGATTTCATAAAGTGTGGAAAAAGTTATAATAGTGGAGTTGTGGCATAGGACTTAATACTATGGTGGTAGATATGATATAGAAAATTCTATTCCATATATATATATATATAGCCTGAAATTAAAATTACATCAATTAAGAAAATAAAAATAGGTAAAAATAAACTAGAAATAGAGACGTTGTTAACTAATACTTTCAACTGTTTTACTGAATATCACAAAGATATTTTGGAAAATAAATCTTATTTAAAAAGAATGTTTATCTACTAGATATTTGCATAGCTTATATATTTTAGGTTACTACCATTTTACCTTCAGAGAGTACCCTTAGATTTCCTGGACTAAAACAGTTTTCATACCCACCGCACTCTCAATCTATTGTAATATATTTATCTACCTTTGTTTCTAAACTATTGTGAATATTATATATATGGTTATGGTTATGTATTGATATTGATTTTATGACATCTAATGATAAAGTTACTTCAAAAAGAAAAAATATAGCTGTGCTTTATTCTGGCTTGAATAAGCTTGGACATATGATAAAATACCTGCCTAAGATAAAGGCATATATAAATTAATTGAAATAATTTTAATAATTTCCCACAAAGCTTTTCAGAAATATTGCTGTAAAATATAATAAAAGCCCAGTATTAATATGGGAAAACATACATCAACAATTTTAAAGTACCATTTGATACTTGTTTTTTGCTGTTAAATTTTAAAGAGGAGCAGTTTTGATGAATGGAAACATGTCTTACATATCTTACTTTTTTAGATTGTGTGACCTGAAGAACTTATTTAATATCTGTCTGAGTTGAATCTATGTTTCACCTTTAATAGAATAGCTTTTACTTACATGGCATAAAACACATACACTGGCTCAAAACAGTGTCTGTCTCACTGAAATTGTGTAGATTTGCTTATTACATTATTATCCCCATTTGTTTTTTAAAGTATTTAATAAGTGATATTCCATAACTATTCAAATTCTTTTGTACCCTTCCTTATATTATGGGACACATCATAGATAAGTCTGAATAATATGAAAGTAGACTATTAAACTCAAATATCATACAACTGTTTGAAGTGGAGAAACAATGTTAGAGACCCTGTCTAATCCTGTGGATGTAGGCACAGTGCGACTTGAATCCCAAATGCTTCCACAATCCTTTTGCTCTCAGTGGAAAAGAAATAAAGCAAGTGCTAGGTTTACTGTTAAGTGCTCAGTGATTCCCTGATGAATCAAATTAGATTAGTCACAGTCTTTTTCTGCCTCCAGATACACAAACAGATGCAGAGAAGCTCACCATATGAGATTTTTTTGGGTTTTATAATTTTTTTTTGTTCTCTTTGTCATTTTTCCTCTCAGTCTTAGCTTCTGAACCCTAAAACTGCCAATTTAGCTGCTTTGGAACAGGTGGATTAATGATGATTTTATGAAACATGTGGATAATGTGGCTTTTATTTGGGGTTTGTTTAGATTCATCTAAAAGAGGAATTGCCTCTGCTTTTATTACAGCTGCTCCTCTACTCTGTTTAACTTTAGACACCACAGGAAGAAGCAGTAGGGAGTAATAACAAATAATTATTTTCATTTAGAACAGCAAGATATTCTTAAAAAAAACTAACCAATCTCCACCCCCTCTCTTACCATCTGGGGAGAAAATAAATCCTAATAAAATTTGATGAAAATTTTTCACTTCATTTTTACAGTTTGTAGTCAGGATTTACACAACACAGTAAAAATCATTTGGAATTAAATTATCATTAATTTTATATAATAAACAATACAAATAATGACAGCAAATAAAATAGAATTCAAATTCTATTCATCTGTCCATTAGCCAGAGTCAGTTCTTGAACATATTGAATTTTCCTATTCATCTCTATGATAAAGAGGACTTACCACAAGAGTGTATTTTATATTTTCCATTTTTTTCACTGAAAGAGAACTACAAAAGAACCACTCTAAAGTAAGATTAAATATTTTAGAGCCTTATTTTCATACTTCAAGGCATCAAATTGACCAACCATTTTCCCATTAATAGTAGTAGTACCAGAAATATCACAATATCAAAAATGAGTCAACCAGACTTAATTTAAACATAAACCAATGATTCTCATGTAAAAAACAGCTACATATTTTATTCACTACCTAAATATTTCTAGTATGTAACCAATAAGGGTTGAACGAATGAATAGTAGAATCACAGTTTTGATTCTAACATCTCAATAATATTGAAAGTTGATGACTCATTATCAAAGCCATTCTTATTGCTAGTTGAGGGTAAAAAAAACTCTCACTTTTATTATTTTACAAATTTTACGACTGGAGAATAATTCCTTATATTATGTCTAGCCTGAATCACTGTCAAGTGTAACAATGTTGTCTAAAATAAAAAAATTAACAGGACAGCTCATACTTTGAACAAGTTATAAGTTGTTAAAAATCATAACTTTCTTTCAGTTGGTTTTAAATTAAATTAAATTAAATTAAAAAATTGGTTTATAATGTCCAAATATGCTGCAACTCTACTAAATAACATTAGATAATTCAACTATCATGCATTATGTTTCTATCCACAGTCACTTTCACTTTATAGAGACTTTCACTTATATATATTATATGTGTGTATGTGTATATATACACAGCAGGCAGTGCTCAGAGGTTATTCCTGGCTCTACACTCAGAAATCACTCCTGGCAGGCTCGAGGGACCATATGGAATGCCAGGATTCGAACCACCATCCTTCTGCATGCAAAGCAAACACTTTACCTCCATGCTATGTCTCCAGTCCCCACACTTATATTTTTTAATCATTTCACATCCCATGTATGATAACTTTGTCAGTGATGTAATATAAGTACATCACTTCCATTTTGATACATACAACTATGAAGCACTTTGTACTTGTAATTAAACTGAAGTTAACACTTGCCATATTTTTAAACACTGAATTTAAATTTTGGGGCTTGACATATATAGGTAAGGTCCAAAAATACTTGGTTAATATACTCCTGGAAAATTATGTCTTAGTTTTTATTGCACAAGTTGAATAGAACATATATATCTTAAGATAATGTTTTTCAGCCAATGTTTATATAAACCAAAATATAACTTCATGTCTCCAAAATACAATGACTTAGCTTTTAACAATGTGACTTGATAAAAAATTTTAGCATTTCATTTAAATACATATACTTTAATGTCGTAGTCACTTTCAAATAAATGGAAAAATGTATCAAATGTCACAATGGGTATTATTTACAAGGAAGCATGTTACCAGCAAAGAATACAGGAGTCCATTGCAAATATATCTGTGTCATTGAAGAGCCTGACCTAGGTGCCTAGATTTCATATTTGCCCCCATTTGTAGTAAATATTCTAATAACATCCAGAGTAGGGGTGGAGTGGTAGCTCAGCAGTAGGATGCTTGCCTTACACGCAGCTGACAAAGGACAGACTTTGGTTTGATTCCCGGTATCCTGAAAAGTCCCCCAAGACCCAGGAGCGATTTCTAAGCACAAAAGCAGGAGTAACCCCTGAGCATCTCCTGGTGTGGCCCCAAAACCAAAATAAATAAATATATAAATAATAAATAAATAAATAAATAAAACATCTAGAGTAGTATCCATTAGAAAAAAAATTGATAAATGATAATAATAGATGATACTCTCCATTAAAACTATTTGTTAACTAACCATATTAAATTTAGATTGATTGTTATAAGTAACTGATTTTATTATATTACATTACACTCATTTTATGCTATTCATTGTCCTTATTGATTGGTAAAAAGAAAAATTATTCTTGTGTAAATATTTGTTACATAAACCACATAAATTTGTGTTTTAGTTAGATTTCAGGAAGTTCCTTGAATATTTGGGACTAAGATATACTATAATTCAATTTTTTTCTCAAAGGAGTACAGAAACACACCTTTACCACATCTCATCATGACTTGCGACTAATATAAGAATACTGAAAATGTATGGCAAACTAGAGGCTTATATTTCTATTTTAACACTTTCTGTGCATTATGTTTAGTGACTTAAAATAAACCTCATTTTTTCTTCCTGGCATTTTCTCATGTGCTCCAAAAGAGAATGTTGTCATCCTGTTTCTAGGAATTATGACATAAAATATTTTATTGACTTACTAATCATAATGAAACAGAAATAAAAGACAAAAGTTCTTATGTGACTGGGCTTGCTCTCTTAACTATCATGAGGTGGGGCCATGTCTGGCAATGCTCAGGGGTTACTGTGCTCAAAAATATGGCTTAGTGGACCATGCAGAATGTTGGGGCTCAAACACAGGTCAACCACATGTGAAGGAATGCCCTATCCCCTGTGCTACTGCTCTGGCTCCATTTTTTTAATATTATAATAATTTTTATTTTGACCAAAGTGGATTACATATCTTTCACAGTAATATTTTAGGTACATATTAACATTGAATCAGGGGATTTCCATCACCAAAGTTGACCTCCTTTCACCCCCATTACCAGATTGCACCCTGGCCCCATTTTAACTTTTTTTTTTTTAATGTGATCATGTCTCCAGTAGTTTACACTCTCAGAAAGAAAGATCATGCAGGTCTGGGATTCAGTCCAAAACTTGAGTCCGCACTTTTTGACCCCACTCTCATATTTACTAAAAAATAGATTAATCATAAATATTTGGGCAAGAAATATATGCTTATTTTTGAAAATAAACAAGTTTGTGGATAAATGGCATGCAATATTTTTGTGACAAGCTGAGTCCTGCAATGCAAATAAGTCATTAAGGGAGAAAATACTATTGACTACAGATTTTCTTTTGACATTTACTGAAAACTATTGATGCTAATATTTATTTATTTATTTATTTATTTATTTATTTATTTATTTATTTATTTATTTTAAATTTCTTTTTTTTTTGTGGTTTTTGGGTCACACCCGGTAGTGCACAGGGGTTATTCCTGGCTCCATGCTCAAAAATTGCTCCTGGCAGGCACGGGGGACCATATGGACGCCGGATTTGAACCGATATGACCTTCTGCATGAAAGGCAAATGCCTTATATTTATATTTTAATGTTGATGTAAACAGTTTTGCCATTTCTTTGAGTGACTAACTTGTCTTTTATGTGTATCTTGATCTTCTAATCACCTTATCATGATTAAGGCTCTGTCTACTCTTTATTGATACATTCTATTCTATTTTAGAGAACATACAACACGTAAATTGTTTTATTAATTTATTCATAAGAATGCCACCATATACTGGAAAATAGGAACAATTGGTGTTCCCACCATTCAGTTGATGTCTGGAAGATCTTATAATTGCAAGATCTGATGATTATAAAGGTGGTAAAATGAATTCATTCTTGACTCCATAAGCTATTATGTTGACTTTGAACAAAATTATTTTTTCTCTGCAAATGAGAAAGTTGACATAAATTATGCCCAAAATTATATTTCTATAATAAATATTTATGCACTGAATTTTAAAATTTTAAATTAAACATTTATAATCATGATGTTTCTATGTATTTATGCAAACTTTACTCAGAAAATAATAAATGTAAACTAGAATTCCCACTTTATTTAATTATTATATGTGTTATGTACATATTTATCCATGTGCATATTTTTCAAAATATGCAAAAATATATGCATATTTTTCTTATATTTATTTTTATCATTAATGTATGAACTTTTATATTATTAGGGCCTTATTCTATACATATTTTAAAACTGTACATTTAATTATTTATATATATATAAAACCTCAGGGTTACTCCTGGTTTGGCGCTCAGAAATCCCTCCTGGCTTGAGGGACCATATGGGATGACAGGGATTGAACCACGGTTCGTCCTACTTCAGCCGTGTGCAAGGCAAATGCCCTACCACTGCACCATCCCTCCTGGCCCTTAATTTTATATTTTATTTTAAAAATTAAATACTATGCTAAATTCATCAAATTTCAATTAAAATAATATACTCTTCAAAGTTAGCATTTTATTAAGAGTAGCTTTGACTGAATCCCATTAGTCTTGGAATATAATCTTCATGTATTATAAATATACTAATTAATTTATTAGTGGATTAACACTGATATTTCCTTTATACAATACTTTTTTAAACATAGGTATGCCAGCAATGAATAAGAAAAATAAAACATTTTATGTAATTTTTAAATAACAAAATGTTTAGTTATTTATGCTGTATAATCAACTATAGATGGAATATCAGCAGCCCTCACTGATCTGTCAATAAACCAACATTTCACTGTTTTTAAATTGTCAAACAAAATTGTCATCTTCCCTCTAGAGGCTTAATAAATGTGTCTCTGTATATTAAAGAGGTTTCTTAGTTTTCTGTAGTACAGATTCTAATAAAATATTTTGATAATTGCCTTTATATAAAGCTATTTACAGCTCTGGTCATTTGGTCCTCAAAGAAAGTTATGTTATTAAACCAAAGGACTTAACATGAAAGCATAAAATATTTTTATTTAGCAGTTTTATATCAAGGAATAATGGAGCCTTTACTTCTTTACATCTGTGTAACAAAGGTCTCAAATTTCTTTAAAAAATATCCAATTGGAGAATAACAATCTGCATTTTTAACTGACATTTTTTCCAGAAGTTTTCGAATATTCTCTAAACTTATCTCCCCCCATACACACATACACACAGAAATCTAGACGTGAAGCATGCTATGACATTGTGCTAGTTTAAATTTCTCTTTTGAAATGAACATCATAATGCACATTTAAATATATATTTCACCATGAAAAACAAAATTTTTAAGCACAGTATTTGGAGATACTTTATACAAATATGAGATATGCACACACATATATATGTATATATAATAAATATAAATACCCTGGAAATGTGTATATGATGTGGATATAAAAACTATATCAGGGGCTGGTGAGGTGGCGCTGGTGTCTGCCTTGCAAGTGCTAGCGAAGGAAGTACTATGGTTCGATCCCCGGCATCCCATATGGTCCCCCCAAAGCCAGGGGCAATTTCTGAGCACTTAGCCAGAAGTAACCCCTGGGCATCAAACGGGTGTGGCAAAAAAAAAAACAAAAAAGAAAAAAAAAACTATATCCACTAGTGATTTCTTGTGTCAGGCAGATATTTGACGCCAGAAGAACTCATATGGCTCTCATGTAAGCTACGATAGATGATACTATCTTTGCTTGTACAGAAAATATTTGTAGTGTCCTTTACCCTTTGCTATTCTAATTGGAAACAGTACTATGATAGAAAGAAAAGCCATGCCCTTGTGACTCTTGATGGGCTCACAGGGAGGTAAAATAGAAAAAGGTGAGGTTCATTTTATAACATAATAGAGCTTTATTGCTAGTATTATAGTGATGACTTAGTGTTAGTTTAGGGTAACTACTCTTTGTTTAAATCACACTTTCTATATAATATTTTGATATTGTAGCACTTATGATTATTGATTATTTCTTTTTGGTGGCACAGAGTATTAATCCCTCTGTATCACAAGTGCACTCTATCACTGTTCTACATCATTGTCCTTAAGTATTTTATCTTATGTTAATTTTAGTTATGCCTTTCATTAGTATAAAATGACTTGCCAATTTTGCCCTGAAACTATTCTATACATTCATTTATTCAATATTAAATTATTTGTTGAGTTTTATATTGATGCCTTTATTTCTTATTCATAGAATTACAAGAATGATATTATAAAAACTATTTCAATTTGATGTCTATTTATAATTGACAAGTTTTTGTCAGTTTTGTCAACATTGCTCCATCACACATAAATAAAATTCAACCTCTTGATAAGGTGCTTGCCTTGCATGTGGCTTATTTAGGCTCAATTCTCTGCGTCCCATATGATCAATACCACAAGTGATACCTTAATGTAGAACCAAGACCATAGACAAGTGTAGCCCAAAACAAAATAAATAAATAAAATCCAACCTCCAAAAAACTACTCTTTCTGTACTTAGATATTATAGTCCTTGCTGAATAATGTAACATTTTCTGATATAGCCCTTCCCAAAACACACTGTCTTTTAAACTTTTATTGATAATTAAATGTTTTCACCAAATAGTACTTTTCAGTCACTAAATAGAAAATCTATATAGGAATTACTCCTGGCAAGCTTGAGGAACCATATAGAGTGAAGGGTTCAAATCTGGGTTGGCTACATATAAGACAAGTGACTTACCTATTGAACTATCTTACTAGCCCTTCAGGTATAAATTATTTCAATTACTTATGTCTGTGATATTTTACTTCATGCTGGCACATCAGACTGCTAGTGAAATAGCTTAAATAGTTACAGTAACAGTTCTCAATCTCCTAAATGTCAGAGTTAAAAAGAAAAAAAAAACTTTCACTGCTTATATAAGATCTTAAAAATCTAAGAAAAAATTCTGTCAGAAGTTTTCTAACATCTCCTGGGTCTCCAGATTTATGTACTGGGATGGGAATACCCTTAAATAAACGAGACACGTTCATGCAGCTGAAATGGCACAATTTATCTTCTGCAAACTATGGGAGTGGGAGATCCTGAATAAATCAAGGTTTGTGAGGAAATACAGGATAATAGATCCTGGAGAGACCACATACAATTGTACTACTAGAACTATACAAACTTTCAAAAATAAACTCTCTTTTTTTCTAGTCTCATTATTTACTTCCTTAATATTCTGCTTCATTATGTATAGTATCTTAATACTTTTATTTGTAGATTTATGTGTATATTTATGTATTTTATATCTTTCCTTTCCAGAATGAAAATTTTTTAAGGATAAGACTTTTTATGCTTTATTCACTATGACAAATTCAGATCCTTAATAGCAAAAGCTCTTTCAAGAACCAGTACAAAGGGGCCCAGGAAATAGCACAGTGGTAGGGCCTTTACCTTGTATGTAGATGACCCTTGAGGGATCCAGGTCAATCCCCCGCATTTCATGTGGTTTCCTGAGCCTGCCAGGAGGGATTTCTGACCACAGAACCCTGAACACTGCCGGGTGTGATCCAAAAACCAAAAAAAAAGAAAAGAAAAATTACATCGTTATCAAAAAAAATAATGATCTGAATTAATTAGCTTCTCTTATTTTTCTTTTTTGGTGTTTGGGTCACACCTGACTGCACTCAGGGATTGCTCCTGGCTCTACACTCAGAAATCGCTCCAGGCAGGCTTAAGGGACATATGGGATGCCGGATTCGAACCACCGTCCTTCTGCATGCAAGGCAAATGCCCTACTCCATGCTATCTCACCAGCCCCAGCTTCTCTTATTTTTATGGCACTACTATTCTCCTTGATTTGAATTATTATAAACCTAAGTAAATGTTCTACTTTAAAAATGATAGAATATAATAGATTGCACTTTATTGGAAAGTGTTTCTTTTTGTGGTATGCATCACACAGAATTGAAATGAAGCCTTTCATTCATTAGATAAATTAAAATAAAGGGAAAAATAAAATACACGTTCCTTTCACTAATATCACATATATCTATACATGTATATCACATATATTTATGTGATTATATATAAGATATATATGTTATATATCTCATATAGACATGTGTGTATTGGGTTGAAAATGTGTCTCAGTGATGTAGTGCATGCTTTACAACTATGAGACTTAAATTTGAACATCAACCCTATAAAAAGAAGTATATATACAAATATATTAAGTGTAATAGTTACAATTGGATTTATCATATATTTTTGTTAGAAATTCAACATCGCTTTCACATTTTGAGATTGGTCTCAGAAAAATACACTCTCCACAACTGGACAATTCATTTCTAGGTTTTGTACTCATAAGAAATAAAAATGTATATAATGTTATGTATAAAACTTTTACTTTTAAAACTATAAAGTTACTAATAAATCTGGAAATAGACCCGATGTCATCAATAAGAGATAAGAAAGTGGTTATATTCATACTCTGGTTAGTACTAAGGATAAAAACAAACTACTTAATACAATTACATCTCAAAAAAGCACTAGAATACACAAAATAAGTCTTAAATCAAACCTTTCAAGTGACATGATGTGATATAAGAAACTTTTGAGCTGGAAAAATAATTAGAACTGACCATGGTGTCTCCTGGAGCAATGTACAGAAACTATTTCTAAAGGATTCCATGTATTAATTATTTTAGATTTGTATGGTAGCCTTGGTTGCAACTACCCAACAACTATTGCAGTGAAAATGTAGCTACGGGTGACAGATAAACACAAATTTTTGACTATGTTCTTCTAAAGTTTATTTTTAAAACCTTTGGATGTCCAGATAAGACTGACTGATTATAACTGTTATCAGTCATTATATTCTGTAGTGACAATAATGTTCTGTTTCTTGAGGGATTCACATAGATGTATGTGTTTGTGAGTATATATGTAAGATATGCACAGTTATTGTAGATAAAAATGTTGAAATGGAGCTACTATCAAATTGAGGTATATTTATGTCTTAGGTATATTTAAAATTCAAACTGAATTATAGATCAATATAATTAATAGAAGGTACATATGCAATAACACATTAAAGAATAAATAAGACTACAGTGTATGTTAGATAATTTTATGTTTACAATATCATTCCTTAAGTTAGTAGCTCATCAAAGTGATTGATGAAGTGTAGACACATCTTATATTTAGAAGGAAGGTTAATACACCTCATCATCTCTTTTGTTGTACTTTGGCTTTGTAGTTATTTTTTTCTGTCTCAATACCTATATTGTCAATTACTATAAATTATTAATGTTTTATACATTTAAAATTTAAAATAGATTTATTATCTTTTAAATGTTCTCACTCATGAGAAACATATACTGACTGTATATCAGGTATTTCCTCTATCTCTACAGTAATTTAAAATTTTAATGATTTTTAAATATCACGCAGTTATGTAAATTATTTTAATAGTATATCATTTTGAATGATGAACAGAAAATTAGTTTAAAAACAAATAAAATCCTTGAAAATTGACCCTTGGTAAGAGTATATAATGTCAGTTTGTTGTGAAAATCATTACCAAACATAGCAATAAATTTGCACTATTATTTCAGTGCATTTTCTGTCAAATGTGAAATGTGTAAATAAATCTACATGTACTTCCTAAATTATGTTTTGGTTATAATAGTTGCTACCTTGAAAAATTCGGTATCTAATATGATACAGTTTTTGTGCATAGATGTAAGTATTCCTATTATTAATTGAAGTTTAATAGGTTAAAATATCCCTTACAATTTATCTAATTTGAGTGGCAATGAGATAGCAGCATAGTAAATAACTATCAAGCATCATTTTTTGATAACTTACTGAATTTGAATTTGTGTACAGGAAAATATACACTTGTGATATTTGAAATATGATCACACTAGTGCATATTATATTATCCTTGATCTTGAACTAATGATACCAAAATCATTTTTAATATTTTTATTGATGAAAATGCATCACATAGTTGACATATCTGATCATAATACAATTGTTTCAGGAAGACCAAAAGCAATATGATTTAAAAAATAGAAAATTGAAATTAAAACTAAAGAGATGGGAGAGAAGAAAGGAAAATGTTCAGTGGCAAGTATATTTTTGAAAATTATTGAATCACCAATAAACTCAATAATTCACTAGCAGAAAGTTTAGTAAGCTCTTAATTTTTTTAAAGGATGAGTGTGAAAAAAATACAGTAACAACAGTATGGGTGGCAATTGTTGTTTGCATAGGCCCAGCACAATATGGGAGAAATGGAAGGGAAAAGCCTTGGCCTACTTAGAGACCTTACATGGCCTACGTGGAGACCTTATCCCTAAAATTTTCTGGCATAAGACCTACTCAGGGCTCCAGGCATATTAGGCTGTCCAACCCCGATTCATTCTTTGTGGTCCTGGTAAAATTTTTTCGCAGATTTTCGCTGTTGTTGATGTCATGTTTCTGTAAAGATTCTGGTTTATGTGCATCTTCTTCACTAAGAGTGGCTAGAGTTCCGTGTTTCTCTAATTAATATAGTTTTTACTTAACTTAGTAACTCACATAGTTCTTTCAATTGGGTTCTGAAAAGTGGCAAGATATTTAAGGAACAATTAAAAATCATAGATCATGATGTCCTAGAAAAATGTAGATATTTCAGATCTTTCAGGTTCACAGAATGAAAATCGCTTTAAAATATTAAATATAATTTTTTTGTTTTGATTTTGGGTCACAGTCAATAGTCCTTCAGAGTTTACTCCTGGAACTGAACTAAGTAATCACTACTGGTGAGCTTGGAGGATCAACATATGGATTCTGGGGATCAAATATAGGTTGGCTATATACAAAGTGAATACCCTACCTTTGGTACTATATTTCTGGTCCTAAAAACTTTTGATGTTTTGTTCATCCCCACATATAAACAAAGAAAAATATGTAGTCTTGGAAAAAGACAAATGATTGATGATTTTGTTGATATAGAGAGTATTTTAAATATCAAGGAACTAGACAATCTCTGGTGGAACAAAACTATGAGATCAGTAAAATGAGGCTGCAAAGATAAAAGAAGAAGACACTTGGGATATTCGTGAAGAGTTATTAACACTTTGTGGAACTGAGTGGGGTAGTGGGGTAAGAAGTAGCATTAAAATTATAAAATAGTATCTGGGAACTATGAAAGCTATTACCATGCTAGCCAATGAAAATATAAATGGAAAACTATTGAATACTTGACCAACTGCTGCCCCATGTCAGTGTGTATGGGTTGTACTTTTTTTTTGTTTGTTTTTGTTTTTGGTTTTGGGGCCACACCCGGCGGTGCTCAGGGGTTACTCCTGGCTGTCTGCTCAGAAATAGCTCCTGGCAGGCTATCTTTCCAGGCCCTGGGTTGTACTTTTGTATACAATTCTCATTTCATGCACAAGAAATCCCTAGATATTAAAGTCACTTGACTATTTGATATTGTAAAATATACTTAAAAATCATCACTTCTGAAGGGCAGAGAGATATTGTGGAGGGTAAGACTATTGTTCCACACACTGTCAACCTTGGCACCATTCTGGAGCCATATGCAAGAACTACCTAATATAATCAGAAGGCACAAAGCCAGAAGTTAGCCCTGAATATTTTAGGGCATGGCCACAGAAAAGAAAATGAAACTAAATTGTCATGAAGTTAAATAGGGCATGACATTATTTTAAATGGCAGTGACTTCTAATATCCAGGTTTCCAAATGTTTTTGTCTTTTGATACAGCATGTATAACTTCTGAATTTAGAGAATAGGCATAAAAAAAAAACCAGAAAGCAGACAGGAATGATGAATAAATCCATATTCTGATGCTTCCAATTCTGCTTTTGTTTGACTTGCATTAGTTTTGATGACTACTTCTAAATTAGTCTGCTCAATCTGGTGATACAACTGTACCTCCAATTGCTATTTAGCTAACAAGGAAAAAGTTTTGTCAAAATGATCTGTTCCTAGATGAATATTTTCACAGAAATTCTAGAATTTTTTGCTATAACAAAGTTCACAAAGCCTCTTCACTTGACTTTCTCACTCTCCTTCTAATGTCAAATGCTTCTGAGGTGAGAAGTGTGAGACCTTGTATCTAATAGCATCTTACTCTAAGCGGGGAAGTTGTTTAAGCGGGGAAGTTGTTTATTTCCCCCTGATCCATTATTCTGGTCTACCTGATTCATGCAAAAATACAGGCTGAAAGAAGAGAAAATATATTGAGAGCAAATTTCAAGCATTGACCATTGGACAAACTACAGTAACATCTGTCCTTCACAATACAATTTAAAAAATGAATTAGATTTCTTTCCTATACTATAGTTTAAAAGTTGCACAATATAGTCAAAACACACACACACACAAACAAAAGGAAATGTTATAATATAGTTAGGTGGCAAGGGCATTTTACTCAACAAAAAATTGGTAGCAAGCTATATATTACTAGGAAGAATGATGCCAAAAGACAAAGTTGATGGATATAATCTCCTTATGTAGTTAGTGCACAGCAGGGATAGTGGTATTTTTTTTTCTTTTCTTCTCATTTTTTTAAGGGAGACAGAAATAGAAAACTACAGGCAGGAGAGAGACAAGCATATGGAGGGAAAGGCCAAGGAAAGGATATGGCAAAGACTGAAGAGACATAAACTGTACTTGACAATTACATCTGGAGTGCCATAGAAACATGTATGATAATTTAGAAAAAGTAACTTCTTGATTACTTCAACATTTTCAAACTTTTATTTGGATTCCATTTATCTGGATGTAGAATTTCTTCATTTCTCTTGTTCTTTAAGATAAAATATAACTTTCACTTTGATATACAGTAATTGTTTTTATTCCAAGAGGATGCTATGAAATCCTCCTTAAGTTCTTCAATAACTGTATTCTGAATAATGAATGACATTCATACAAAAGAGTAAGATGCTATATTTATTGGTTAATTCTTCATTAATTGTGTTTGGCAAAATATTTACCCAGATCTGTTTAATAATTACTTTCTGTCTCAAGTGAATGATGTTACACTGACTTTACTTTATCCGTATCTCACAGACAACTGAATTAAAATGAAAAATTATAGCTTGAGGGCCCAAGAATAACATATTTTAATAGATTCTGTACAAGTATTAATTAAATGAACAAAACACTTCTGTTTTTATATATGTCTAAATTTAAGCAAATATACAATATTTGTTTAAACAGTGCTATAATTGGTACTGTATATTTTAGGTCCAATATGACATTTGACTTATTCAAATTTATTAGCATTATATATTAATAATTAAAAATCTTAATTTAATTGGTATTATACTTTGTTTTTGTCATTTTCTTCTATAATGCACTTACAAATTTTATGCACTTAATTAAGTTTTAGGGTCTACAAGTAAGATTTCTGTATATAGCTGATAGATGTTGTCATTCCATATGGCAACATATCAAAATATCAAAATCTTTTTTGTATATCTGGATATATTTTCCTATTGGATTTTATTAAAAATAAAATACCAATCCATATCATAAGATTAATATGACAGATTGCTGCTCTCTCAAATTTCTGTGTAGTACAGACACAAACAATGAACTAACTTTTAGCTTTTAATGACATTTGATCCACAGCTAATGCATCAGAGAAAGGGGACATAAATATTATAGGTTGCAAATGCAGTAATAAAATATACAGAAAACTTCCTATTCAGTAGTGGCAACAGAGAAAGCCTAACACCAGCAGCTAATCCTTGTCCCCCTATTGATTGTAGCTTCCTCATTAGATGAAATTTGAAGGCTTTTATGTGACTTGTGCTTAATTCTACAGTCAATGAATCTAATTTTATAGATCTATTGATGCATTCATTTCTAGACATTTTTTTTGGTTTGGTTTTTGGGTCACACCTGGCAGCACTCAGTGGTTTCTCCTGTCTCTACACTCAGAAATCGCTCCTGGCAGGCTCGGGGGACCATATGGGATGCCGGGATTCAAAGCACAGTCCTTCTGCATGCAAGGCAAACACCTTACCTTCATGCTATCTCTCTGACCCCTTTAAACATTTTTTTTCTTTTTTTTGGTTTTTGGGCCACACCCGGCAGTGCTCAGGGGTTACTCCTGGCTGTCTGCTCAGAAATAGCTCCTGGCAGGCACGAGGGACCATATGGGACACCAGGATTCGAACCAACCAACTTTGGTCCTAGATCGGCTGCTTGCAAGGCAAACACCGCTGTGCTATCTCTCCGGGCCCCCCTTTAAACACTTTTAATAAAATTTTTTGTACTATTTAACAGTACCAGATATCTATTACGTATCTATTATGATTTTGTTTGTCTGGATACATTCTCAGTATAAGTGATTTTTATAATGTCATTCACTTACACAAGCAAGGAAATGACCATTTATTGTAAATTTAAAGCATGGTTTTAAAAAAATAGCTATATTTTTTAAAAAATAATTTGGCTATAATTTGGATAGCTTCAAAATAGACTTATATTTTTGTCTAATGAATATAATAAAATTTATGTAATAATGGTTAGTATGTATAAACGAATATTAAATAGTTGGTGTTCAACCCTTGCTACTTTCTTTGCTACATATATATTAATACATGTATATAATAAAAATAGTTTTCTTGTAATAGGAATAATAGTGATAACAGAGATGTGAGACTTGGAAAAAATAAGGTAATTCAAAAATGTGATATTTATTTTATATTGAAAAATATAATCATATTAGTTGTGGTGAAAAATCAAAACTTAATTACAAGCATAGATTTGTTTTCTATACATGTTCATATAAAATAGTTTATTTTATTTTTTACATTTATTTTTGTTTTGACTCATAGTACTGTTCAGGACTTACCAAAAATAGTCACCATTATCAATATTGCAACCTATAATATAAAACTTTTACAGACTGATTACCCATTAGTTCATCAGTTTCTTCAAGTATTAAATGACAATTATCAAATGATAAGTTAATAAACATATGCTAATTAGTAAGTTTAACATGTGTGAAGAGGAAAATACTGTATACTTCAAATGAAGTATATTCTCTTGGAAGATAGTAATCACCTTACAGGTAAATATTAATTAGGTAATATCTACATATGATTAGTAATTGTAACAAATTAGATTTTATTAGATGGCAGAAAGAATAAGAAAATTGTGTCTTCTTTCGTAAATAAGGTAAATCCAAATAGTATTTATTAAGAGAAAAATGTATAATGCAGACATTATAAGAAAATAGAATCTTCAAATTTTTTAAAACAGCTGATTTAATTATAAATTATCAAATATTGATAACTTAAAAAGATAAAAAGTGTCATTCTACAGATTTAAATACTAAGCAGACTATGTGTAATAACACATAGAGAGAACTAATAATGTCTTGATAATAGAAAGAAAAACAGCTACACATTTGGAACATGCAGCAGTGGCAGATTTTAAAATAAAATTCCAGAGCTAACAAATAGCACAGTGAGTAGAATGTTTGCTTATATGAGACCAACCTGGGTTTGATCCCTGGCATCCTATATGGGCCTGTGAGCCTCCCAGGAGTAATTTCTAAATTCAGAAGCAAGAGTAACCTCTGAACACTGCTAAGTATGGCCGCAAATAAAACAAAACAAAATATCTAAATCAAGATTATAATTTTAAAATATGATCAATTCTAGTGTAATTGTATTTTTATTTTTTTTGGGGGGGTGCTCAGCTGGAGAAACTCAGGAATTACTCCTGCTTTGTGCTCAGAAATTGCTCTTAGCTCAGGGAACCATAAGGGATGCCAGGAACCGAACACATGTCCGTCCTATATCAGCCACATGCAAGGCATCCAACTGCTCTGCTATCACTCCAGCCCCTGTAGGGTTTTTTTTTTTTTTTTGCCATTTTATTTTTAGTTTCAAATATATTTATCATAAAGTAATTGGCTACTAATTTTAATAATGTTTACTGCATCATGAACAAAATTATTAATGCAAACAAAGAATTTTTTGTTTCTTTTATTTTAATTGCTTTATTTAAGCACCTCAGTTACAAAATTGTTTATTGTTGATTTTCAGTCATACAATATACATCATCCATCACCAGTGCACAAATTCTTCACGATTGACTCCTGTTTACCTCCTACCCCATCCCTACCTCTGCTTGCTTTAGGGCAGGCAAATTACTTCTCTCTTTGTCTGTCTCTCTCTCTCTCTCTCTCTCTCTCTCTCTCTCTCTCTCTCTCTCTCTCTCTCCCTCTCCCTCTCTCTCTCTCTTTCTCCCTCTCTCTCTCTCTCATTTTTGATACTGTGGTTTGCACTAATGTTAATGGAGGGGTACTTTGCCTGTTAGTAACTCCACTTTCATGCAAAGTTCTTGTCCAGATGATCTGTTATATCTATTATTGTCCTAGTAGGCCTTTCTCTACTCTAGCTAAACTGTTTGTGGTGAGTTTTCTACACAGGGCTGGGCCAAGTGATATTTTTCTCTATTGTCTCTGGTTATTATTATCATACTATTTCTCATTTTTCTTATATCCCACAAATGAGTGAAATTATTCCATGTCTGTCCCTTTCCCTCAGGCTTATTTCACTTGGCATGACAGTCTCCATGTCCAAACATGTATATAAAATATGACTTCATTTATCCTTACAGTTGCATAATATTCCATAGTATAGATGTACTATAAACACTATCAAATGGCATGAAAAACAAGGACTACCAGTGCTGACATGAATGCAGAGAAAAAACTCTCATTTACTGCTGATGGGGATGTAGATTGGTCCACCTTTTTGGAAAACAATATGGACATTCCTCAAAAGCAAGCAATTGGGCTTCCAGATGAACTAGCAATACCACTCCTAGGGATATATCCCATGAACACAAAAACACAACACAAAAACGCCCTCTAAATTCCTATGACCAGTGCAACACTATACAGTTGCCAAAATCTGGATATTACCCAGGTGCCTGACAACAGGTGAGTGGCTAAAGAAACTGGTACATCTATTAATGGAATGCTATACAGCTGTTGAAAAAATGAAATCATTATAATTTTATATAGACCAGCTTTCTTCTGATAAAAACTTGTAGTTTAAATTGTAATATAAAGTAATATAAACTTCTTATCTCTTTATAGAAATATCAACACAGTGACTGGCTTAAAATTGTGTTCTTCTAAAGTCAAAGAAAATCAAACTGACCAAAGTCAAGGGGATTATTACTCAAAATTGGGTTAAAATTTTGGAGGGTAGGAAACTCATCTTGAAAGTGACCAATTTAAGTTCGATCCCTGGCATTCCATATGGCCCTCCCTTACCACAAAAATAATTAGAGCCAGTAATAACCCTTGAGTATCACCACATATTGCCCCTCAAATAAAATTATGTCTAAAGTCTCTTATTGACCAACACTGACTTCTATACTCATAGGAATGTTATAAATGTTAATAAATTAAATTTAATAAAATGAATTTAAACATGTTAAATGTTCATAATGGTTTCTTTTTTTTTGGGGGGGGGTTGGGTCACACCCGGCAGCGCTCAGGGGTTACTTCTAGCTCTATGATCAGAAATCGCCCCTGGCAGGATCGGGGGACCATATGGAATGACGGGATTCGAACCACCATCCTTCTGCATGCAAGGCAAATGTGCTACCTCCATGCTATCTCTCTGGCCCCTCATAATGTTATCTTAAGAAGTAATTATACAATGAAAATAAAAGCTAATTAAAAACTGTAATCTTTAAATAAATGTAATTAATTGAAATTAAAACATTTCATATGATTTTGTTATATCAAATAAATTAATATGTACAGGCATAGTACAGCTAAAATATTTGCCCTCCAGTAAAAGATGACTATCCTAATAGTTGCGTATATACATACACATACATATGTATTTTTTCTGGAAGTTTAATCAAGTTAAGGAAATATACATTTTACCAAATGAATAATTTAGTTCCCTTAGTATTTAGTAACTCAGCCTTGCCTGCTTGATTTATCTTGTTCTTCTTTCAGCTGATTTGGAATCATAAAAGAAATTTCTCCCAATCCTGATAGGACTCTCAGAGAGCAATGACATTCTTCAGATTAAGTTGTGTGACCACTTATCATTTTATTATGCATAGAAAATATTCACTCTCATATGTTTAATTTATTCATTTAAGTGAGAAATAATATTTTGCATCATTTTATAAAATTTAGATATGTGTTATTTCACAAATATTTAACCAAAATTTTGTAAAATCATATAGCATAATTCATTAAATCTTGTGCATTTCTGAAATTGTTATAAAAGAGGCCAGATTACTAATCAGCAACATTTTCTATAAATGGGCATATTCAGAAAAATGCTACTTTTGCATTCAATGACACTTCCTATACTTTGAGACAGATTATTTACATTATGTTTGTTGTTAACAACAAAAGTACATTGTGCTATAATAAAAAAACATTTCAGCACACTCTTGTACTCATTCTCATAATCCTTCTATGACAATATAATTGCTGCTTAGTTAATAAGCCTAAATACCAATGATGAAAGTAAGTTTCCGTATGGCATATTGATGATAATATCTAAGTATGGTAAGCTGGCAAATGAGAGGCAATGAAAAGAAATATTGCTGTACAAATTGCATTTCAAATAACTATTTTCTCTCCATGCAATCAAAATTGTATAGTGTAGAGTTATTTTCATAAACATCCATTGGTGATGTGGAATAAAAATAATAACTTCATGTGATTCACAGCAGATGCTGTAATATAAACCTACACACCTGTGGTAAAAAGGATTTAGTAATTTCTCCATGATTAAGGAAAGGTGTGCATATTATTCTGCGATTGTAATGGGTTGTTTGTCTTTTCAATTAGACTGGTAATTAATCATCAAGGCATGTAATGTTAAATGCCATGTAGACTTTAAAATCAGTGATGTAGGTTAGGGATGTATACAGAATGTGTTGCACCATAAATGAAATGCATAAAGTGCTCGTTGATGTTATTTTTGTTTCACGCCAACATGTAAGGTAAATGAGATTCAATGAAAGGGAAACTAAATCAAAGGTAAAAAAGCAAGCCTCTCTTAGTTAAATCTAACTGGTAGCTCTTCCTTTCTTACACTCATAAAGTTTTTAATAGATCTATTTTGCTACTCTTAGTGAAAAGAGAAAGTGAAGAGGTAGAATCTGTTAATATAAGTGAGCAAAGTACACATTACCTGATAACAAGATAATAAAGTAAAGAAAATATTTTCATTGTCTATATGAAGAGAGAATCAAGTTTCAGGCATTTAGGTGCTCACTAAGCCAGTAAAAGCTCTTATCTAACACTAGTAAAAGGCTAGAGAGAGATACTTTAAGCAGCCAAAGATGTATTTGAAGAACCCTTTACCTCCTGGTAATAAAAAGAGTGGAGAAGAGATGTAGGCAGAAACATTAAAGCCAATATATATTGTTGTTGTATATTGCTGTGAATAAGAACAGATATGCCACAAAGTAGATGTTAAGACTGAAACTTTATTCCAAAGATTGTTCTTCCAAGATTATTTTTCTATGTATGCTTTATATTACACCATCAAGTTATAGAATACATATTGGAGTAACTTGTCTGTTTCATAAGGATACTTTATAATTAACATGAATAAGAATGATCAGGAATATTCCAAAGACCAAGCGTGGTTTCAGTCCTTCAGAGCTTTATATTGAGCTGTTTACTGACCTGGTAGATCTTTGAAAGATAAAAGAAAACTAACTGGTTCTGTCAGCTATAGAAATCTAGAACAGTATAATGAAAATATATAAAATATAAAAATTCCCCCCAAAAAAATAAGAGGCCAGAGGGATAGCACAGTGGTAGGGTATTTGCCTTGCACACACTGATACAGGATGGATGGTAGTTCAAATCTGGGCATCCCATATGGTCCCCAGTGCCTGCCAAGAACAATTTCTGACAACAGAGCCAAGAGTACCTCCTGAGCACTGCCAAGTGTGACCCAAACCCTCCCCCCCCAAAAAAAGATATAAAAATTTACATTTTTACAATCATTTTATATTACTACACTAAACCACCTAAAGAATTTTAATGGACTTGTAAAAAATATGATTAAAGTTAATTGTGACTAAAAATTAATGGAATGAAAGTTACATAAACATTTAAAATCATTTTTAATTTTTGAGTGGTTAAATATTAATTATTAATAACTATGTTTTAAAACTTTGGCAAACTATAATCCACAGCTATATATATTCACAGCTTTTTCTGTTGCTAATAATTTAGGCCACACCTGCCAGTGCTCATGGCTTAGTCTTGGCTCTAGACTCAGAGGTCATTCCTGGAAATGCCCAGAGCCATCTGGGAAGCAACATATTCACTGTACTAATGTCTGGTTCACAATTTAATTTTAATTTTTCCCCTGGCCCCTATTCTTTCATATTTATGAAAGGATAAATTTTTCTCTTCCACTACATTTCTTTTTTTTTAAATAATATCTTTGTTTAAGCACCATGATTACAAAAGTGTTTGTACTTGGATTTCAGTTATAAACAAAGAACATCCCCTTCAATAAAGTTTTATTGCAACTCATACAGGCACCTTTGCTTATTTACTGTATATTATGAATTTTATTGATGAATTATTGTAATGGTAAACTTAAAAGTTGTACCAGTTAGCACACAAAGCAAAAAATATGCATTCCCTGGTCTTTCAGTTTTTTAACTTCAAAATAAATCATTTGATTTTTGGGTTTTTCTTTTTTCTTTTTTTATGTTCCCAGGGTTCACTTTATTTCTAAAACTGATTTGTTTAAGAGAGACTTGATGATTTGATGCTATTTATCACATCAAAGACTGGCGGCCCTTAAAGCCTGATTGGTTGGGCCAAATGTTCTATATGCACAAGCAAAACATGACAGACATGACAAAAGAAATGACAAAAGGAAAAGAAAACCAGAATTTACAAGCTGGCAAGGCCTCTGCATGAGACAAACTAGTGCCAGACCCACCACTCTCATACATGGATGTCTGCTGTGGTGGTGCTCAGGGTTTTGTAGGCTTCCTCTGCAAAGGGCCCCCACAGCAGGGACTGGTGGGGAATGCTCCTTTTAATTGTGGAAAATAACTGCAGATCAAAAGCATGTCTGCTCTGCTATGAACAAAATATACTATAATTTTAGAGAATTCTTGTACTAGAGCCTCTCAAGTGACTAGAATCAATTTTATACATTTAAAGTGTCTTTAAAAATTATTGCCTTTATTTGAAAGGCATAGTTCATTTGGCATTATTTTTTCTAACCTGCACAATGTAAAAATGGAAGCATTGATTTAAAAAATTAATTAAAAATTATTATAAAAATATTCAAAACTAGTACCTTTTCATAGCATTGAGTTGCAATTTTTAGGAAGTTTTTATATAAAGCAGACTTGTTTACAATTGACTAGCCTTAGGATGGTACTAAATTATTCCAGCAATGTAACACCTTGGAGGCTAGTAAAGAAAACTTCCTAGAAAAAAAAATAACCAAGGACATATAAAAGTAGCTTTACTCCAGGAAAGTTCTTCAAGTTCTTAACGCTTCCTAGGAATAGATAAAAGATAAAAAGTATAAAATAATAAGAAGAATACTTAGGAGATTAAAATGCATATGAGTATCATCGTATTTCTATAAATGAATACATGACCTATAGTATAAAAGTTGTAACAGCTGAAAGTGAAAGTCAATCAAAATTATATCAAAAGGAGCCATAGTGACACTAGTCTATGTATGTGATTTTATTACATATTTAGAAAATAGACTAGCCTTGTGAGGATAAAGCTATTCTCTAAAATAACATGACAATTTGCCACTCATTTTGCAAACAATGGAAAGAAAAAGTCAAGTTGACTTTTACTACAGATGCAGCTCATAATACATTTTTAATATTTGAAATATCATTATAAGCTGCTCAGAAGTTGAGATGTTGGAGGTGTGGATAACTGTCTCTCATCTAATGAATTATCACTATTTTTCTATTAAAAAATCTAAAGTTAATTTGTTCTTGTCTTCGCTGCCTCCTCAGTTCTATGTGCCCTGCCATGTAAAATGTGTGCTATCTCTCCTCCCACTCCCCAATTATCTGCCTGACTTTGAAACTCTATCAGTGACAATAGAAGGGGAAAAAAATCTAAGTGTGTTTCAAAACTAAATAATGAGATAGTTTACTCACAGGAATATTTAAAAATCTTTTTTACCCTCTCTGAATAATGTTTGTAATCTCTAATGGCTCTCGTTGTCAAAGAGGTTTCTATTATCTTTCCTGGTTTGATTTTTGTAAATTCTAAAAATTTATTGTTTTTTTTCTTATAACAAATAAGCATTTTTAAATGTCTGTGGCTTCTGCTCTGAATCTATATATATGGCAAGTAACAGATGGAATTTTCATTCTGATAACTGAAGAACTACTCTTCACATGATAAAAATGTGTACAGATGCATGTCACTTACAAGATAACAGTTCAGTGATATCTGGAAACATTTACAAGTTTCTCCTTAACATATCCAGTTTTTAGTAGTTCTAATAGATGCACATGTAAAATGCACAAAGTAGAGCTTCTTTTTATCTGTATGGAAGCATGTGAATGAATTATGTGGATAATGCATCACTTACATTTGTAGTTATTAAAGTTATAAAAATGTTATTATCTTATTACTGTTTCAATGACAAAGAATTTATAGAGATTAGTGAATCTGAAGTGAATATAACATCTCTGTTTGGGGGCATATTAATATGTACAGTTTTAAAGTAAATACTGACTTAAGTTGTGGTATTGGATTTGTCTTCTTTCAAATGTCAATTTTAGAGTTTTCTAGTGTTTAGAGGTAGACATACAAAAATGATTTAGAAGCTGGGGCTATGACGATACGACTAGGACGTTGAAATATGATAGCATTTTCAAATTCTAAGGTTAGTGTTTTTACAAGTAAGTGTTCAAATAAAAAGAATACTTTTGTATAAGAAACTCAAGGAAACTTAGACAGTAAGGTGCTTTAAGTTTGAAAAGTTACATAAGCTTAGAACTACAGCTGTAAAAAGCATGGAAAACCAAAGTATAAAAAAGTAACAAGAGAAACATAGAAACAAATTACTACTACATAAAAAGTTTCAAAACGGGCCCAGAGAGATAGCACAACGGCAATTGCCTTGCAAACAGCCGATCCAGGACCAAAGGTGGTTGGTTGAATCCTGGTGTCCCATATGGTCCCCCGTGACTGCCAGGAGCTATTTCTGAGCAGACAGCCAGGAGTAACCCCTGAGCACCACCGGGTATGGCCCAAAAACCAAAAAAAAAAAAAAAAAAGCAGAGTTAATAACATAAGAAAAAGCCAAAAAAAATGTGACATTTGTAGCAGTCAGTTAATCCATTTAATCAATGGCAACAATTTCTTTCATATCAATCATGTCTCCAAATGTGAATGTATGATACTCCCATATAAATGACACAAAGTGTCATTTTTAAGTGGATAAATCAGGAAACAACATTTAACTCTATGTTGCTTACAAGAAACACTGTCTCTAAAGATAAATAGACTCAGAATTAAAGGTTTGGAAAACAAACCGAAAAAAACAGTAGTCTAAAGAATAAAGAGACAGCCAAAAAGAGCTAGAAATAGGAATTACATGATGGTTATGAAATCACAACATCAAGCAGTCTTAACTCTCTTGGTTTTGAGGACACATCGTCAGTGCACACTGTTTATTCTTGGGGCCAAACCAAGAGTAACCCCTGAGTGCAGCCGGTCTTAACTAAAGAACAAACGAACATAATTTCCATTTAGAGTACACTGACATTTGCTTATTTTTTCAATGCAATAGTAAAAACAACAAAATGTAATTAGTAGTTGGAAAACTAATAATCTTAGGCATTCCCTAGAAACATATCAATAAAGATAAATCCTAGCACAGATCCCTGATATTCACTTTCTTAACTAAGGGTTAATATGCAGGATGAGAGACAAGGATAGTTTCCTTTATGGATGATGCTCATAATCGCTCCATAATTAGAGTTTACCCTTAATTACAAGCTAAATGTACAAAAAGCACAAAGTTAGGGTCCAAATTTCCTTACAGTTAGGATTTCTATTGGCAAAAGTTATATGAAACCTCAATAATATATTTTATTTGTTTGTTAGTATATGAGAGTGTTTGACATCATCCTAATAGCTATGCAATAATTTTATCTTGGTTTTAATTTTTCATCATTTCCCTAATTACTAATTACAATTGAGTATAGTTTTATGTGCTTATAGCCATTCACATATCCTTTGGTATCCAAATGTTTTACAAGTTTTACAAGTAGGCTGCATGCAATGTAAATGCCCTACTACTGTGCTAACACTCCAGACCAGAAAAGTAATTTTAACTTCCTCTTGTTGACTCAAGATTGGTTTACAATACTACGTATGTTTATATTTTAGGAATTCAGTGTTACACTACTATGAACACACGATACTGACAATATTCAATCACATTATCCAGTGAAAGTTTTCCACATTTTTAGCATACTTCCTTTCCTTGGTATATTTCATTCTGTGATAATATTTTATTGTTTGTTTTCTTTAGATATTGTTCACTTGATGTTTTATATTTTGTTTCAAACTATTTAGGAGTTATTAGAATACAGTATTTGTCTTTTGCCTTCAGACATATTTGCTTAATACTATTCCATTTCTATTATGGCAAGAAATCATTTCCAACTGGGTTTCATTTGTTTCCAAATTTTAGCTATTATAAATAGTACCGTGATAAATATAGAGTTTTATATAACATTGAATTTTTCTGTGTTATTTGATTAAATGCTTGGATGTGGAACTGATGGATCATCTGAAAGGTTTATTTTTTAATTTTTTTTCTTGTTTTTGGGTCACACCTGGAGATACTCAGGGGTTACTCCTGGCTACAAGTTATATCTGTTTATGGGCTACTTCTGTTTCTATATTTAGCTATACATCCATCATGGAAGAACCTGAATGACAATGCAGTACCATGTATTTCGCTGGAGCCATCAAAAGGAAAATAAGATACCATCAGCCCATATGTCCAGTCACATATATATTTCATGTGATCTGGTTCTTAGTATATACTATTTTTGGTCTATCCCCACCACCTTCTATGGTTCCTTGAGCACTGTCAGAACTTACTTTTAAGAACACCACTGACCACTGTCCAAATAAATGGAAGCAGAGATAAGCAAATAGGACTATATTAAGCTGAGAAGTCTCTGTACCTCAAAGGAAATAGTGAGTAGAATACAAAGGCTACTCACAGAATGATAAAAACTATTCACCCTATACCCATCAGATAAGGGGCTAACATCTAAGATATACAAATTACTGACAGAATTTAACAAGGAATAAAACACCTAGTCTCATCCAAAATTAGGGAGAGAAAAGGAACATACACTTCCTCATAGAAGAACTACAAATGTCCAAAAGTCACAGAAACATTCTGCAAATCACTAATAATTAGGGAGATGCAATTTAAAACACCAATGAGGTACCATATCATGCCACAGGGACTGCTACACATCACAAAAAAACAAGAACAATCAGTACTGGCAGGGACATGGGAAGAAAGGAACTCTCATTCACAGCTGGTGGAAATGCTATCTAGTCCAACCCTCATGGAAAACAATATGGAGATTTCTCAACAAAACTGGAAATTGAGATCCCATCTGATCCAACTATACCACCCCTAGGATTTAACCTAGGAATAAAAACAAAACACAATACAAAAATCTCTACCTCACACCTATCTTCATTGCAGTGCTATTTACAATAGCCAGACTCTGGAAACAACCAAGATGCCCTCTAACAGATGAATAACTTAAGAAACTGTGGTACGTAAACACAATAGAATATTATGCAGCCATCTAGAGAGATGAAGTCATGAAATTTTCTTATACATGGATGGACATGGAAACTATTATGCTTAGTGAAATAAGTCAGAGGAGATGACACAGAATGGTCTCACTCATGTGTGGCATTTAAGAAAAATAAAAGACAGTATGTTAATAATACCCAGAAACAATAGATATGAGGACTCGGAGGACCAGCCCAGGAAAGAAAACTTAAATGATCAATTTTAAACACCAAATTCAAAACCAATGACAACGAATCGATATCTAACCTACGACAAGCTAGACACAGAGGGGATCATTTATACTAGCAGTCCAGGGAGGAGCAAGGGGGATATGGGATGCAAGCCAGGAATGGAGGTGGAGGGAGGACAATTTTGGTGGTGGTAACTTCCCTGATTCAACGTTAATATATACCTAAAATATTACTGTGAAAGATATGTAATCCACTTTGGTCAAAATAAAAATTATGATTATTAAAAATATTCAGAAATATGTGGTAAAGCGAAGTAATCTGTATTTCGTGGTTCTATGTAAAAGACGGGAGCCCCTATTTAAAAGATAAAAATAAAAATTTAAAATAAAAGAGTGGCGAATGTAATTAGAGAAATAACTACACTACAACTACCATGACAATCATAGTGCATGAGAGAAACAGAATGCCTGGCTCAAATACAGGCAAGGATTGGGGGAGTACAGATATTGAGGGCATTGGTGGTGGGAGTGTAGCAATAGTAAAGAGGGTGTTCTTTTTTGACTGAAGCCCAACCTCAACACTGTTTGTAATCATGTTGCTTAAATAAAGATATTACTTGAAAATATAAAAAAATAAAAAATTGTGGGACTGGAGCAGTATGGTCTTTGCCTTGCATGCACTAACTGATGTACCCCAAGCCAGGAGCAATTTCTGAGCATATAGCCAAGAGTAATCCCTGAGCATCACCAGGTGTGGCCCCCAAACCAAAATAAACAAATAAAATTAAATTTTTAAATAACACCGAATAAAATAAAAAAGAACAGAGCCAGGAGTAAGCCCTGAACGATGCTAGATGTGGCGCCAAAACTAAAATAGTGTTAAAGAAAAGAATACAATCCATTACTCTAGCTATCTTCCCAGCCTTACTAAACACTCTTCAGAAAAATAAGCCTAGGAATAAATGTATTATTTTATATCTTCAAGTTATTTTTTCATTATATTTTCCTTTTATGAAATATTGCTTCCCAAAATATAGAATAAAATACATGTTAAGCATAGAAAGTGATGAACTACAGCAACACAATATATATGTATATATATTAAAATAGTTAAACCTTTATCAGACATCAAAAACTGTGTTCTAAATAAATATTTCAGACATTTTGCTTAGACTTTAAAACAAACATCTGTTGAGCAATACAACATTAAATCATCTGTGCTATAAGATAAAGCTAATAAAAGAAAGTTGGAGAAGTATAAGTCAATGAAACATTCTGAAACTAAGATTTTGGGTTTGCACTGACTAAGCAAGTGAAAGCAAAGATAATTAAATGGGATTAAATTAAATGAAACTTTCTGCACCTCCAAAAAATGGTGACTAGGACATAGTGACTGTCCATGGAAAAGGAGAAACTATTCACCCTATACCCATTTGATAAAGAGTTAATTTCTAAGATATATATATATATATGGCAATGTATAAGCTAACAGAAAGCAAATAAGCAAATAAACAAACAAAAAACCTAACCCTATCCAAAAATAATAAGAAGAGATAAACAGACATTTGCTCAAAGAAGTAGATATGGCCAAAAGGCACATTAAAAATGATCCAAATAACTTATCATCAGGGAAATGCAAGTCAAAACAACAAAGAGATGCCATCTCACACCATAGATACTGGCACATGTCAAAAAGAATAAGCACAAACAGTTCTGGCACAGAGGCAGGAATAAAGGGACTCTTATTTACTGCTGGTGGGAATGTTGACTAATCCAGCCTTTTTGGAAGACAACATGGATATTTCTCAAAAAAAAAAAATAGAAATTGAGTTTCCATTTGAGCCAGAAATACCACTCCTAGGAATATAACCTAGGGACTCCCAAACAACTCAGAAATACTCTGCACTCTTAAATCCATTGCATCACCTGTTCACAATAGCTACAGTCTGAAAACAACCCAAGTGTCAAAGATCAGATGATTGAATAAAGAGTTAGCAGGATATCTACACAATGGAATATTATGCAACTGATTGGAAAAAATAAATAATAAAATTTGATTTATATGGATGGATATGGAGAGCAATATCAGACACAAATACATGTGGAATGATCACACACATTTGTGGGATATAAAAGTATTCTATGGTATTAATATCCAGAGACAGTAAAGACAAAGGCTAGGAGGGCCAGTCCATGCTAGAGAACTTGCTTCAAATAGCAGGAAACTGAAGTTAGGGCTAAAAAAGAACAACTATGATGCTGATTGTTGGACATGATTTTGCTGTACAGGAACTGGGTGGTGAAAGGGAATAAACTGATATGTATAATACCCCTTCAGTAACAATATTGAATACCACAGTGTCTAAAAGGGAATAAATGAAAGACAAAAGGAGAGAGCAATAGGATGGGAGAATGATAGAGGGAGGGGAATGTGTGACACAGAAACAGGAAGGGGAGAGGATGAGAGGGAAACGGGACAAAGGTGGCAGAAATATGCAATAATTCAGGATGCTGTATATTTTATCACTGAAACTCATTCGTGAGCAACTTTGTAACTGTGTTGATCCAATTAAATATTTTATTCATTAAAATAATAATAATTAAGAAAAAGATTTTTGTGGTCAGAGCAGTGGCACAAACCATAGGCCTTGCATGCACTTGAGTGCACTAGCCTAGGATGGATCGAGGTTCGATCCCCTGGCATCCCATATGGTCCCCCAAGCTAGGAGTGATTTCTGAGCTCACAGTCAGGCATAACCTCTCAATGTCACTGGGTGTGCCTCCTCCCAAAAAAACGAAAAAGATAAAAGAAAAAAAGAAAAAGAATTTTGGTTTATTTGATATGTATAATGGTAGCAGTATTTTTTCAAGCTGAAGAAGAACTAGATCTAGAAACATGATCTGAAAAGGAGTGAATAATATTTGACATCATGTTGTGGGGACTAATGATTAAATATTAAGGTTACAAAAAACAAAAATTATCTATTTTCTATTTAAAGCAAACACAAGGAGAATGAAACAGAGCATTCATAATCTTCTAACATCCTTCCCACATCTTAGATATGTCCCACCATTATGCATTTTTCATACTAATTATTTCCCACTGTATTTTCCTGAAATCCTATTACTTTCAAATCAAGTATGACTAAACATAAGTATTTTAGTCTAAAGTAATAAGTAATATGATTTAACCCAAATTGTGATTAGAATTTTATATTGCACATATTCACTATATTTTCAGCAATTTTTAAATTGATACTATATAAAAATTAATAGTCCTTCCTATAAATAGTACTCCTAATTTGTTAAATTGAGTATATATATATATATATATATATATATATATATATATATATATATATATATATATATATATATATATATATATATCCATCCAATACCTATTTTAACTATTCACAAGTTTTCTACTCCTTCAGCTCTAGCCAGGTATGGGGTTTGTGGAAGCCCCATACCAGAGCCCTTCTCCCTGGTCTAGGGAATGCTGGGAGGCTTGGCAGGCCCCCAGCCATCCTTGTCTTTCCCCTGACTCTAGGCCTTCCCTAGATGCCAGCTCAGATGGCCAGAAGTGGGTTCAGGTGGACTCTTAGTGGTCCTCAGGCTTCCCCCCTACCTCTGTACTCAAGTGGGAGGTGCATGGGGAGGAGGGAGGGCAGGCAGACATCTGGCCTCCGGTTTCTTCTTTGATTCTGGAGACCAGCTCTTGCCAGGTATGGGGTTTGGGGAGGCCTCATACCGGAGCCCTTCTCCCTGGCTTGGGGAGTGCTGGGAGGCTTCGCAGGCCCCCAGCCGTCTTTGTCTTTTTCCCCTGACTCCAGGCCTTCCCTGGGTGCCAGCTCAGATGGCTAGAAGTGGGATCAAGTGAACTCTTAGTGGTCCTCAGGCTTCCCCCCTATCTCTCGCTACACTAATGGAAATGCACTTTGGGAGGAAGGTGGGCCATTTTAGTACTGGTTTATGTTGGGACAGTCACTGGAATTTTTTTCTGCTTGTTTTCCTATTGATAGTATTGTATGCTTATATTTTATATATCCATAATATCCATATTGTATTGTGACCATGATACCTCCCTACAAATCTCATTTCTAATATTTTATTGCCTCAGTCCCAACCCTTATTTCCTCCCATCTTTCCATGTAGGTGCAGCTCATGACATGAAGCTCACCACATAGAGTGATAAGTGCAGTTAGAGAAATAACTACACTGAAAACTATCAAAAAATGTGAATGAATGAGGGGAAAAAAAGCCTGTCTCAAATATAGGTGTGGGTGGGGTGGGAGTAGATAGATCTGGGAAATTGGTAGTGGGAATCCTGCACTGGTGAAGGGGGGTATTCTTTACATGACTGTAATCATACAACTACAATTATATTTGTAGTCACGGTGTTTATATAAAGATAATTTATAAAAAAAAGAAAAAGAAAATATCGTTTAGTTGATTTTTTAAGTCTAGTTTAATTTTTATTTTACACATATAATTAAAATATATACAAATGTCTGTTTTATCTAGATTATACCCTCAAGTTTTATGTATGTTTTCATAAATGCCAGGTTTACACTCTAAATCATGACTGAGTACAATTTATACTAAAAGAAAAATGAAAGGAAAGTGGAAGAATAAAAATCCTATTTGCATTTACTTGTCAGAGAATCTAAAACTAAACCAGTTTTATAGTATTTTTGATGTGTGTATTTTTGACGTGTGTGTTATACTTGAATGCAAGAGTTTATTTATTCTATATTTCTTTCTTTAATTTTTTCTTTATTTAAACATCTTGATTACAAATATGATTGTGATTAGTTTTCAGTCATGTAAAGAACACCCCCCTTCACCAGTGCAACATTCACACTAACAATGTCCCAAATCTCCCTCCATCCCACCTCACCCCCACCTGTACTCCAGACAGGCTTAACAGTTCCCTCATTCATTTACATGATTATGTAGTTCTCTGTGTAGTTATTTCTATAACTGTGCTAACCACTCTTTGTGGTGAGCTTCATGAAGTGAGCTGGAAGTTCCAGCCCTCCTCTCATTGTCTCTGAGGATTGCTGCAAAAATGACTTTTAATTTTCTTAAAACCCATAGATGAGTGAGACTATTCTGCCTCTCTCTCTCTCCCCCTCTGACTTATTTCAATCAGCATGATAGATTCCATGTACATCCATGTATAGGAAAATTTCATGACTTCATCTCTCTTGACGGCTTCATAATATTCCATTGTGTATATTTACCACAGTTTCTTTAGCCATTCTTCTGGTGAAGGGCATCTCGGTTGTTTCCAGATCCTGGCTATTGTGAATAGTGCTGCAATAAATATATGTGAGAGGAAGGGGTTTTTGTATTGTGTTCTTGTGTTCTTAGGGTATATCCCTAGGAGTGGTATAGCTGGATCAGATGGGAGCTCAATTTCCAGATTTTGGAGAAATCACCATATCACTTTGCATAGATTTTGGACTAGATGGCATTCCCACCAGCAGTGGATAAGAGTTCCTTTCTCTCCACATACCTGCCAGCACAGATTGTTCGCATACTTTGTGATGTATGGCAATCTCTGTGGTGTGAGGTGGTACCTCATAGTTGTTTTGATTTGCATCTCCCTGATGATTAGTGACGAAGAGCATTTTTTCATGTGCCTTTGGGCCATTTGTATTTCTTTTTTATCTAAGTGTCTGTTCATTTCTCCTCCCCATTTTTTTGAAGGGATTAGATGTTTTTTTCTTGTAAAGTTCTGTCAGTGCCTTGTATATTTTGGATATTAGCCCCTTATCTGATGGGTGTTGGGTGAATAGTTTCTCCCACTTGGTGGGTGGCTGTTATATCCTGGGCACTATTTCTTTTGAGGTGCAGAAGCTTCTCAGCTTAATGTATTTCCATCTGTTGATCTCTGCTTCCACTTGTTTGGAAACTGCAGTTTCCTCCTTGAAGATGCCTTTAGTCTCAATGTCATGGAGTGCTTTACCGAAGTGTTTTTCTATATACCTTATGGTATCAGGTCTGATATCAAGGTCTTTAATTCCTTTGGATTTTACCTTCGTACATGATGTTAACAGGGGGTCTATGTTCGCTTTTTATGCAAGTGCCTAACCAGTTCTGCCAGCAACACTTGTTGAAAAGTTTTTCCCTGCTCCACTACGATTTCATGCTCCTTTGTCAAAAATTAGGTGATTGTATGTCTGGGGAACATTGTCTGAGAACTCAACCCTATTCCACTGATCTGAGGGTCTGTCTTTATTCCAATGTATGCTGTTTTGATAACTATTGCTTTGTAGTACAGTTTAAAGTTAGGGACAGTAATGCCTCCTATACTCCTTTTCCATAGGAGTGCTTTAGCTATATGAGTGTGTTTACTGTTCCAGATGAACTTCATAAGTGTTTGATCCACTTCTTTGAAGAATGTCATGAATATTTTTAAGGGAATTGCAATTAAATCTGTACAATGCTTTGGGGAGTATTGCCATTTTAATGAGTTAATCCTGCCAATTCATGAGCAGGGTATGTGTTTTCATTTCTGTATGTCTTCTCTTATTTCTTGGAGCAGGGCTTTATAGTTTTCTTTGTATAGGTCCTTCACGTCTTTGGTCAAGTTGATTCCAAGGTATTTCAGTTTGTGTGGTACTAATGTTAATGGGATTGCCTTCTTGATGTCCATTTCTTCCCTATTATTATAAAGGCCATTGATTTCTGTGTGTTAATTCTGTAGCCTTCCACCTTGCTATATGAATATATTGTTTCTAGAAGCTTTTTGGTAGAGTCTTTAGGGTTTTCTAAGTAGAGTATCATGTTGTCTGCAAACAATGAGAGATTTACTTCTTCCTATCCTATCTGGATTCCCTTGATATCTTTTTCTTGCCTGATTGCTATAGCAAGCACTTCCAGTACTACATTGAAGAGGAGTGGTGAGAGTGTACAGCCTTGTCTTCTACCAGAATATAGAGGAAAGTCTTTTAGTTTTTCTCCATTGAGGATAATATTTGCCATTGGCTTGTGGTAGACAGCTTCAACTAGATTGAGAAAGTTTCCTTTCATTCCCATCTTGCTGAGAGTTTTAATCAAGAATGGATGTTGGACCTTATCAAATGCGTTCTCTTCATGTATTCTATGATGATGTGATTTCTATTTTTCTTGTTGTGGATGTTGTGTATGATGCTGATAGATTTACGTATATTAAACCATCCTTGCATTCCTGGGATGAAACCTACTTGGTCGTAGTGTATGATCTTCTTGAATCTTGATATGCATTGGATCCTATTTGCCAGGATTTTGTTGAAAATCTTTGCAACAACATATATCAGAGATATTGGTCTTTAATTTTCTTTTATGGCAGCATCTCTGTCTGGTTTTGGTATTAAGGTGATATTGGCTTCATAAAACATGTTAGGGGTATTTTTGTTTTTTAAAATTTTATGGACGAGCCTGGCTAGGATTGGTAGTAGCTCCTCTTGAAAGATTTGAAAGAATTCATTAGGAAATCCATCTGGGCCTGGGCTTTTCTTTTTGGGGAGATGTTTGATCACAGTTTCAATTTACTCAATAGTGATGGGACTGTTTAGATATGCTACATCCTCCTTACTTAACTGTGGAAGGTTATCTGGGTTCAAGAATTTTTCCATTTCTTCAAGGTTCTCATGTTTCATAGCATAAAGTTTCTCAAAGTAGTCTCTGATTACCCTTTGAATCTCTGCAATATCTGTCGTGATCTCCTCCTTTTCATTTCTAATAAGGTTTATCAGGTTTCTCTCTCTCTTTCTTTGTGAGTTTTACCAATGGTCTATCAATCTTGTTTATTTTTTAAAAGAACCAACTTCTGCTTTCGTTGATCTTTCAGATTGTTTTTTGGTTTTCCACTTCATTGAGTTCTGCTTTCAGCTTTGTTATTTCTTTCTGTCTCCCTATTTTTGGTTCTAATTTTTTGAGCTGCATCGTAAAGTTATTCAGGTATGCCCCTTCTTCCTTCCTGATATGTACTTGTAGAGCTATAAATTTTCCTCTCAGAACCGCTTTTGCTGTGTCCCATAGATTCTGGCAGTTTGTGTCTTCATTATCATTTGTTTTCAGGAAAATTTTGATTTATTTTTGACTTCATCTTGGACCCACTGGTTGTTCAGTAGCAGGGTATTTAATTTCCAATTGTTAAAGTTTTTCTTCTGTGTGGTTTTGTAGTTAACATTTAATTTCAGGGCCTTGTGGTCGGCAAAGGTAGCCTGCAATATTTCTATCCTCTTGATTTTATGGAGGTATGTTTTATGTGTCAGCATGTAGTCTATCCTGGAGAATGACCCATGTACATTTGAGAAGAATGTGTATCCAGTTTTTTGGGGATGAAGAGTCCTGTATATATCTACTAGACCTCTTTCTTCCATAACTCTTTTCAGGGCTAGTATATTTTTGTTGGGTTTCAATCTGGTTGACCTATCAAGTGTTGACATGGCCATGTTGAGGTCTCCCACAATTATTGTGTTATTATTGATGTCTCTTTCAGACTTGTCAGTAACTGTTTTAAATAATTTGCTGGTCTCTCATTGGGTGCATATATATTTAATAGTCTAATTTCTTCCTGTTGCACATATCGCTTGATTAGTACATAGTGCTTATCTTTGTCCCTTACCACTTTTTTGAGGATAAAGTTGGTGTCATCAGATATTAATATGGTCACCCCAGCTTTTTTAAGGGTGTTATTTGCTTGGATGATTTTCCTCCAGCCTTTGATTTTGGGTTTATGTTTGTTCTGATTATTCAGGTGTGTTTCTTGTAGGCAGCAGAAGGTTGTATTCATCTTTTTCACCCATTTTGCCACTCTGTGTCTTTTAATTGGTGAATTTAGTCCATTGTCATTGAGGGAGATGATTGTCATAGGATTTAATGTCATCTTTGTAGGTGACTTTGCTGTGTTTGTTGGTCTTTCTTGTCTTAAAGTAGACCTGTCAGTTTTTCCTTTAAGGCTGGTTTTTCATCTGTGAAGTTTCTGAGTTGTTATTTATCTATGAAGGTATGTATCCTTCCTTTAAATCTGAACCTGAGTCGGGTTGGATGAAGTACTCTCAGTGAGGCATTCATTTTATTCAGTCTTGTCACAATATCCCACCACTGTCTTCTGGCCTTGAGAATTTCTTGTGACATGTCTGCTGCACGTCTTAGGGATGCTCCTTTGAATGTAATTTCCCTTTTTGATCTTGCTGATTTTAGTATTCTATCTTTATCTGTGGGATTTGTCACTGTAATGAGGATGTGTGTTGGGGTGTTTTTCTTTGTTTCTCTTTTAGCTGGTACTCTTCGGGCATGCAGGATTTGATTGCATATAGTCTTTAACTCTGGGAGTATCTCTTTGATGATGTCTTCGACAGTGGATTCTTCCTGGAGATCTCCTAACTGGGTCAGTGGGACTCCAATGATTCTTATGTTGTTTCTCTTGAGTTTATCAGAGACTTCTATTTTCATCTGTTTGCATTCCTTGAGTACTATTTCCATTGCCTGATCGTTTGTCTTAAGGTTCTTTTCCAATTTCTTCTGCTGTGTTGACTTTTTCTGCATCTCATCTTCCTGTACTCTGATTCTCTCTTCAGCTGCTTTACCCTGCTGGAAAGTCCATCCACTGAGGTTTTCAGTTGAGCTACCATGTTTTTCAGATCTGTTATTTCAATTTGGAGTTTTCTGATTTCTGTTTTTGTGTTCTGTTCAGATTGATCTATGCTTTCTTTGAGTTCTACAAACATCTTCCATATTTTTATTCTAAGTTCCTTATCCGAGAGGCTAATAAAATGGTTGAAATTTTTTAGGTCATCGGAGCTATCATCTTCATTCTCTCTGCATGGTTTTTGCCTGTGAGGTTTCCCCATTGTCACACTTGTAGTGTGGTTTTTCCTGCGTGTTGTGGTGGGGTTCATTGGTTAGAAAGAGTGTGCAGCTGTGAAGTGAAGCGGAGCAGACAGGCTCTTCTGCTGCTCTTGTTGACAATTTTTGGGGGGTGTTCTCCCTAGGTCTCTGAGGAGACCTTCAGGTATTCAAAAAACACAGGCAGGCACAGGAAAGATTTCCCTTGAAGTCCTCAGAGTGATCAAAGGCACAGCAGAGTGGAGCCTCCGCAGGCCAGAGAGCTCTGCTTATTGGTCGGTGACCCCCACACCCAGACTTTACTCACTCACTGGGCAGCTTATTCTATATTTCTTATCCTGTAGATTTCATAGGAGTTTCATAATTATGATGTCACATACCTTGGGTTAGAATACATAAAGAAGTTAATTTCTGGGGCCGGAGTGGTGGCACGGTCGTAGGGCATTTGCCATGCACACAGCTCACCTAGGATGGACCATGTTTTGATCCCCAGATTCCCATATGGCCCCTTAAGCCAGGAGTTATTTCTGGTTGTAGAGTCAGGAGTAACCCCTGAGGTTCACCACTGTGGCCCAGAAACAACAAAAAAAAAGTTATATTCCTTTATTTTTAGAAAACACTTTGTCATAATCTGAGAGCTGCTTATCATTGACTTGTGGGCAATGAGATGGACAGAGGATGCCAAATTAAATCTGATAAGAAAATTAATCTATTTTCATTGATTTTGAGCAACAAATATTGTTAACATGTTTAAATGAGACTATCAGGGAACAGAAAAGCCAAGAGACAGTATAGTGATTATGGCATTTGCTTTACAAGTGCCAAACCAGATTCAATACACACCACAGATGATTCCCTGAGCACCACCCTGATTTAAGTCCAAAGTACTGGCTGTCATCAACTATAACCATCCTGTCATTATTCAATCTGCATTTAGCACTTACTGGTAAATAGGAAGCAAATTAAATATTTATAATGTATAAAGAATAAAATGTAATTATGTTTACAGTTGTAGACATATTAATTCAACCATAACAAAATGTTTTCATTTTTTCTGTCTCTTACATTGGTCATGCTTATTATGATAATACATAGGAATATGTTCGATGACTGACAGTAAAATATTTCAAATTTCCCAATCAAAATAACCACAGTGCTGTTTGTCAGTCCATACATACCTGTGATTGTGTGTGTGTGTGTGTGTTTTGTGGTGGGTAACATCCCATGGTATTCAGAAGAGTACTTTTGTCTCTCTACTCAGGAATCACTCCTGACTGATTGAGGGATTATTTGGGATACCAGGAATTGAATCTAGTCTGATTCATGCAAGATGGGTCCTATCATCTATAATACCTCTCCAGCCCTAATTATTTGTTTCTGATAACTTTCTTTAGTACATATTTGGTTTATAATTGGATGTACTTTAGTTCCCAGTGAAAGTAGTTTTCGCTGCTAAAATAAAAATTATTTACTTTGGAGATTATTAAAGCATTCCAAAAATTTTTTGTTAAATTAATCCATTAACTTTATTAAGACATCCGCTATTTTGAAACAGTATTAATATTGGCCTTTTAAAAAATAAAACATCCAATCTCACTAAGAATAAAGAAAGTTAGAACAAGAAAATCATTAATTTAGATTTATTTGAAAAATATAGTCATAATATAGCATTTTAAGATAAGATATGTTAAGGAATCTTATGATAATCTTAAGATCTTAA